>NC_052345.1:14814467-15136342 GCF_016432855.1 Salvelinus namaycush
CATCAAATGTGGTAAATGTTACGCATTATGTGTCCAAATTTGAGCAGATTTGTAAACACTCTTGCACAGACATGAAATTCCAATTCAAATACTCAATCAAAATGTGAAGATGGAGTAGAGGAAGTGTCTCAACTAGCGTGTCAATAAATCATCATGACTCATATCGAGACAGGTCTACACAGAGGAGCACAACCCATGTGTTGACAGTTGGACATAGAGTACACAAGTGATATGACACCTCCTGTCTCATTGTATTAGACTACGACATAAACTTAGAATACATCTTTACATTTCTATGGTCATTGAGTGGGAAAACTCACTAGACACTGTGACAACCGTGAGGCTCAGGGTCCTCTGAGGCATATTGCCTGTCAACTTTGACATTTAAATGTCCTTTAGAAATTCAAGTGCTCTGGTTGAGTTAGCCCCCAACGTCCCATTCACTTAATAACAAATTAGGGCATCCTTCTTAAACATCTACGTTTGAGGTAAGTATTTAGCTGTTTAACAATAAGCCCTAAATTGATCTCCAAGGTTGAGCTTACACAAGTAGGGCTAGTATAGCGATTATAGTGTAGGCCTATCATACACTGATTGATCAGTAATCTACTCAAAACCCACCAGTAGCTATGTAACGTGTACTGAGGAGTATTTTTTTTGTTCGCTCATACAGGAGTAATAAAGCCCTAGTTCACACAAGAGTAGTACCATTTTGTGATTTATACAATGTTTTATTTGTTTTCTATTTATCAAAGGGGTGCTGTAGCACCCTCGGCACCCCTACTTCGAAGAACAGGAAGTGGTTTTAAGGAGCTTTATAGTTAAGTGATGATAATAAACAATTATTTGTCAATCATCATTCATTTGAAAAACACAGTTTCCATCATCATTTGTCACAATAAAGAAAGTTAGATTAAATAAATATCCACCCGTCGAATGGATAAAAATGTAGTCAATCTTTAGAAAAAATGTGCTTATTACTGCCGTTTCTATTACACATGTCGCAATGATTTACTCAACATTGTTTTCGTCGAATAAACCTGGTTCAATTGTCACGCCCTGGCCTTAGTATTCTTTGTTTTCTTTATTATTTTAGTTAGGTCAGGGTGTGACATGGGGAATGTTTGTGTTTTGTCTCGTCTTGGGTGGTTATATGGTAAGGGGGTGTTGGGTTTAGTGTATGGGGTTGTGTTTAGTGAATGTGTCTAGGTATGTCTATGGTTGCCTGAGTGGTTCTCAATCAGAGACAGCTGTCTTTCATTTGTCTCTGATTGGGAGCCATATTTAAGGCAGCCATAGGCATTATGCGTTTGTGGGTAATTGTCTATGTATAACGTTTGTAGCTTTTGTATTGCACTTACGTTTGTAGCTTCACGGTCGTTTGTTGTTTTGTTTAGTTTTGTTATAAGTGTTCGTTTCGTGTTTCACTCGTCTCTAATAAAAGAGCATGTATTTTTCACACGCTGCGCCTTGGTCCACTCTTTATCCTCAAGACGATCGTGACATCAATGGAAACCTGCCTAGACAGTGTACAGGGAGGAGGTTAGAGCCTGGCGGAGTGGTGCCAGGAAAATAGCCTCTCCTTCAACGTAAAAAAAAACAAAGGAGTTGATCGTGGACTACAGGAGACGGGGCCACAGTGAAGAGGGTCAAAAGCTTCAAGTTCCTTGGCGTGCACATCACTGAGGACCTGAAATGATCCCACCACACCGACACCGTGGTGAAGGCGCAACAGCATCTATACAACCTCAGATGGCTGAAATAAATCAGCATGGCCCCTAAGACCCTCACAAACTTTTACAGATGCCCCATTGAGAGAATTCTGTCGGGCTGCATCACCGCTTAGTACGGCAACTGCACCGCCCTCAACCGAATCGCTCTCTAGGGTGGTGCGGTCAGCACAACATATCACCGGGGCACCCGAGTCACAGTCTGTTCACTCTGCTACCATCTAGCAGACAGAGACAGTACAGGTGCATCAAAACTGGGACAGAAGGACTGAAAAACAGATTCTATCTCCAGGCCATCAGACTGTTCAACAGCCATCGAGCCATCTTCTGTAGTAAAAGACAAAGATAGACTCACTCACACAAAACACACAAACTTACACACACACACACCTCATAAACACGCAGACTCCTGTACTCACAAATAGACTCACACACGCATACACCCATACTCACAAACACACACACACATACACACACACACACTCACACACACACACAGCCAATGCTGCTGTCCCATGTATATAGAGACATTGGACCATTTATTTTATACTTTTGTTTACTCTGTGTATTCATATACTGTGTTCTTCATATAGCTCATTGTAATATACAGTGCCTTCAGAAAGTATTCACACCCCTTGACTTATTTCACATTTTGTTGTGTTACAGCCTGAATTCAAAATTGATTAAATATTTCATTTTCTCACCCATCTACACACAATACTCCATAATGACAAAGTGAAAAAATGTTTTTAGAAATCTATAGAAAATGTATTGAAAATGAAATACAGAAATATCTAATTTACATAAGATTTCACATCCCTGAGTCAATACATGTTAGAATCACCTTTGGCAGCGATTACAGCTGTGAATATTTCTGGGTAAGTCTCTAAGAGCTTTAAACACCTGGATTGTACGATATTAGCACATTATTCTTTTTAAAATTCTTCAAGCTCTGTCAAGTTGGTTGTTGATCATTGCTAGACAGACATTTTCAAGTCTTGCCATAGATTTTAAAGTCGATTTAGGTCAAAACTGTAGCTAGGCTACTCAGGAACATTCAATGTCGTCTTGGTAAGTATATTTGGCCATGTGTTTTAGGTTACTGTCTAAAAGGTTAATTTGTCTCCCAGTGTCTGTTGGAAAGCACACTAAACCAGGTTTTCCTCAAGGATTTTGTCTGTGCTTAGCTATATTCTGTTTATTTTTATCCTAAAAAACTCCCTAGTCCTTGCCCATGACAAGCATACCCATAACATGATGCAGCCACCACCTTGCTTGAAAATATAAAGAGTGGTACTTAGTGATGTGTTGTGTTGGATTTGCAACAAACAATCAAATCAAATCAAATCAAAGTCTATTTGTCACGTGCGCTGAATACAACAGGTGTGGAGCTTACAATGAAGTGCTTACTTACAGGCCCTAACCAACAGTGCAATTTTTAAATGCAGATAGTCCGGGTAGCCAATGTGCGGGGGCACCGATTAGTCAGGCTAATTGAGGTAGTATGTAGATGAATGTATAGTTAAAGTTACTATGCATATATGATAAACAGAGAGTAGCAGCAGCATAAAAGGGGGGTTGGAGGGGGGGACACAATGCAAATAGTCCGGGTAGCCATTTGATTACCTGTTCAGAAATCTTATGGCTTTATATTCAGGACATAACGTTTTTGGCCACATTTCTTGCAGTTTTACTTTCATGCCTTATTTGCAAATAGGATGCATGTTTTGGAATATTTTTATTCTGTCATTTAAGTTAGTAATGTGGAGTAACTACAATGTTGTTGATACATCCAAATGTTTTTCCTATCACAGCCATTAAACTCTGTAACTGTTTTAAAGTCACCATTGGACTCATGGTGAAATCCCTGAGCGGTTTCCTTCCTCTCCGGTAACTGCGTTAGGAAGGACGGCTGTATCTTTGTAGTGACTGGGTGTATTGACACACCATCCAAAGTGAAATTAATAACTTCACCATTCTCAAAGAGATATTCAGTGTCTGCTTTTTTAAATGTTTGCCCTTCTACCAATAGGTGCCCTTCTTTGCGAGGCATTGGAAACCTCCCTGGTCTTTGTGGTTGAATTTGTGTTCGAAATTCACTGCTCGACTGAGGGACCTTAAAGATAATTGTATGTGGGGTACAGAGATGAGGTAGTCATTCAAAAATCATGTTAAACACTATTATTGCACATAGACTGAATCCCTGCAAGTTATTATGTGACTTGTTAAGCACAATTTTACCCCTGAACTTATTTAGGCTTGCCATAATATACTTATTGACACAAGACATTTCAGCTTATCATTTTCTATTTAAAAAAATTACATTTCTAAAAACATAATTCCACTTTGACATTATGGGGTATTGTGTATAGGCCAGTGAAACAAAATCTAAATTGAATAAATGTTAAATGCAGGCTGTAACATAACAATAATGTGGAGAAAGTCAAGGGGTGTGAATACTTTCTGAAGGCACAGTATCTACTACTGTACATTGCATTTTGTTACACTGTTTATTTATATACTGAATTCTCGATCTACTGCTGTATATATTGTTTTTGGTGTATATAGGCATATATTGCATTTGGATTTCTGATACAGTGTTATTTGGGTTGTCAACTGGATTCGTTCTAACATTTGGATTTCTTGTTTCTTGTTTTTGTACTTAAAATCATCTAGGATTATATAATTCCCTTTCACTGAATGGGTTGTTCCCTGCCCCTGTTGATTACACATACATTATCAAGGTCCTGAATGTCTTGGATCAATCTGGGTTGAAGAGAATCAGCTTGCACTCATAGGCCTACACGGGTCTATATGAGGCATGATGTAATGTTGTCTTATTTTTGTCAACTAAAAGTCACTTCTTTATGCATTTCAGTCACCATAACAATCATACTGTAGTTTTGTAGTCTACTACAGCATTGGAATATATTGTATGAGAGAGTGCAAATAGGCTACTCCCCTATAAAAATGTGTAAAAAAATTCACTATAACATATTCTAACGACTGGAATACCATTCATTGTAAAAATAAATTATTATTAAAAGTGGTACCTAAAATGCTTTTTTGTTTATTTTGATTGTTGGTTTTGATGGTGATGATGGTTCACCATCATCCTCAGTGTGTTTTTCAACATTGGAAGGCATACAAATTACTGGTACTAATTGTTTCCCTCAATCATAATGAATACCCCTGTGTGGGATAACCAATTTCTAAATCGAGGTCTTTGGGGTGGTGAAAACACATACAAATATGAGACATTCAACAACCTTTTAGGGACTCTTTACCTCCTGCTTTATGTTTCATCTGTGACCAGGAAACATCCCCCTAAATATTAACTCAAACTGGAAAGGAGATTTATTCAAATTTCTACTTTATTCTACTTTATTTTGATGCAAATTGTACAAATTATACTATTTTCAAATATGGTATCAAATGCACAACCTGTCACTCAAACCCAATCCTTTCCATGAGTAGGGAATGAATTTGAATTAGGCTTACAATAAAATATATACATATATATATATATTCATGACTCCATGACTCATTACAAATTATGAATTGAAATATGTCTTTCCAAATCTAAATTAAAATACACATTGAAGATAATAAATACTTATACAGATATTTCCAATATTTTTTTCTTACTTTTTCTTAAAAACAAATACTTAAATATTTGCCATATTCCTTTATTTCAAGTGGTTCTAGATATTCCAGGTACAGTCCTCTGTTTCATTGTTCATACAACTGTCAAAAGGATGTACCCGTCACTTCGATATTGTTCCACTACACAAAAAAATACAATGCAACGGTTACCTCGTTGGTTAACAATGCGATGCTTATGAATCAAAAACGTTTATATTGAAACATATATAGCTACCTGTTTATCCAATGGTGCCCGTAGTTCTATTCCGACGCGATGTAGGAATAGCTTTTTGTAGCCTATTATATTCACTGGTATGAAAATAAATAAATCACCTTGGCAGAAGTCAAGTAAAAGCCTTTGGTAAAAAAAAAAAATCGAATAAATAAATAGATATCCTCGTATATCATACAGTTCCCTCCATCTCGGGCTGTTCAGGTGAGACGAGACAACGCTTCCACGTACAGGTAAGCGTACTCGGTGGTGGCAAAGTTTACAATAGGTTATGTATCTTTTTATATTAGCAGGCTCCGCCCTCTTTCGGTGTGTGTTTTTCCTTTGAAGATGCGCTCGCGCGGCTGGAGGTCAGGAAGTGTACATGGGCATGGCTCACTTACGTTACAACATTCGGCCCCATGAGAAAGTTGACAACTCTTTGAACCCTCTTGTTACATCATTTGGGGTTGTCTCAGTGCCTAATACTTGCATTTCAAATGGCTCTAATGTTTGCCCACCGCAACTTACTCTCAGGAAAACTTTATTCAAAGCGTTTGACCTGTCAAATTAAAAAAACACTCTTATGAATTATGTCGCAATGCACTGATGCATTACTAGTAGCTGGTCACTTACAATACAGTAGCCTACTTGTTTATTAGATTGCTTGTTAAAAATAAATGTCACCCATCTTATTGACCCCATGGTGACACAGTGGCATCTGGTACCATTGCAATGGTCATTATTGTCACTGGTCTGGTCACCATGTAGGCTCCAATGTCATCCTATGTAAACTACTGGCAACAGGTCTCTATAGCACATATTGTATCTCTTAATTGTTATGCATACTTAATCTACTGTAACCTGTTTATATCTAACCTTCAGTGTCAGTTCAATTCTCAATTGTCAAGAGACCACAATTTACAAAACAGTATCATATCCTTTCATCTACTGCATGTTACAGGCAGTGTAGGTGCCTTATCAAAGCTCAGTTGTGCCCAAATACATAGCTGGTCCTCTTACTTTTGCCAAATGAAAGGAAACACTTGTTAACTGTTGTCTGTCATACCAATGAAAATACTGATTAAATCCAATCCAACATCACTGCTCTTCACAGTTTTATCAGCCTCTTCTTCTAAAGGTTTTATTTTTTCCCTCTCTCAGTTAATTCCTTTCCTGTTACAGCATGTTGGTGGAGTGACTTCAAATCAACTGACAAACAGAGACCACAGACAGACCGGCGGGAAGTGGTTTACTTACTTAATGCCATCTTCTTCTCTTTCTCTGAAGCAGCAGTTTTTAAAATGCTGAGTTTGTAGCAATGATGCATGTACAATGTGTCTAGGATTTGGACTGCAACATAACAGGATACAGATGTATTTTGTTTTGAATCAAATTATGAAATTTTGACTCTGATTCACGTTTTCACAACCATAAATGAATGATACAGTGCCTTCAGAAATTATTCATACCCCTTAACTTATTCCACTTTTTTTTTTCGTGCTACAACCTGAATTCAAAATGGATCAAATGTATGTTTTTTTTTCACACCCATCTACACACAATACCCCATAATGACAAATTGAAAACATGCTTTTCAAAAATGTTGCAAATTTACAGACATTTTCAAGTTTTGCCACTGGTAATCAGTGTAGATTTGGCCTTGTGTTTTAGGTTATTGTTCTGCTGAAAGGTGAATTAATCTCCCAGTGTCTGGTGGAAAGCAGACTGAACCAGGTTTTCCTCTAGGATTTTTCCTGTGCTTAGCTCCATTCTATTTATTTTTCATCCTGAAAAACACCCCAGTCCTAAACAATTACAAGCATACCCATAACATGATGCAGCCACCACATTGCTTGGAATATGGAGAGTGGTATGGAGAGTGGAGAGTGGTAAAAAAAATATAAAATATGGAGAGTGGTACTCTAGTAATGTCTTGCATTGGATTTGTCCCAAACATAACATTTTGTATTAAGGACAAAAAGTAAATTACTTTGTCACATTTTTTGCAGTATTACATTAGTGTCTTGTTGCAAACAGGATGCATGTTTTGGAATATTTGTATTCTGTACAGGCTTCCTTCTTTTCACTGTGTCATTTAGGTTAATATTGTGTAGTAGTAACTATAATGTTGTTGCTCCATCCTCAATTTTCTCCTATCACAGCCATTAAACTCTGCAACTCTTTTAAAGTTCACCATTTGCCTCATGCTGAAATCCCAGAGGGTTTCCCTTCCTCTCCGGCAACTGAGTTAGGAAGGACGCCTGTATCTTTGTAGTGACCGGGTGTATTAGTACACCATCAAAAGTGTAATGAATAACTTCACCGTGCTCAAGGGATATTCAATGTCTGATTTATTTTATTTTCTACCAATAGGTGCCCTTCTTTGTGAGGCAATGGAACACCTCCCTGGTCTTTGTGGTTGAATCTGTGTTTGAAATTCACTGCTCGACTGAGGGACCTTACAGATAATTGTATGTGTGGGGTACAGAGATGAGGTAGTCATTCAAATATCATGTTAAACACTATTATTGCACACAGAGTGAGACACAAAATCTCAATTTAATCCATTTTAAATTCAGGCTGTAACACAACAAAATGTGGAGAGAGTCAAGGGGTGTGAATACTTTCTGAAGGCACTGTATGTGCGTAGCGTGTTTCAATAAAACAGACTGACTGTGTATTACAACAGAAAACTGTAGCCTACATGCACTGTGCTATACAAGTGCTTCCTCGATACGGGATGTAGGCTTTTCTTCATTACTTATTAGTTTTCCAAACCTGTATTGAAAAGTTCACACAGAAAGAATTCCTTTCAATTGGGGATTGATCTTGTGTGCGTTCTCACTAGTGAAATTAATCTGGATACGCATGTACACAGAGAGGGATCAAGTTGCTGAATTGGGGACCACACACAATGCCTAAATGATGTTTACCAATGTCTTTCAATAGTCAGGCATATTTCCTTGTGAATAAAATTCTTCCAACTCCAAAAGAGACTGTTTAATAACATTTAATTACAGTGCATTTAAGATCAATTACAAGGGGCTTACAAATTCTCTTAAGGTTTTGAATCTGTTTAGATGGCATGTTGCCCCCTTTTCTGTCAGTGGCTGCATTCTTTTAAGCGTCTTTCATAAGGTTGTGTGTGTTTCTAAATTGTCTGTGTATGTTCGTGGATTTCACCTTCAACCCCTCAAACTGACATCAAAGACCATTTGATAGGGCTTGTACTTAAACTGTAGTCTGTTCAGATGTCAAAGGTGGTTTACCTAAAATTCGGTCCGCTCTCTTCCAGGCGTAGAGCTGCTAGTAGGCCTATACACTGTTCACAGCTGGAGTTGAACCTCTAGCAGTTGGTTGGAGATGCTTGGTCATATACTGTAAATATATAGTATATCGTATGTACTGACAGTACACTGTCTCACAGACTCCATTTCAGGACAGGACACACCATCATTTTGGACCTTAAATCCTTCAGCTATTACCCGGGTGCCAAGGACCCACTATAGACCTCATCCACCCGATGTGTCAACTCATATAAATCCATTCACACTCTCCGAGGTTTATATAGCGCTCTAGTCCTGAGGCACATTCTGTATAGCTGAATCTCTCTCGTCGAATGCGGCAGAAGAATCCCACAAATCCCTATGAAATGAATCATCTATCACGGATAGTGAACAAAGTACATTTTGTCACATTGTTGGCCATTCTCCTTGGATTGAAGCTGTTTCATTGAAGTATCCAAAGATAAACAATTCAAGGAACTTATCTTTTGTAGTTTTCTGTTCCACGCTTGCTTTCGTCATCAAGTATCATTAAGAGGTTTCTAGATGGATGAAAAATTATTTTTAAAAAGATAAAAGAAGAAAATTATTATCATAATCGTACACATAGTTGATGTGTTCATGTCTATGGTGTACTAATTTATTTTCGTCTAAGTCTATAGCTTATTTAACTTTAATTTGTACAGATTTGTCTCATAGAGACAAAAATCTAATTTGCAAGGGAGACCTGTTGTAAGTCGCCTAACATTGACTAACCAACCATAAAGCATGTTTTATGTGTGTCCCACTACAATGGTGTCTCAGCTAAAGCCTAATATCACCGTTGGAGCCTCCAGAGGGATTGGCCAGGTAAAGCCTCATTTCCCCTCTGAGGGTGGAAAAAAAGTCAACTAGAGTAAACAGTAAGTGTACAGTGGTAGACTTCCTATATCCTTGTTTACTATTCAAAATCCCATAAGAGGAGGTACCGGCTGCCAGGGGTTCTGAGTCTGACTGAGTCACGTTTTTTTTCTTCCCTTCTTCATGCAAACACACCTAGACACTCACTCACCACAGCAGCCCCCTCTCCCTCGCTCTCTGCCTCCCCTTTCAACTTCAAACCCAGTCATTTCTGCAAGCTGCTACTTTGATTGTACCAAACACCTGTATTTTTGGGGAGAGACTTCCTCAGTAGCCCCCGCCTCCCATCTTTGATTGTTAAACAGCAGTGGCGCCGCCATTACTGTCTGAGAGACTGATGCCGCCCTGCTTCCCCTCCTCCTCCACTTAAGTTCCTTTTAAACCAGAATTTGAATTGGTCTCGGAGTATGGCGAGTTCCATTTTATTTTATCCACGTTCCACCATTCCAAAGTATCTCAGTTGTAGATGAAGACTTTGAATCTCATATTCCTGTGTGCGACAGCTGCGTAAATCAGAAAGAATCATCACAGAATCATCATGCCAGGAAGCAGAGCCATAACATTCTAGCTCTAAATCAACTAGATTATGACTATTCTCCTGAATGCGCGGAAAGTGAGAATCAGAGGTAACTTTAGTAGAAAATGCTGTCAGAGTTGATTGCTCTGTCTTAGGTCGTATCAACAGTACAGAAAGAGTGTGAACAGAGCAGACGCACAGACACACACACACACACACACACACGGCCCTCTTCCCCTCGCCCTTAATACCAGGCTTTATTATCCAACCTCTCATCCCTGCCATCCTGTCTTCCCCTCCAGATTAATGTCCTCTCCGATCTCCACCAGCTGTTTCCGTGCCAGAACACCCCTCATCTTCCCGGGCCACTGGCCTCTTGGTTCAGGTGGCAGATGGTAGTCTGTCTTTGGGGCTGGGCCATAGGGCCGCATTGTCGCAGTGCCTGCGTGTCTATGAGAGAATAGAAGTGTGTGTCCTCACGCCCATTATCAGGAGTGTCAGTGTGTTCACATCGCCACATGCCAGACCGCCCTTGTAAATAAGAATTTGGTCATAACTGAGTTATATAAAATGTATAACCTGTATGGACAGCTTTAAGGGAAGAGCCTTGTGTCACATAGCTCAAAACTTTGGAGTGCACCCACCTTTTGTTGATGAAATAAAATAAAATGATAGCCTTTCACTTTATTCATTTGGATTAAATCAGAAAATGTTACATTTTAGATTACAATACTATTTTGTTCATCATAATGCAACTTAAATATAACATTTGTAAAATGTAATGTTAACTTACGTAAATATGCTGTGTACGTAGGCAACCGGTGTTTGTTTTGAGAGTGACTTGGGGGGGGGGGTGTACGCCCACAGTTTGTTTGATATAAAGTGTGTCTGTTTAGTTTAGTCTGTGTGTGGTATGCATGAGTACGTAAGTGTGTGTCTGACTGTGTGTGTTTGACTGTGTGTGTGTGTGTGTGTGTGTGTGTGTGTGTGTGTGTGTGTGTGTGTGTGTGTGTGTGTGTGTGTGTGTGTGTGTGTGTGTGTGTGTGTGTGTGTGTGTGTGTGTGTGTGTGTGTGTGTGTGTGTGTGTGTGTGTGTGTGTGTCAGTTTGAGTGATGTTAACTGGGTGTGGCTGTCTGTGCCTGAGGTGGGCGTTTACTTTTCAGGGCTGTTAGTGTTTGTGTCTTAGCACAGACAGGATGTGCAAAGGTTGTCAGCACGGTTCATGAGATGAAAGAACGGGGGGGGGATAGTCGTGCCGGTCAGATAACAGGTTGTCTACCTGACAGAATCCGAGCCTGCTTCCTCCACCTCCACCTCCACCTCTACATACATTCCAAGTATGCTGCACAGTGCCACAAGGAAACACCTCTCACCACCTTAGTGCTTTGACATCCTTTTTCCTAGACACTCAACACCCAAACAAAGCTGGGCATAGCTGAGCACTGATATGGCCAAGTGTTCAACGACAACTGGAATCAAAAGCCAAAAACCTAAAGGTTAAAGGTGTTTGTGTTTATACTTCACTTCACAAGTATCCTTTCGTATGTGTGGACGACACCCTATTAGGCTTAGACAACAAAGGGAAATAATTTAGCTATTGATCAAAAGCGCGAAGAGACTTGTAGACTTGGAATGGACTCAACCCCTTCACTGGAGCCAAACATATTAGTAACAGAGGGTAATAACAATGTCCTAAACTTAATTTTGACAGCAATTTCAGAAATGCTGTTTGGCTGGTTTATATCGTTTCCTTTTGTATTGCCAAGTTACTTCCGTGGAGTATCATTGTCAAAACAAATAAACTCACAGACAGGATCAGAGTCCTGAGGCTGACAGTCTAGTCCAGCTACAAGACCACCAACTGTGATGTAACATTGAGAGTTTTAGCACTGAAACAATTTGCATAGAAGGCCTGGTGCATGTTTTGCACCACAATGAGTGACAACTAGATACATAGATATGTCATATCTTAATTTGATCATTCTGCTGTTGCTGCGAATCTTCCTGCGCTAAATGAAAATACCCTCAAATAAAATATGGCATTATGTACTGTCGCATCATATGAAACATTTGATCTCAAATCCAAAATATTCAAAATGTTCATTCTTAGCTTCACTGTCCAAATACATATGTAAGGGACAGTATATGACAAGGGATGCAGGTGTGAGGACAACAAATCAGCAGGCACATTTTTTTGTCACACAAAAAAAGGGAAAGATTTAATAGGTTTGTGAATTATTTTATTCAATGGCTTTACTTGCTACGGGTATTTAGTACCAGGAGTCCATGATACGCCTCATGCTCATGAACCTCATACCACTCATGCCGCCCATGGCTCCCATTCCCATGCCCATGCTGAAGTTGCTGTACTCTCCAGGCCTCATGTACATCATCCTGCCTCTGAAGTGGGGCTGCTCGTACATCAGCCAGTGGCCTTCCATCACGTTGCAGGACTGGCATTTGGACATGCGGTAATGATCCATGATGTTGTCACAGTCGTCCATCATCTCGTGCATCTGCCCTCCAAAGTTCTCTCTGTCGTAGATCCTCATCCTGTAGTTTCCTCTGTGCTGTTAGGATAAAAGTACAGGTTTCATAGATGAGATAATTATTTAGAACGTTGCTTAATATGAGAGTGTGACCATTATAAATATGTTTTACCGTCAATGACAAGAGGTGACTATTTTAAGATTAGATATTTTCGACCTACCATGGCGATCATGCGGCAGGACTTGATGCAGTCACTCATTCCAAAGTGCTGCATGTAGTCAGGGTACTCGCCCCTCCTCATGAAGTACTGGTTTCCCATGTAGTTGTTGCGGTTGTACAGCATCCAACAGCCACTCTCAACCCTGCAGGAGTGGCACCTGCTCAGGTAGGAGCTCATGTCACTGCAGTCACTGCTGCACTCATAGGAACGACCCTGGAAGTTCCTGTCCTCGTAGAAGACGATCTGAAAATATAATGGAATAATTTCTATGAATTAAACAATTGTATGAAAGAAACATTTTATAGAAATGTGGGATAGTCTACTATTCAGTCACAATGGCAACCAGGATATTGGGATGAGTCAAACATTCATGTTTTAGTTTGTGGTGCTAGAGCGCTAGATCCCTTTTGTATACCAATCTAGAAAAATGTTGGTATGTATTTTCAAAACCTTCCCAGTGCTTACCTTGCCCCTGTTCATGTTGGTGGTGGACATGTTTGCTAACTGTGCTGCTGGTTGCTGCTCCTGAACTTACTTCCTACCTGGATTAACCCTTTCTTTTATACCTGACCAAACCCAAAGAATCGCTAGCTCCATTGTTCAAATCCCTGACCCAGCAACATGCTATAGAGGCCTATTGAGGCCACTGAGGTTATGTCCACATTTCCAGAAAGGCTGCTTTTCAATTGGTTGTTTCTCTTACAAAGTAACATAAAGCCTTTTGAGAGTTTACTCTCAAATTTGAAAGTTCTTCATACATAAGTTTTCAAATCTTACTTGAAGGATAACTTTTATTAATTAGAAAATGACATTTCCTGAAGTAAATGTGTGTGCTTGAAAGTCTTGAAGTATTTATGGTTGTGAAATAGTAGTATAGTGGTAGTGGTAGCAACAGGTGTAGTAATGGTAGAAGTAGTATTGGTAGTAATAGGGTTTTCATAGGCTATGGGTTAGTTATAGTTACCTATTTTGGGGTGGTTTGTTGGTTTGGAGTTATTATAGTTGGTTATAGGGGGCTAGTACAGTAAGATAGAGTGAGTACTATAGCATCATTAGCCATATTATGTGTTTTTAAGCTCTCTAAGGTCTTTAGTTTGAACATTCTGAATGTTTTGTGGCAGTTTAGAATGTTGAAACCTGCATTCTGCCTTTAAAATGGAATATAAAAAGCTATAGTTTATGAAGTATGAATGGTAGCAACAAACTGTGTTAAAGCAATCTAAGTTGATTCAGTCTGCACATGTCAACTTTGGATTGGGGTTTGTAGCTGGGACAGTTCAAGAGCAGGTGGCAAATCCACATTTTGCCTTTAAATCTATGGAAATGTATGCACATTTCAAACATTTTTTTTCAAAAGGTATACATAGTATCAAAAAGCTGTATACAAACACACCATTCTAAACCGGTCTGCACGTTTTAAAGATTGAATTGAGTTTTTAGCTTTAACGGTTCTGGAGGAGTAGTGGCTCCATTTTTTACCTGTCCTCTCCATTTAAACCTATGGCCATTAAAATGCATTGGGATATATGCAAAAGTGTTTGTGTGTGAAAGGTAAGCTATAAGTAGTATCAAAAATGATTGATCATACAACCTGAAGACAGCAAGCCTGCACGTTTTAAAGTTGTTTTGGTGTTGGTTGCTTTTACAGTTTTGGGCTACAGGTGGCAGCAGAAGGAGAGTAATAAGTATGTCGGGTTTTCGAAGTTGTTCTTGCTTTCAGCAGGCGCATCTAATGATTTGACATGTTAGCACAAACCGATCTGGGACCAGGCTATTAGTGCACTGAGAATAAAAACATACTGGTTATTAATCATTACAGTGTAGCCTACATGCCATGGATGGGATGGATATGCTCTTTTTGAGCAATTAAATTATCTATTTGATAATAGAATATAGAGGGCCCAAATCTAAAAAGTTGTGATGATGTATTCTTGAATCATGCGGAAATGTTCCCAATTACTTTATTTGGAACAATCTCATTGTGCGCTTGTTACAGCAACATTTGTTGGCTAATTGTTGAATAGGGCTATACACTTGTTTTTCAGTTATGTATTTGCAACAAGTAATCAACGAGACTAGACCTTTAAATACAACCTTTGGATACGATCACGTGGTACAGTAGCTCAACTACAATCTGCCTTCTCGTAGCTACCACGTCTGGTTTTGCGATTAAAAAGGTAACATTTTTCCTGTAGGAATTTGCAACATATCAGTAGCTACAGTAGCCCTATTACTCAACAGATTATAACGACAGCCAACCCTTGGATTGAGATGAAATGACAGTCGTTTATTTGTGCATTTTAGCGTGATATCTCCTGAAACTGGGAAGTGACAGCAAGGGCACATCGCTAACGATACCGTTTATATAGGCCCTATCTTAAATAAACATTTGACTAAAGCCCATTTTAGGCTATCACGTCTCCACAAGACTTCGATCACATTGTTTAAAATGTTTCCGCATTTTAGCGTTACTAAATAGCCATGTTGATAAGAAGAAGGAGACGGCAAGGACCATTCGGATTTGTAAAGATTACCGAGAAGTGCAGTGCACAAGACAGCCTCCTTATCGCTCTGTTTGAGAAGGGATGGGCAATGCACTAGTTGACAGGAAGAACATATTATACCTGAGACTGCCCTAAATATACTGTATAGGGGATGGATGCCTTATGTCACGTGTGCCCATTCTATATGTGTGCCCATTCTATAGGCTTCTTAGGCTATATACAATAGACATAGTGTGAAATGAAATAGAAATGGTAAAAACATGACTAACTGATAGTGACAGTGATATACAGTATGTGTATATGTTTGAGTTTGCTTAAACAGGCAGTTAACCCACTGTTCCTAGGCCGTCATTGAAAATAAGAATTTGTTCTTAACTGACTTGCCTAGTTAAATAAAGATAAAATACTTTTTTTATTGACCAACATAACTATGAGTGTTCCTGATTTTACCGATGTATGACTAAGGCTAGGATTTTTTTCCTGATAATTTGTCCTGACCGGGAAAAACTCCTGACTTCTGATATGATAGCGGTTTATTTCCTGGTAATATATTTGTTATGGTGTTTGTTTGTCCTTTGTTTGTTTGTTTGTTCATGCAGGATGGCAGAGCCTGAGCCACCCCTCTCGTGTGACTGCTTTGTGTCCTTGCCCCCTGGCTCACAAGATGATCACGTGATCTTTGGGAAGAACTCTGACCGTCCTAGAGATGAGGTCCAGGAGGTTCTTTACTACCCAGCAACCAGTCACCCATCTGGGACCATGCTGGAGGTAAACTAGGCCTAGCTTCACTTCTCCCCATAGATTGACCCTGCTGCAAATTACAATCCTGCTGCCATCTTGGATCGGGGCTCTCTTGAAAAAGAGATTTGATCTCAATGAGATTAAACCTGGATAAAGCATGGTTAAAGAACTCAAATCCATCTGCCCTCTGAACATTGTATGTAGGCCTGTAGTCAGAGTGTAGGCATTTATGTTAAAAATGGTCACAACAGGTGTTTTGCACTGTGAACAACATCACTAATTGGATTAGAGTTGTTTTCACTGGTGAGCAGTCAGTCTGGGCAATATAACGGAGAAGGATTATCAAACCTCTAAAATACCCCTCCTTGGTATACACAATCAACATGTTCTAATTTACTATTCACTAAGTTTAAAGTTTGAATGATAGACTATCATTTATATGTATTTTCACGCCTTTATGTTACCAACGGTTTACACGACAGGTTTGAGGTATTGGCTGAGTATGTGTTGGTATGGTTTGCCAGTAAAATGTATGATACAATCACATTAAAAGAGAATTGAACAACAATGTAAGTCTCCATCTCTCCTCCTGCAGTGCACGTACATTCAGATCCCCCAAGCAGAACACACCCATGCTGTGGTCCTCAGCCGGCCTTCCTGGCTGTGGGGGGCCGAGATGGGGGCCAACGACAAGGGGGTTTGCATCGGGAATGAGGCTGTGTGGACCCGCGAAGCTATCGATCCAGGGGAAGCCCTGCTAGGAATGGACCTGGTCCGGTAAGCCCGGCTAACCGTAGGCCAGCATACCAAACAGTAGTGTTGTTTTGGGGCCAAGTGAATCCTAACTTCTGAATCACCACCTGGTCCGAAAGATAGAGAGACGAGTTGAGCTGGCTGGGCTTGCTGTTGGGTCAGGTTCCTGACCGAGCGGTCTGATTGAATGACTGGCCGGTCTATTTCAGACATTGGATCCCAGGACCAGGAACGATAGAGAAGCGCTGCCCTTTAAGAATCAATTTACTAACTTCAGAATCACATCACTCAAAGTTTGGTGTGAATAATCAATGCATTAATGTCATTGGTAAATTTGTTGAATAGTAGGTATCCTAACTGGAGATGTGCAAGTATTTCAGCCCGTAGTCAGAAAAGCAAAATAGGGCTAGGCAGTAGCAGATGGGCTACTGTAAATGTACTAGGTAGACTTCCTTCATCACAGGTTAATACTTACATGTGTGCGTAGGGACTAGTCGTGTAAACAAAGATAGGCCAACTGCCAAAACATTTCTATGGGAGTTTTGATTGAATCCGGCCCAAGTGTGTTTTCACTTATGTCATAAAGCTGCCTTTACATTGTCATAAGCATAACATTTTAAAGGATTTTGTAACGCTCACGCACCATGGAGCCTATTCAAGTGTAATGCTGAACAAATCAATGTAACAGTTAGCAGTTTGCAATGGCAGCCACAGGTTGGTCCTGTTGTACCACTGACTGCAGTGATATAGCAGCAGCAGGACTAACCTACTCCAGGGGTTGCTGCTCTGTGGCTGACCCTATGCTGCTCTGTGGCTGACCCTATGCTGCTACCAGCCTCACAGCTGTGTGTATGTACTGTGTCCGGGGAATAGTATAAGACAGAATGTTCTATTCTATTTCATTCTATTCTACTCATGATCTATTCTATTCTACCACTATTCTATTCCAGTGTTTCCCAACCCTAGTCCTCCTGTACCCCTAACAGTACACATTTTGATTGTAACCCTGGACAAGACCACCTGATTCAACTTGTCAACTAATCGTCAAGCCCTCAATGAGCTGAATGAGGTGCGTTTGTCAAGAGCTACAAAAAAAATGTGTACTGTTGGGGGTACTCGAGGACCAGGTTTGGGAAACACTGTTCTATTCTACCGGTATTCTACTCTACTCTACTTTATTCTACTCTACTCCACTCTGCTCTACTCTACTCTACTCTATTCTATTGCTTGACAGCTTGGGGCTTGAGCGTGCGGACAGTGCCTGGGGGGCGGTGAGTGTGATCACTGGTCTGCTGGAGCAGCACGGCCAGGGGGGGCCATGCAGGGAGGACCCGGCGCCCTTCAGCTACCACAACTCCTTCCTCCTGGTGGACCGCAACGAGGCCTGGGTCCTGGAGACCGCCGGCAAGCTCTGGGTGGCACAGAAAGTCACAGGTGAGGAAACTGCTGTAACACCGTGGGAGCTGTAGTGTGAATGAATGTGGGGGGGGGGGGGGGGGGGGGGGGGCTGAGGGTGGCACAGGAAGTTACATGGTGAGGAAACTGCTGTAACACCGTGGGAGCTGTAGTGTGAATGGATGTTGGGGGCGGGGCTGAGGGTGGCACAGGAAGTTACATGGTGAGGAAACTGCTGTAACACCGTGGGAGCTGTAGTGTGAATGGATGTTGGGGGCGGGACTGAGGGTGGCACAGGAAGTTACATGGTGCGGAAATTGCTCTAACGTCACTGGAGCTGTAGTGTGGACAGAAGTTTTGAAACAGGTTCGTTTCGGGGTAATCTCTGTTAAGGAGTAAAATCTCACGGAACTTGGTCAGCTGAGTGATTAATTTCTTTGTTCATACAGTCCGTGTTAGAAATTGAGAGTGGCAAATATGAAGTCTCCACCCTCACATAAAGACATTTCAGCCAAAGCCCCCCCCCCCCCCCCCTTCCGGTCTGTGTGGGCACACGTGCGAACCAAAGCAGTTTAAGCACCGCCTTCACCCAATCCTGATAGGTGCAAATAACCAGTGACGAAAACCCCAAAACCGGACCTAATGCTGCTCCTTATCTCACACATCCCATTCAGTCTCTGCAGATATTTCAGTCTCTTCGCAAAATCTGCCCACGGGAGATTAGTTTTGTGGTTTTACCCTTATGGTTGTGGTTAGGATAGTGGGAGGGTAAGCTGATCCTAGAACTGTGCATATCTGAGCAACTTATACCAGCAGCATACAACTATGCACCCCCCACCTGTCTTTGCTTCCCACAGAGGGGGTGAAGAACATCTCCAATGCGCTGACCATCGGGACGGATATCTCGGCGGAGCACCCAGAGCTGCGGAGTGTGGCCCAGGCCCAGGGTTGGTGGAGCGGCGAGGGAGAGTTCTGCTTCAACGAGGTGTTCAAGTCTGAAAACCCCCCCGCCAGGATGGAACTGGCCAAGAAGCGCTACAGTGGGGGCACACAGCTCCTCCAACAGCATGATGGTGAGGGAGACTATTCTTTCTATTCTAATCTAATTCAACACATTCAACTCCTTATAACTGTAAAAACTCCCAAAATAATGTTAAAGCAGGCTCTATTAACAACACTATACATGGTTGGTTTGGTTGCCGTATTGCTTATACAGCTATTTTTAATAAAGGCCTGGTATCCCCTCTTACCATAGAAAGTAAATTGAATGTAACTAGCAATGTCATTTCCTGTCTCCTGCCATTTCCTCTCCGGTCGGCTTTCCAATAAAAATAGACGACTAATAACCTACTTAGACGATACATTTTCTGGGTTCCCCAGGTTCTGTGACGGCCGAGGTGATGATGTCCATCCTGAGGGACAAGCCCAGTGGGATCTGCATGGACTCTGGGGGGTTCCGCACCACTGGCAGCATGGTGTCCATCCTGCCCCGCAACCCCAGCCTGCCCTGCATCCATTTCCTCACTGCCACCCCCGACCCCTCCAGGTGCGTCACCTCACCGGCCTGGTCCCAAACGAATCACTCTGACCCTAACCCCATTGTTGTCTGCTCCTTGTGTTTAATCTAAATGAGCTGGATAAGTGTGTGACAAATGTTTAGGAAACTCCTCCTAGCTTACCAGATTGCTATGTGGTAATGTTACTATTTTGCTGATACCTTTCCAGTCCTTTCAGATTTGCAAGAGAGACTCAACAAGGGTGTAGGAGAGGTGGAAAGGGATTGGTTTGGAACCAGGCCCAGGAACCCCTCAGGCTATCTGGAAGTGCTTCTTAAGATTCAGACTCAGATACGCTCTTTGCCTTTTATCTCTGTATTGCTCTTTTTCATCTTCATAATTTCCCCCTTTGGCAAAACTGCTTCCTGATAGGAGTTTCTCTGTGTCTGTGTGTTTCATTTGGTCCTTACCACCTCCCCTCCTCCTACCGGGCTGTCCTCCGTCCTGCCAGGTCTGTTTTCAAGCCTTTTATCTTCTCTGAGTCTGTGACCCCAGTGTCGAGGGTGATCTCCCCACAGTACGGCCCAGACGACCCAGTCAGGAAGCAGCCGCGCTTCCAGAGCCAAGTGGACCGCAGGCACGACCTGTACAAGGCCCATGAGGGGGCCCTGCAGACTATGGAGACCAACCCGGTATATATATATATATATTTACATTGATGAGTGTGGGTATGGACTGATGGATATTATGTGACGTACGTCACCGACTATGAACTTTCAGAATTTCCTATAAACTTCACAAATTGCTGTTTGTCAGGTCTTCTCTGCTTGTGCACGTGCTTGTGTGTGGGGGGGCATTCATGTGTGTATTTTTGCGTGTGTGTGTTTCTGTCCCTCAGGACGCAGGGAATGCTCTGACTGAGACGTTGAGGATGTTGGAGGGCCAGTGTCTGACGGACATATCAGCCCTGCTCAGTGGAGAATCACCAGCAGAAGAGGAACTGGGGGACCTGTTCTTTGACTGTGTGGACACGGAGCTGAAGTTCTACCAGTGAGGAGGTAAGAACCGTGTGTGTGTGTGTGTGTGTGTGTGTGTGTGTGTAGTAGTAGTGTGTCTCTGTTTCAGAAGTACAGTGACCTTCTCATTACGCCAATGCTGCCTCCAGTTGCTCTCTGTTACAGCGCCCTCATGTGGAGATCGCTAGTGCTTGCAGTTCAGCAGGAGATGGCCCTGGGACTGTTACGTCCTGTGCTCCTGTTAGATTGGTTCCCTCCCGTCTCATGCATACGAACCCCCTTGATGCCATTCCATCCATCATTGACACAGAATATAAATGTCTTAACGTTCATGGGATTGGAGCATCATTATCATTTGTATCACTTTCGGGAGCAATGCTCGCCCCACATTAGTGAGTATGTGATAGACCACTACAGGAGTGTACAGTACCAGTCAAAAGTTTGGACACACCTACTCATTCAAGTGTTTTTCTTATTTTACTATTTTCTACATTGTAGAATAATAGTGAAGATGTCCAAACTATGAAACACATATGGAGTCATGTAGTAACCAAAAAAGTTTAAACCAATCAAAATACATTTGATATTCTTCAAAGTAGCCATCCTTTTCCTTGATGACAGCTTTGCACACTCTTGGCATTCTCTCAACCAGCCTCACCTGGAATGCTTTTCCAACGGTCTTGAAGGAGTTCCCACATATGCCTTGCACTTGTTGGCTGCTTTTCCTTTACTCTGCGGTCCAACTCATGAGATCGGGGGATTGTGGAGGCCAGGTCATCTGATGCAGTGTAGCTACTTTGAAGAATCTCAAATATAAAATATATTTTGATTTGTTTAACACATTTTTGGTTACTACATGATTCCAAATGTGTTATTTCATAGTTTGGATGTCTTCACTATTATCCTACAATGTGGAAAATAGTAAAAATAAAGAAAAACCCTGGAATGAGTTGGTGTGTCAAGTTTTGACTGGTACTGTATGTCTGTGACTGTGCAGATCTGTTTCACATTTAACACCTACTGTAAGTACGCCATTTGTAAAACGTGCTATTCATTGTTACAAGTGAATGGGGGTTAGTTGACTGACTGCCCCCATGAGAATGAACTAATAAAATATTAGCTCTGTCTGCTGATGTGTCCTGTATTTATTAACACTGTAGTTTAAAACAAACACTGGTGTATTCAATTCAGTATTTCAGTATGTACTGACATATTTAGTAAAGAATTCAACAAATGTTGTACAGTTTTGTTAAAGTTGGGGAAATTCTAAATCCTGCCACCAACAGGACGTGTTGCACTTCCAATCCTATAAAATATCTTAACTAATAACTTCAGAAGTAACCTAACAAAAGTTTGCCTATTATATTGACAAGATTTTTGAGTGACCGATCTAACAGTGGAAATTGAAATTACATGTCCTCATAGATTGAAGCCAGGTTGGAGGAGGCGAGATCAGGTGGGACCATTCAGCCAATGAGAGGGCAGATACGCGTTTGAACAACAGCCGTAGAGATTGAAAGAAGACTCATAATTCTATCGGAGCTATTATTGTATCAGTACATTTTCTTTTTCATTGTCTGATTTCTTCCAACTCATAGGAATGCCCACCCAGTTGACTACTTTAAAATAGTGGAAGCCCTCAATTTCAATGTCCATGCTAAGACAAGTTATATCCATGATGTGTCCTCTATCTCCATGGCCCAACTCCAATATAAAGTCTTTCTTTTTTTTAAATTGCCGAAATGCCACGTGCATCCACTTAAATCAGTGCATTCGTATCAACCTAGCCACTACGGAACTTATATTCGATCAAATAAGCCTGATGTAACAAATTAGCAATTACAATTTTTGTTGACCAAATTCGACACACTCTCATTGACCTCAATACAAAAATGCCTCTTTTCCTGGGCTTATTTTAATGGCTAGAGTTTGGGCGGAGTAAAACCTCACGCTTTGCCTCTTGCTCTCTGACCTTACGGAGTCCCCACATCCGTTTTTCAGTGGAAACGGAAGTTAGGTTGAAAATACTGTATCCGTGAAAACCGGAAACATCCGCTTTCTCCCAACCCCGCTGGAGAGGTATGACTGGAAAAGCTAACTAGCTGTAAAACCATAGTTTCTAAACCTTTTTATTTCTACACTATAATACTACAATTTGGTTTTCAAGTCAAAGAGCTCAGTGGTAGGGCGATCAAATATCTGAACCGTCAAAATCCAGAATGAGACGACACACAACATATAATGATGAAGACCTGCGCGATGCTACCAGGAGGAAAGGCGAGAAGGTAAATAATCCGTTTTGTCTGTTCTTGCACATGCATTTCTAGAAGTATTGGCAATGTGACTATTTACATTTGGTGATTTAATTTATTTGCCGGTACCTTCCTGACTGGCATATTTATGTTTAAATAGCCAGCCTGCTCTGAAAATGACATTAGCTAACGTTAGCTAATCTGACGTAAGCTAGCTAGTTGCTAGGAAACTCTGATCTGCTTCTAAAATACGTGGACTGGATTTCTTTTATATCATGTTTTTACAAGTTTAATTCAATGTAACGGGTATGACGACCAACTAAACTGTCTGACCTACCACATGCATCCACATCCAAGCATTCCTTACAAATTCTCTCAATTACCAAACTTCAGGTTTTATTTTGACGATGCATATATTATACATTTTGCAAGTTAGGAAAATAGTGTGGTTTGCCAAGTGGATTCTTCTTTTCCATGCGTTGGCAGTCGAAATACAGACCAGAAATTGAGTGTAGGGTTGAATTTCCGACACACAAAACTCACGCACAACTAACCCTCTCACTTACTATATACTACATCTACTACTACAAACCCCAGTTTAGTATTTTATTAGGCACCCCGTTAGCTGTTGTCAAGGCAGCAGCTACTCTTCCTGGGGGAACACACAAAACATCACATCATGCAAAAACATTGTGCATCATACAAATGCAGATTCCCACCACTACATCACAATTGTACATACAAATATACATTGCTCCACTACTACGTTACATTTTGGAAGAGATTTCCATGTAGTCATGGCTCTATATAGTACTGTGCGTTTCCTAGCCTCTGTTCTGGATCTGGGGACTGTGAAGAGAATCCTGGCAGCATACTAGCATGTCTTGTGGAGTATGTATGGGTGTCTGAGCTGTGTGTTAACTTATTGAACAGATAGTTTGATACTTTCAATACCTCAATACCCCCAGTGTAACACAGTTTCTTTGACCCCCCCCCCCCCCCCCCCCCCCCCCCCCCCCCCTAAAATAAACGATGGCTGTCCATGGTGCTGAAATTGCGAAGGCATCTATAGCTTTGCTTTGGCTAATGGATAAATGTTTATTGGTAGGCGTAGTTGGTAGTCATTTTCTCATGTTAAGCCTAACATTTCACGAACCTATACATGTCGCAATGCTGCCATTTTTAGACTGCTGACTGGTGGCAATAATGTGATTACTTGTTCAGTAATTAAAATTCAACATTCAGATTGTAGATTCATGTTTTTATGCAACAGCATACTAATCAGCTACCAATGGATTTTTAAAATAATATACAACTGTCCTGTATAGGCTACCTGAACCTGCATGTCATGAGCCGTCCTCGTGCTCTCGCCTAGCTTAGATGGAACGTTGTTGTGAGTAAAACCAGTCTATTAGTGCCAAATAAGTAGGTCCACCCTCAAAACACTAGTTTACTAGGGATTCTTTCATTATTCAGTGTACTATCTATAGCCATGTACTGTATTTAGCTGCTATTTAGCTGCGTTTTATAAAGGTAGCAGGTAGCCTAGTGGTTAGAGCGTTGGACTCGTAATCGGTTGCTTGATCGAATCCCCGAGCTGACAAGGTAAAAATCTGTTCCTAGGCCATCATTGTAAGTAAGAATTTGTTGTAAACTGACTTGCCTAGTTAAATAAAATAAAAAAAAAACAGGGGAAAAAGTACTTGGCTTGAGGGTAAAATCAGCCACTATTTATTGTTGAACTCAGCGGGTTTTGTCTGGCTAATAGCCTACACAAATGGGCTGCAATATTCAAGGTAAATTAAATCTAACTTGAGAGAGTCTCCTGAAGTCCTCAAAATTTTTTGTGCAAATCTTTTCACAACGGCCTGTAAGTCCAGGTTGCGGACCCGACTGTTTTCTATACGGAGTATTGCCAACCCAGACAGTCTTTCCTGGCATGTTTCATTATAGGCCTATGTCCATTGCGCTGCACAAAAACTAGAAGCACAAGCATTTTGCTATACTCTCATTAACATCTGCTAACCATGTGTATGTGACAAATAAAAATTGATTTGATTTGAAAATGTAAATGTGTTCTTGAATAATGCATGCCAAGATATACCTGAGATAAGGGACTGTTGATATTTGCAACCACACAACTCAAGCACCGGTTCACCAGTATGAACGAAATCGCAAACCGCTTTTTTTGTCTGTCCAGTATCCAGGACGACCTGTCCCCAGAGCTTCCAATACATTCATTTCTTTCCATAACGTGTTGAAGCCGGCAATGAAGGAGAATGAGAGGTCCAATTAAAGGTGTTGCAGAACTGCTGTATTTGAAGCACAACTCACTTCTGCCCAGTTTCCCGAATGTTGCTATGGCAATCAAGCTGTGTTTACAATCCTGTAACAGTCGCTTCTGCGGAGAGATCGTTTTCTAAACTAAAACTCATAAGGAACTAACTTTGACGCATTAGGTTCTCGGTCTGATATGAGCTGTTGAACCCCTGAGTAAGCTCCACTCATTGCACTGGCGCCGTCGTAGCCTTAACCACGGCATTTGTTCACCGATATCCCCTCAATCAGTGATTTATTTTTTTGAAGGCCCGAGGCACTTTTTCATTCACATTCCCGAAGCCCAAGAAACAAACACTTAGCTTACCTATGGAAATTAAAAGCGTTAATATGAATTACTTTTTTGAGGGTTACTGTCAAAATTCTTGATAGACAGACTACTTTGAGCCAGGAGAGACTGACATACATGTTGCGGATGTTAGCCCTCCGTGTACATTTAAGGGCCAGACATTCTACTCGGTTCTGGGCCAACTGTACTTTGCCTATGTCCTTCTTTGCAGAACTTGACCATATAACTGGTATGAATCATGTCAACCTTCATCCATTTTTAAGCTATAAAGCAAGCAGCTGTCTTAGTGGATGGTTATCCATTGATATTCTCTCATGTCTCTTGTTAGGTCCCTGAGGATAAACAACACGAATCCACCATTTACTCATTCAGGACACAGGAGCAGGACACAGCAGCCACAGGCTTCCAGCGCTTCCTCAATGTCCTCAACAAAGGGGTGGACATCAACAAGCTCTCAAAGATTGTCAACAACGTGAATGAGTTACCCCCTATTCAGGAGGGCCATCCCAAGACTGCCTACAGGAGTGAGTATACGGAGGCCCCAGCTCAGAACTCTCAGGATTGCTTGGGGCCCCAGAGTAGAGCTCTGCCACAAGACAACAGTCACTCACACATTCGTGGAGAAAGGAGGCCGGATCTCCCACATGGCCAGCTCCAGAGCCTGCTGGAGTCCATCGGGCTAGACCTGGGGGTGGAGGAGTTGGGCCGACTGACAGACCGGACCAAGGAGAAGCTATACGGAATGAAGAGAGACCAGGAGAGGAGTCCCTTGACGTCAGACAGGCACTCTAGTGCTAGAGACTGGGACAGAGAACGAGACGAGGACACAGAGGGGGACAGATCTAAGAGAAATGGAGAAAGAGACCGGGACAGAGACTGGGCCAGTTCTGAGAGAGACCGAGAGAGAGACGGGGACAAATCTGAGAGAGACCGGGACAGGCGCTCTAATACCATGGACAGGCGCTCTGGTCCCAGGGACAGGCACTCTAGTACCAGGGACAGAGACAGACACTCTGGTTCCAGAGACAGGGACAGGCACTCGGGTACCAGGGACAGCAACAGGGACAGACGCTCTAGTACCAGGGACAGCAACAGGGACAGGCGCTCTAGAACCAGGGACAGCGAGAGAGATAGGCACTCTGATACCAGGGACAGTGAGAGAGACAGGCCCTCTGGTACCAGTGACAGGGGCTCTAGTACCAGGGACAGAGACGAGGACAGGCGCTCTAGTACCAGGGACAGAGACGAGGACAGGCGCTCTAGTACCAGGGACAGAGACGAGGACAGGCGCTCTAGTACCAGGGACAGAGACGAGGACAGGCGCTCTAGTACCAGGGACAGAGACGAGGACAGGCGCTCTAGTACCAGGGACAGAGACGAGGACAGGCGCTCTAGTACCAGGGACAGAGACGAGGACAGGCGCTCTAGTACCAGGGACAGAGACGAGGACAGGCGCTCTAGTACCAGGGACAGGCGCTCTAGTACCAGGGACAGGCGCTCTAGTACCAGGGACAGGCGCTCTAGTACCAGGGACAGAGACAGGGACAGGCGCTCTAGTACCAGGGACAGAGACAGGGACAGGCGCTCTAGTAACAGGGACCGAGACAGGGACAGGCGCTCTAGTAACAGGGACCGAGCCAGGGACCGACGCTCTAGTAACAGGGACAGAGACAGGGACAGGCGCTGTAGTACCAGGGACTGGGACAAAGAAAGTGACATGGATTGGTATAGGGACAAGTCCAAGGAAAGCTCTGCTGAGCTCAACACATACTCTAAGGACCCTATATATCCTCTTTCTCACCCTCCTAATGCATCTATGATGGCAACCTTCTCCACCACCCAGTTCTCTCTCTATACCAGCAGCCCCTACGCCAATGCCTTCCCTCCAGGTTGGGGTTATCCCCCTGGCACCATGCCACCTGGCCTTATGCCCCCTGGCACCATGCCCCCTGGTACCATGCCCCCTGGCACCATGCCACCTGGCCTTATGCCCCCTGGCACCATGCCCCCTGGTACCATGCCCCCTGGCGCCATGCCCCCTGGCCTTATGCCTCCTAGTACCATGCCCCCTAGCCTTATGCCCCCTGGTACCATGCCCCCTGGTAACATGCCCCCTGGCTTTATGCCTCCTGGTACCATGCCACCTGGTACCATGCCCCCTGGTAACATGCCCCCTGGCTTTATGCCTCCTGGTACCATGCCCCCTGGCCTTATGCCTCCTGGTACCATGCCCCCTGGCCTTATGCCCCCTGGCTTTATGCCCCCTGGCTTTATGCCCCCTGGTATTATGCCACCTGGTATTATGCCCCCTGGTATTATGCCCCCTGGTATTATGCCTCCCTTCCCATACCCCCCCCCTGGGTATCCACCCTACCCCAGCGCCCCACCAAATTACTCTAATAGCACAGCAGCCTTAAGCCAGACATACGCATACACCCAAGCTGCTAGCAACCTCCAGCTCTCATCTGCACAGCCTGCCAGTAACCACCAGTTAGCATATATCCCACTCCCATACAACCAGCCCACTGGCACCCTCCAGCAGCTAAACACCAAGTCCACTGGCAACCTGCTCCAGCTCATGAACCTCCAACTCCCAAACAGCAAGCCCGCTAGCACCCGCCAGCTTACATACATCCAGCCAGCTAGCAACCCCCAGGTCAAATCTACCCAGCCTGGTGGGACCCGCCAGCTTACATACATCCAGTCCGCTAGCAACCCCCAGGTCACATCTACCAAGCCCGCTAGCACCCGCCAGCTTACATACATCCAGACTGCTAGCAACCCCCAGGTCACATCTACCCAGCCCAATAGCGAACTCAAGTTCACAAGCACGGCTGTACTGACGCCAGCACTGAAAGTGTTGACCCCAGGCCCCATCTCCTTGAGCAAGGTCCAACAACTGAAGGAGCCGTCACCCCCCCGCTGTCTGCATTACGTTAAGACGGTGGTGCCCAAGGGCAGCAAGCGCCGCATGAGACGGTCAAGAGTCACGAGAAACAGGCAGGCGCTTGAAGTAAGGTGTAATAAATACAGGAAAGAGGTTCTGAGAAAGAGGAGAATATATCGAGATCTCCAAGGGAAGAGAGATGGACTGATTGCAAGAGCTGCAGCGAAAGTGGCCGCTCAGTTGGCTGCAAGGTATCCCAGGGCCCTCTCTGAAGCGGAGGCAGAGAGCAATGTTGAAGGGGAGAAAAAAACAATGCCTGAAGAAGCGATTAAGGGGAAACTAAAGAAGAAGGTTTGTGTAATTACTTCTGGAAGTACAGTATTATCGTTGGTATGAAAGACCTTTGCTTACTTCTATGCTGTTCTCAGTTTTGTCATTATTGCTTATGTCTTTTTACTAACGATATTATTCACCATTCAGTCATATTTTTGTTGACATGTGAGTGTTTACCATTTCTCAGCTTGAAGAGTTCAACCTGAAGATGAAGCGGAAATCGACGCAACAAACACCAACATAAACTCAAAGGCAGTTTGTTGTAAGTAAAAGCCGTATAAATACTCCATCTATTCCGTCCATCTATTCACTCCACTTTGGAGAAATTTGGAAAATTGAGTTGTGTCTTAAGTTAATGACCCTGGAATATTTGATTTGGGTCAGTTATGCAATGATTCTCTTATCAAATCAAGAATGCATGATTGTTTTTCTGTCATAGCAAGTAATTCGTCCGAACTCTTTCTCTTTTCTGCAGATCTTCACTTTGGCACCATGATCTCCTCCCACTAGAATAGAACCTGCTGCAGACCCATCCAGACCCTATGGACATCAGTTGGCTTACATTGTTACCTATCAACCATTTATAGATTTGTAATCTTTGAGCCACATCCTTTAAGGCTACATAGTGAAGATTTTTTTTCAGATTGCATTTATCTGTAGTAGCATGGGTACGGTCGGGCTTTTCTTGACAACGTGATCTGACTAGCAAAATTGATTGCCTATATAGGCTTTTCGCTTTAATTAGGTCCTGGAGATTTTCCTAGGCTGGTCATTTGGTCAGGAAAAACTCTTAACCCATTTCTCTGGATCCTCTTTCACTGTGTATATATACAAATAAAGAGTTATTTTATTTCTTTTTCTCAAAAAGTTACTTCAGTGTGGAAGTCGTGCTGATGCTCTAAACTATGCTTCACACTCCGTCCTGTTGGCGGCAGTATTGGAATTTTAATCATAAGGTGAAAAATCTACAGAAGCAGGTACAGCAGAAAAATAAAATACTTTTTGTCTTTGGCTAGCTAGATCGTTACTTTTGTGCTAGCTAATATATACATTTTTATGCAATTGTATTTGAAGTCAAACATTCTGTCAGTCTTTGGTAGCGTACGTGGAACTTGTTTGACGCCTCAAAATCTGAAATGACACTGCGAACATAATGAGATGGAACCCTCTTTCAGGCCTAAGACGAAGAGCGCGGGTGAGGTTGCAGACAGGAGGTAAACAATCGTTTTATAGTTACTGCTTTCAAATTAAGAATTAATTAATTAAGAATAAGGTCATGTGTTTGGTTATGATAAAAACAATTATTGGGCTATATGCTTCTGTCACGCTCACAGAATGTTCTGAAAATGACAGCTTGCAGCGTTAGCTACCTAGCTTAGTATTAGAGGTTCTGCATCAGATTCATGCAGGTTTAGTATTCTGAACATAGTTAGCATTTATGAGGCCAGCAATCACGTTCCTCACATGCTAGGAACGAATTTCCTCAAGTTATAATGAAATGGTGCCAGTCGGTCCCAAAACACAAGTTTTATGGAGACTTGTGGGAGGAGTGCTTATAACGTCGCCACCTGTATGCGCTTTCGGTAGCCTGATTGCATCCGGACTGAGGAGAAGTCCGCAATGCATTCCTGACCACGTCCTGAAGTGATCAGCAAGATCTGAACACAATCAGCACAAAGCCACTTCGCTGCGTCTAGACCCCTATGAAATCTTCATATTCTGAGAGCCAGGGCCGCAACTTTGGTTTTAGAAGTGAAGGGGGACGCCAGTCTCAAAGTCAACAGTGAAGAGGCGACTCTGGGATTCTGGCGTTCTAGGCAGAGTTCCTCTGTCCAGTGTCTGTGTTCTTGTGCCCATCTTAATATTTTCTTTTTATTGGCCAGTCTGAGATATGGCTTTTTCTTTGCAACTCTGCCTAGAATCCCAGTATCCCGGAGTCGCCTCTTCACTGTTGACTTTGAGACTGGTGTTTTGCGGGTACTATTTAATGAAGCTGCCAGTTGAGGACTTGTGAGACGTCTGTTTCTTAAGTTTCTTGGTAATTTCTCGCATGGAATAGCCTTCATTTCTCAGAACAAGAATAGACTGACGCGTTTCAGAAGAAAGTTCTTTGTTTCTGGCCATTTTGAGCCTGTAATCAAACCCAAAAATGCTGATGCTACAGATACTCAACTAGTCTAAATAAAGTTGTATTGCTTCTTTAATCGGCACAACAGTTTTCAGCTGTGCTAACATAATTGCAAAAGGGTTTTCTAATGATCAATTAGCCTTTTTAAATGATACACTTGGATTAGCTAGCACAACGTACCATTGGAACACAGGAGTGATGGTTGCTGATAATGGGCCTCTGTATACCTATGTAGATATTCCATAAAAACAATCAGCCGTTTCCAGCTACAATAGTCATTTACAACATTAACAATGTCTACACTGTATTTCTGATCAATTTGATGTTATTTTAATGGACAAAAAAAGTGATTTTCTTTTTACAAAACAAGGACATTTCTAAGTGACCCCAAACCCCTGCTGAAACCATAAGTTGCATGTACGTGTCAAGTGTAGACACGACCTGGTGTCTACACTTGATACTTACATGTGACTTCTGCTACAGTATCAGAATACGGACATCGTATTGAAAAGACTGGTCTAGATGCACCAAAGTCACTATGTCATCTGATTTGTGTTCAGATCTTGCCTGGTAGTAGGCCTGACCTCAACCCCATCGAACACCTTTGTGATGAATTGGAACTCCGACTATGAACTAGGCCTAATCGCCCAAAATCCGTGCCCGACCTCACTAATGCTCTTGTGGCCGAATGGAAGCAAGTCCCCGCAGCAATGTTCCAACATCTAGTGGAAAGATGTTTTCTAGCTATGCCGGGCATTATCAGCTCATTGTTATGGATGTATCCAAATGAATGTCAATAGAAAACAGCTACTTTGCTGTTATTCTGCCTGCAGAGGTAGTGACTGTGTTAGCCGCAAGCAAGGGATAGGAATGTTGCCAGCGAGAATGACAACAGAACATAAAGAACGAATGACTAGGTCACGTTGCTAGCGACCAAAAGATGATAAAGTATGAATTTGTTTATATAAATGAAAATGTCAGCAAAAGATAAATAATTTTACCGGGAAATGTGTGCTTTCATATTGTTTTCTTTGGCAACTACGGTATAAGCGGAATAAACGCCTCCGTTCTGTACGTTACCTTGGAAGAAAGGACTCTGTCCACCTTGTCCAGCTGCATGTAATGTACAGAACGTTGGTGTTTATCCCTTACATGTACCATGGGTATGACAAAACACTTATTGTACTCTTCTAATTACATTGTTAACCAGTTTATAATAGCGATAAAGCACCTCCTGGGGTTTGTGGTATATGGCCAATATACCATGTCTAAGAGCTGTATCCAGGCACTCTGCATTGCGTCCTGCATTATCACAGCCCTTACACGGAACCCAAACCGGCTCGCCATCGTGCATAAATTTATTTTGTCGTCCCACACCAAACGCGATCACGACACGCAGGTTAAAATATCAAAAGAAACTGAACCAATGACATTAATTTGGGGACAGGTCGAAAAGCATTAAACATGTATGGCAGTTTAGCTAGCTAGCTTGCACTTGCCCAAAGTCCTCAACTGCGACAATTAATCCACACACAAAACGGTCAACCGAATCGTTTCTAGTCATCTCTCTTCCTTCCAGGCTTTTTCTTCTCTTGACTTTATATTGCGATTGGCAACTTTCATAAATTAGGGGCATTACTACTACTGACCTTGTTCGTCTTCAGTCACCCATGTGGGTATAACCAATGAGGAGATGGCACGTGGGTACCTGCTTCTACAAACCAATGAGGAGATGGGAGAGGCAGGACTTGCAGCTCGATCTGCGTCAGAAATAGAACCTATTTTAGCCCTTGGCAACGTTGACGCTCGCGAGTAGTGTGGGTGCAATAATTGAATAACATGGATTTCTAAATTGATTTTGCAACACGAGCGGTGTGGTCAGCCTATTACGCTTCGAACACACCGACAGCATCATTGCGCAAAATACAGTTGCTTGCGAAAGTATTCACACGCCCTGCCATTTTTTCAATTTTGTTGCCTTACAACCTGGAATTAAAATAGATTTTTGGGGGGTTTGTATCATTTGATTTACACAACATGCCTACCACTTTGAAGATGCAAAATATTTTTTATTGTGAGTGAACAAGAAATAAGACAAAAAAACAAAAAACTTGAGCATGCATAACTATTCACCCCCCCAAACTCAATACTTTGTAGAGCCACTTTCAGCAATTACAGCTGCAAGTCTCTTGGGGTATGTCTATAAGCTTGGCACATCTAGCCACTGGGCCCATTCTTCAAGGCAAAACTGCTCTAGCTCCCTCAAGTTGGATGGGTTCCGCTGGTGTACAGCAATCTTTAAGTCATACCACAGATGCTCAATTGGATTTAGGTCTGGGCTTTGACTAGGCCATTCCAAGACATTTAAATGTTTCCCTTTAAACCACTCGAGTGTTGTTTTAGCAGTATGCTTAGGGTCATTGTCCTGCTGGAAGGTGAACCTCTGTCCCAGTTTCAAATCTCTGGAAGATTGAAACAGGTTTCCCTCAAGAATTTCCCTGTATTTAGCATCATCCATCATTCCTTCAATTCTGACCAGTTTCCCAGTCCCTGCCGATGAAAAACATCCCCACAGCATGATGCTGCCACCACCATGCTTCACTGTGGGGATGGTGTTCTCGGGATGATGAGAGGTGTTGGGTTTGCGCCAGACATAGCGTTTTCCTTGATGGCCAAATTAGCTCAATTCTAGTCTCATCTGACCAGAGTATCTTCTTCGATATGTTTGGGGATTCTCCATCATGCCTTTTGGTGAACACCAAACGTGTTTGCTTATTTTTTTCTTTAAGCAATGGTTTTTTTCTGGACACTCTTCCGTAAAGCCCAGCTTTGTGGAGTGTATGGCTTAAAGTGGTCCTATGGACAGATACGCCAATCTCCGCTGTGGAGCTTTGCAGCTCCTTCAGGGTTATCTTTGGTCTCGTTGTTGCCTCTGATTAATGCCCTCCTTGCCTGGTCTGTGAGTTTTGGTGAGCGGCACTCTCTTGGCAGGTTTGTTGTGGTGCCATATTATTTACATTTTTTAATAATGTATTTAATGGTGCTCTGTGGGATGTTAAAAGTTTCGGATATTTTTTTATAACCCAACCCTGATCAAGCGTTAACCGTGGTACAGTGCATTCGGAAAGTATTCAGACCCCTTGACTTTTTCCACATTTTGTTATGTTACAGCCTTATTCTAAAATTGATTAAATAAAAACATTTCCTCAACACAATACCCAATAATGACAAAGCGAAAACAGGTTTTTATACATTTTTGCAAAACATAAATACAATAAAAACAGGAAACAGTAGAGGTCGACCGATTCATCGGCATAGCCGATTAATTAGGGTCGATTTCAAGTTTTCAAAACAATCTGTAAATCAGCATTTTTGGATGCCGATTATGGCCAATTACATTGCATTCTATGAGGAAACTGCGTGGCAGGCTGACCACCTGTTACGCGAGTGCAGCAAGGAGCCAAGGTAAGTTGCTAGCTAGCATTTAAACTTATCTTGTTTTTTATAATCAATCTTCACAATCACTAGTTAACTACACATGGTTGATGATATTACTAGGTTAACTAGCTTGTCCTGCGTTGCATATAATCAATGCGGTGCCTGTTAAATTATCATCGATTCACAGCCCACTTCGCCAAACGGGGGATGATTTAACAAAAGCGCATTCGTGAAAAAAGCTGAATCGTTGCACGAATGTACCTAACCATAAACATCAATGCCTTTCTTAAAATCAATACACAGAAGTACATTTTTTTAAACCTGCATATTTAGTTAAAAGAAATTCATGTTAGCAGGCAATATTAACTAGGGAAATTGTGTCACTTCTCTTGCGTTCATTGCACGCAGAGTCAGAGTATATGCAACAGTTTGGGCCGCCTGGCGAATTAATATGCCAGTATTTTACATAATTATGACATAAAATTGAAGGTTGTGCAATGTATCAGCAATATTTTGACTTACGGTTGCCGCCCGTTCGATAAAATACGGAACGGTTCTGTATTTCACTGAAAGAATAAAAGTTTTGTTTTCGAAATGATAGTTTCCGGATTTGAACATATAAATGACCAACGGCTCGTATTTCTGTGTTTATTATATTATAATTAAGTCTATGATTTGATAGAGCAGTCTGACTGAGCGGTGGTAGGCGGTAGCAGGCTTGTACGCTTTCATTCAAACTTTACTGTGTTTGCCAGCAGCTCTTAGCCATGCTTGATTCACACTCTGTTTATGACTTCAAGCCTATCAACTCCTGAGATTAGGCTGGCAATACTAAAGTGCCTATTAGAACAACATGATGTCTTGAGATGTTGCTTCAATATATCCACATACTTTTCCTCCCTCATGATGCCATCTATTTTGTGAAGTGCACCAGTCCCTCCTGCAGCAAAGCACCCCCACAACATGATGCTGCCACCCCCGTGCTTCACGTATGGGATGGTGTTCTTCGGCTTGCAAGCATCCCCCTTTTTCCTCCAAACATAACGATGGTCGTTATGGCCAAACAGTTCTATTTTTCTTTCATCAGACCGGAGGACATTTCTCCAAAAAGTACGATCTTTGTCCCCATGTGCAGTTGCGAACCGTAGTCTGGCTTTTTTATGGCGGTTTTGGAGCAGTGGCTTCTTCCTTGCTGAGCTGCCTTTCCGGTTATGTCAATATAGGACTCGTTTTACTGTGGATATAGATACTTTTGTACCTGTTTCCTCCAGCATCTTCACAAGGTCCTTTGCTGTTGTTCTGGGATTGATTTGCACTTTTCGCACCAAAGTACGTTCATCTCTAGGAGACAGAACGCGTCTACTTCCTGAGCGGTATGATGGCTGCGTGGTCCCATGGTGTTTATACTTGTACTATTGTTTGTGCAGATGAACGTGGTACCTTCAGGCATTTGGAAATTGCTCCCAAGGATGAACCAGACTTGCGGAGGTCTACAATTCTTTTCTCTGAGGTCTTGGCTGATTTCTTTTGATTTTCCCATGATGTCAAGCAAAGAGGCACTGAGTTTGAAGGTAGGCCTTGAAATACATCCACAGGTACACCTCCAATTGACTCAAATGATGTCAATTAGCCTATCAGAAGCTTCTAAAGCCATTACATAATTTTCTGGAATTTTTCAAACTGTTTAAAGGCACAGTCAACAGTGTATGTAAACTTCTGACCCACTGGAATTGTGATACAGTGAATTATAAGTCAAATAATCTGTCTGTAAACAATTGTTGGAAAAATGACTTGCCATGCACAAAGTAGATGTCCTAACCGACTTGCCAAAACTATAGTTTATGTATAAAAATCAGCCGATTAATCGGTATCGGCTTTTTTTGGTTCTCCAATTATCGGTATCGGCATTGAAAAATCAGAAATCGGTCGACCTCCAGTTGACAGTGCATGTCAGAGCAAAAACCAAGCCATGAGGCTGAAGGAATAGAGCACAGTGGCCACCATCATTCTTAAATTGAAGAAGTTTAGAAGCACCAAGACTCTTCCTAGAGCTGGCCGCCCGACCAAACTGAGCAATCGGGGGAGAAGGGCCTTGGTCAGGGAGGTGACCAAGAACTCGATGGTCACTCTGACAGAGCTCTGACATTCCTCTGTAGTGCTGGGAGAACCTTCCAGAAACACAACCATCTCTGCAGAACTTCACCAATCAGGACTTTATGGGAGAGTGGTCAGATGGAAGCCACTCCTCAGTAAAAGACACATGACAGCCCGCTTGCAGTATGCCAGAAGACACCTAAAGGACTCTCAGACTATGAGAAACGAGATTCTCTGGTCTGATGAAACCAAGATTGAACTCTTTGGCCTGAATGCCAAGTGTCACGTCTGGAGGAAATCTGGCACCATCCCTACGGTGAAGCATGGTAGTGGCACCATTATGCTGTGGGGATGTTTTGCAGCAGGGACTGGGAGACTTGTTAGGATCGAGGGAAATATGAACGGAGCAAAGTACAGAGATCCTTGATGAAAACCTGCTCCAGAGCGCTCAGGACCTCAGACTGGGGCAAAGGTTCGCCTTCCAACAGGACAATGGGCCTAAGCACACAGCCAAGACAATGCAGGAGTGGCTTCGGGACAAGCCTCTGAATGTCCTTGAGTGGCTCAGCCAGAGCCCGGACTTGAACCCAATCGAACATCTCTGGAGAGACCTGAAAATATCTGTGCAGCGACGCTCCCCATCCAAACTGGCAGAGCTTGAAAGGATCTGCAGAGAAGAATGGGAGAAACTCCCCAACACAGTATGCCGAGCTTGTAGCGTCATACCCAAGAAGACTCGAGGCTGTAATCGCTGTCAAAGGTGCTTCAACCAAGTACTGAGTAAAGGGTCTCAATACTTATGTAAATGTGATAATTCCGTTTTTTATTTTTTATTTGCTAACATTTCTAAAAAGCTGTTTTTGCTTTGTCATTATGGGGTGTTATGTGTAGATCGGGGGGGGGGGGGGGGGGGGGCATATGAATAAATTCTGGAATAAGGCTGTAACAGAGGAGATGTTGAGCTCTGTCAGTGACCATTGGGTTTTTGGTCACCTCCCTGACCAAGGCCTTCCTCCCCCGATTGCTCAGTTTGGCCAGCTCTAGGAATAGTCTTGGTGGTTCCAAACTTCTTTCTTTTAAAATTGATGGAGGCCACTGTGTTCTTGGGGACCTTCAATGCTGCAGACATTTTTTGGCACCCTTCCCCAGATCTGTGCCTCGACACAATCCTGTCTTGGACCTCTACGGACAATTCCTTTGACCTTATGGCTTGGTTTTTGCTCTGCCATGCACGGTCAAATATGGGACCTTGTACAGACAGTTGTGTGCCTCTCCAAATCATGTCCAATCAATTGGATTTACCACAGGTGGACTCCAAGTTGTAGGAACATCTCTAGTATGATCAATGGAAACAGGATGCACGGGGGGGTCATGTCGATTATTTTTATACATTTGCAACAACAAAAAAGTCTAAAAAACGGTTTTCAATTTGTCATTGTGGGATAGTGTGTGTAACGTAACAACATTTGGAAAAAGTCAAGGGGTCTGAATACTTTCCGAATGCACTGTACGTATAAAGCTATGATGGTACAATTTTATAAATGCCAAAAGATAATTTGGTCGTTCGACATGGTGGGATCTTTTTGTGTAGGTAAAATGTATTTAGCAAGAAATGGAGGTGGAAACGCCTTTATGCGCAAATATTGATCTAATAACCATCATATTAAAGTAAACTTGGAGTCACACGATGATACTGGGTGTGGTCCTGCCACTATGACTACTATGAAACAATGCAGTTTATTAGACTACAGATGAGTTATGATGAACTTCACAGTGTGGTGAAAGTAAATGGTAGTTCTGATCAATTAGTGCTTTTTGAGGTAGGTTTGATTATTAAAAAATAACGTTTTTTTATTTAGGTTTCGATGATTTTTAATTGGAATTCACTATGCATTATGTGGGTTGAATGATGTAACATAGAACAAAACAATTAATTAAAGTCCCATGATGGTAGTGCCTGCCAATTACTGCTTATCACTTATTAACCATCATTTATTCAAATATTTCACTTGTGTATATTACATTTGTTTTATTTGATGACTATTATTTCATTCCAAGTCATCATCTCATCTCTATAGAGCTACTGTCTGTACTGTCTGACAAAACCACTATTTTGTAGTTCTTCAAAGTCAAAAATGCATAATTTTATGACTGCTGAATACCAACTATCAATCACTTTTAGATCATGTATTTTCAGGTAGAGATACCGTGCAAAGCAATAGCTGCTCTCTATATCCCCTCGTGATGGCGCATTCTTCTGCCTCTTCTGTAAAAGAAACACAGACCGGACAAGTAGCTGCACAATGAATTGTGGTCATTGTAGTTAATTGCCATGTTTTATGCGATAAACTATGATGAATATTGGCCCTGTTGGGAACTTAAACTCCCTACCACATCGCACAGTTCAGACTGGATCTGATTTATCTCCACAGAAACTGCAATGTGTGCATTGAGCTCACAGTAAAACCCCGAACAAAATGGAATTCAAGTAATTGAACCGACATTGGTCAATTAGTTGTAGTTATTTAGAAAAATGAAATATTGTAGTTTAAAAACTGAAAAATAACCAACATTTAATTGCTCAGCACTAGTGCACGGTGATCTTGATGCTCCTTTCCAATAAATATCGAGGCTCTTATTTAAGTGACATGATTATCGATGCATGACTGCCATTTGACAAATCAAAATATTCTCGCTCTTATCCATAATAATCTCATGTAGACTAGCCTACCAGCACAACCTACTAGCGCCAACAGCGCGTGTGCCAATAACAGAGTGAGCACATTTGTTATTTTACGCAACAGAGTTGAAAATGCAATAAATAGAATTCAGTTCATGAAGACTTAAGCGAAAATGTACATTTTGTGTGCACTATATCATCACGCAGTGATTTCTATCACACCACTGGTGGGAAAATGCAAATTTTTTCTTTATCCAGATTCTAGAATATTTGCATGAATCTGTCTCCAAATGGATGGAAACCTAGCTAGTGACTGCCATTACCACAAACAACTTCAATAATGTCAAAATGAGGGGTGTTGTCCAAAAGTCATCAGCGATGGATCATTTCTAACCAATCAGACTATCAAAGCCAATAACGACATTTAGAAACGGTGCTTTACCCACATGTGTTCAGGCCCAATTGACCGGTTTCTGGGACCAATCAGAACGGTTAGAATGTGATTTGTGTTCTAGAAATTGTCGGGTGGTACTCAGATCCAGACTGTCTTCACTAGTTACCACAAAGTCATAAACCCTATTTCTAAAATGTCTTTAAAATCTTTAAACCTGACCATACAGCTAGTTTTTCCTGAATCTTTACGATATAACCAATTTAGACTTTGTGGCTGTGGTAACTAGTGACAACCGATCCAGACTCATTGCAGATTAATAAATTAACTTTCTTGGGCATTTACACAACAACATGTAGCTTACATTAAGCTCACCAATGTCTTCTTACATTTTTATTTTATGCTGCAGTGAACCTGAAGAGTCATCCCAGCTCAGGCACGCTGGAAGATAACATACCCAATGGATCCAGAGAGGTACAGCCCGCGGTGGCAGTAAGGAGAAGCTAGTGGGGATTCGGAGGAGTACGGTGCCTCTATGAGCTACATCATGGATCCATCGTCCAGAGACTGGAGCGAAGGCTCATTGAAGGGTAGCAGTGCTCCCTTCTCCCCAGACACAGATGGGGACGTTGATGGAGATCCTGTGCAGCCCAGTGTGGACCTGGAACTCGCTCGTAAGAAGAAGGAGCTGGAGAAGATAGCTCGCAAGAAAGCTGTTCTTGCTACACGAGAGCTTGAACACGGAGCTAAGGACATGCCTAAAAAACAGACTGCATCCACAACAGTGAAGGGCATCTCTAAACAGACCAAGATGAACAATACAATGTTCAAAACATACAACAATGTTGCCGACAGGTCGTCACGCGTATGCCTACCTCTTAAACGGAGGGTGCTGGACATTCTAAGTAAGTTCAGAAGAACACCGGTACGGTACCTACTGCGTAAGGTATGTACCTATTAGTTCTGTATTTATTAAACAGGGTTGGGCTCAATTCTGAATTTAGTTGCTAATTGGTCTCCCATTTCCATAAAATGTTGGGATTTGAATTGGCCACACTCCACATAAAGCAGAATTTAATTCGAAGTTAAGGGATAGATTTGGGTCAAATGTCCTTTACTTTGAGTTGTCTGTAGAATTGAATTCAATGAAATTCAAATAGATAATTTATTCCATACATCATTATTATGTTCATGTTGACATCATGCATGGTTACCAAAACTGTGTTTGACATGTTGTATCCCTCCCAGCTCGCCGTCATGTATACAGGAAATAACGTGTAAGTACATTTATTTAACATTCCGTCATGGGGCATTCAGTCTTAGGGCGTTCAAGTTAAGTCACGCTGAAATGACTACCTGTTTTAGCAGCACTTGTCTGATGTTGTAGATATATCCATAGTCGGAAGACCGTTCTTATTAAATCGGCATCCCTCACATTACCTGTGCACAAGAAAGTGTTCAAATCAAACATGTTAATGTTTGCGCGCACAGACTGCGTTCTACCTCCTGTCTGTTGCAGCACGGCGCCCGTATTGCCAGGCTGATTTAGTTAGGACAAACTGGTGTGAAACACAGACAGGTGTGCACGCAAAGCAATAACAAAACATGGAATCCATGTTTGAGTTTGATTTGGAGGGGGGTAGCATCTATCAATTGAATTATTTCCCAATCAGAACCGTCTCCCGACCACGGAAATATCCTTCGACATGGGAAAAGTGTCACCAAACAGGCACAGTCTAATGTTGGGAAATAAGATGCAGGGTGGGTAAGTGCTATACTGCTAGACCCCTGGGCTAAACATGTTCTAAAAACATTACATTTTTTAAACTCGTCCTCTTGAAACAAGTTGTAATTACAGTGGCCTGGAGATATTTAAATATTATTTTGTAGGTTGTCTCCCTTACACACTGAACAAAAATATAAATGCAACATGTAAAGTGTTGGTTACATGAGCTGAAATAAAAGATCCCAGAAATATTCTATATGCACACAAAAATCTTATTTGTTTACATCCCTGTTAGTGAGCATTTCCCTTTTGCCAAGATAATCCATTAATCTGACAGGTGTGGCATATCAAGAAGCTGATTAAACAGCATGATCATTACACAGGTGCACCTTGTGCTGGGGGGCAACAAAAGGCCACTCTAAAATAAGGAGTTTTGTCACAACACAATGCCACAGATGTCTCATGTTTTGAGGGAGCTTGCAATTGCCATTCTGAATGCAGGAATGTCCACTAGAGCTGTTGCCAGAAAATTTAATTTTTATTTCTCCAACATAAGCCGCCTCCAATGTCATTTTAGAGAATTTGGCAGTACATCCAACCGGCCTCAACCGCAGACGACGTGTATGGCGTTGTGTGGGCTAGCGGTTTGCTGATGTCAACGTTGTGAACAGAGTGCCCCATGGTGGCGGTTTGGTTATGGTATGGGAAGGCATAAGCTACGGACAATGAACACAATTGCATTTTATTGATGACAATTTGAATGCACAGAGATACCGTGACAAAATCCTGAGGCCCATTGTCGTGCCATTCATCGGCCACCATCACCCCTTGTTTCAGCATGATAATGCACAGCCCCATGTCGCAAGAATCTGTAGACAATTCCTAGAAGCTGAAAATGTTCTAGTTCTTCCATGGCCTGCATACTCACCAGACATGTCACCCATTGAGCATGTTTGGGGTGCTCTGGATCGCTGTGTAGGACAACGTGTTCCAGTTCCCGCCAATATCCAGGAACTTTGTACAGCGATTGAAGAAGAGTGGGACAACATATCACAGGCCACAATCAACACCCTGATCAACTCTATGCAAAGGAGATGTGTCGCGCTGCATGAGGCAAATGGTGGTCACACCAGATACTGACTGGTTATCTGATTTATGCCTCTACCTTTTCTAAAGGCATCTGTGACCAACAGATGCATATCTGTATTCCCAGTCATGTGAAATCCATAGATAAGGGCATAATTAATTTATTTCAATTGACTGATTTCCTTATATGAACTGTTACTCTGTAAAATCTTTTAAATTGTTGCATGTTCACTTTACATGTTATTAAATGTAATGATTGAAAAACATACATTTCTCAGAATGCATTTGGTCAAACACTCCAGAATGGAAGAGAACATTTCATGACAAAAATACAAACAAAATACTGTTTGACATCATTGAGTTATAATCAAACTAACATTTTAAAATGGTATCTGTAATCTTTAGCAAGAGGTGGCAGGTAATTTTGGCAAAGTATTTGTCAATGGGTTGAGACTCATATTCATGTCTCAGTTGAATTTCTTTGATTTGAATTAAATTCTACTTCCTTTATTTCAAATTCTGCTTCCTGTGGGGTGTGACCAATTCAAATTTCAATTGTGTTGAATATAATTTTAATTCCAAATTGATGTTAACCCTGTTATGAATAGATATTTCTTGATAGATCAAAAAGAAGTTGCTGCTTGATAGTAAATAATTCCAAAAATGCATTTGTGCAAAAAACTTCCAGAATTAATCAAGGTGTGTAGTGGAAAAAACTCAAACGCCTTTATTGTTTACGGCTTATGCATAGCGAGAATGAAAAAACGGCACCATCAGGGTGACCACCAGATCTTTCTTGATGTTTGGATTCTGATGTTTCTACTACATGGACTTAGCAGTAGAAAAACCTGGTTCTTACATGAACTATTAAGAGTCTAAGAGGTAAATAAAAACTGACCTTGGATCACCTTCATTACACATACTAAAATGGTGCTTTTAGTATGGGGTCCTTTTGTAGCACAGTTGGTAGAGCATGGCGCTTGTAACGCCAGGTTAGTGGGTTCGATTCCCGGGACCACGCATACGTAAAATGTATGCACACATGACTGTAAGTCACTTTGGATAAAAGCGTCTGCTAAATGGCATATATTATTCTAAAATATTGTCTATTTTCCTCCAGGATACCCCTGCCAAGCTGAAGAAACAAAACAAGATGCGAGCATTGGAGCTGATGATTAGCGCTCCCCTAGGAAATGAAGAGGCCCGTCCTCTGAGACTGAAAGTGAAGGCTTTAATGAACCAGCGATGCTCTCCCAACAATGAGGAGGTATGTAGCCATAACAAAACATAGAGGTCGGCAAAAGTATCATAAGAAGGAAGTCAAGAAAACCATGGCCCCCGATTTATACAATCGATTTCTGCGATTGACACCCATCCCACATACGCTAGATATTAAGTGTCTACCTACTTGTACACATCATCTTTTTTGTGTTCTTATAGGCCTACAGTGGTGTCTAGAATGTCATGGCTATATTAGCATCATCTCCGTCGACCACCTGCATGAAAATGTTACCTATCATGCTAACAGTCATTGAGATGGACTTGTAGCATAGCTAGTCAGATAACAGCCAATCATTGCTGAATGAGTCATTTTGAGTAAAATGCAGTTGACAGAATGCAACCAAATACTGTGCACTCCGTAATTATTTGGGGACAGTAAAGCATTTTATCTTATTTTGTCTTTACTCCACAGGTTTGGATTTGAAATCACAATGACTGTGGGGTTAAAGTGCAGACTGTCAGCTTTCATTTCAGGGTATTTTTATCCATATCGAGTGAACCATTTAGAAATTACAGCACTTTCTATACATAGTCCCCCATTTTAGGGGACCAAAAGTATTGGGACAAATTCACTTATGTTTATTAAAGTAGTAAAAAGTTAAGTATTTGGTCCCATAATCATAGCACACAATGACTACATCAAGCTTTGTTGGGTGCATTTGCTGTTTGTTTTGGTTGTGTTTCAGATTATTTTGTGCCCAATAGAAATGAATGGTAAATAATGTATAGTCATTTTCTTTTATTTATTATTTTATTATATTGAAGATTCATTCAGGATTATCCGTAATCATGGTAGGATCCACATGAATGGAAAAGTATTTAGAAACATATTCTATTCGTATTTACAATAAAAGTGACTCCAATGACACAATACATTATGTACCATTCATTTCTATTGAGCACAAAATAATCTGAAACACAACCAAAACAAACAGCAAATGCACCCAACACATTTGTAGAGTCACAAGCTTGATGTGGTTATCCTCATAGTCATTGTTTGATTTAAAATCCAAACTTCTGGAATATAGAGCCAAAAGAAGAAAAAATGTATTCACTGTCCCAACAATTATGGAGGGCACTGTACGTCTATCGTGACATTCAGATAAATATACCAAGCCCATGATGACACAGAGGTAGTGTGAAATGCACACATAAGTGATACGTAAATGAAGGATACGTTTGATGGGCCATCTTGATGATGCAAGCAGATCAAACACATTTTGTTTGTTTATAGCTGAAGTGGATAGATATTCATTGATATTTCCTCATGTCCCCTGTTAGGTGGTCCCTGTTAGGTGGTCCCAGCCACAGGCTTCCAGCGCTTCCTCAATGTCCTCAATGAAGGGGTGGACATCAACAAGCTCTCAAAGATCGTCAACGACGAAAATGAGTTACCCGTTGTGGGCGAGAAGCTACCACAAGTTTGGCCGACTCTGCCCGAGGGTCATGTTGACTCCAGCAGTAGATCCAAGTCTTCTCCAGTTGAGGAGAAGAAGAAGGTGAGGCTTGAGGATGAGCAGCGGTACAAGCAGATCCAGACCCTGCTGGAGATCGTTGGGCTGGACTTGGGGGTTGAGGAGTTGGGTCAGCTGACAGATAGAACCAATGACAGGCTGTATGGGAAGATGGGAGACTTGAAAAGGAAGTTCAAGAATGAGAAGGGAAAAGAGAAAAAGGAGAGCGAGCCCTCATTTAAACATCTCAGTACTTCCTCATTACCATCAGACAGCGCCAGCCCTAGCCCCCTTCTAAACCAGCACTCAAACATGACCGTTGAATACAGCAGCTCTAGTAACAGGGTATGGGACATAGAGAGACACAGGGACAGATCTGAGAGGGACTGCCACCGACACTCTGGTACCAGAGACAAGGAAAGAGAGAGGGAGGAGGATATAGTCAGAGAAATTGAGAGATCTGAAAGAGATGGAGAGGGAAATGGGCACAGACACTCTAGTACCGGAGAAAGAGACAAGGACATACCGGTAGTCAGAGAAACTTAAGAGATCAGAAAGAAATGGAGAGAAAGACAGTGACAGATCTGAGAGAGACAGAGACCCAGAGAAAGACTGGGACGGAGGCTGAGAGAGAGACTGGGACGGAGGCCGAGAGAGAGACAGGGACAGATCTGAGAGAGACAGGGACAGATCTGAGAGGGACAGGAACAGAGACAGATCTGAGATCGACTGGGACGGAGGCCGAGAGAGAAACAGTGACCGATCTGAGAGAGACCGGGTCAGATACAGATCTGAGAGGCACAGGAACAGAGAGAGGTGCCTGCAAAGGGACAGGGACAACCATTCTAGGACCAGAGACTGGGACAGTGAGAGCGACTGGGACAGCCGCTCTAGTACTAGAGACTGGGACATAGAGAGATCTGAGAGGGATTGGTATGGGGATGAGTCCAGGGAAAGCTCCATTGAGCTCTACTCATACTCCATGGACCCTGTATACCCTGTTTCTCATCCTCCTCATGCATCTATGATGGCAACAAACTCCCCCACCCAGTACTCTCAGTTTATGGCATACCACAGAAGCCCCTACACCATTGCCTTCCCTCCAGTGTGGGGTTATCCCCCTGGTACCATGCCCCCTGGTACCATGCTTCCTGGTATTATGCTCCCTGTTACAATGCCACCTGGAATCATGCCTGCTGGTGCCATATTGCCTGGTAACAAGCCCCTCCTACCTAACCCCCCTGGGGATCCACCCTACCCCAGCGCCCCCCCCATATTACTCTAATGGCACCACATCCTTAAACCAGACATATGCATACACCCAGCCTGCTAGCAACCTCCAGCTCTCATCTACCCAGGCTGCTACTAGCAACCTCCAGCTCTCATCTACCCAGCCTGCTACTAGCAACCTCCAGCTCACATCTACCCAGCCTGCTACTAGCAACCTCCAGCTCTCATCTACCCAGCCTGCTACTAGCAACCTCCAGCTCTCATCTACCCAGCCTGCTACTAGCAACCTCCAGCTCTCATCTACCCAGCCTGCTACTAGCAACCTCCAGCTCACATCTACCCAGGCTGCTACTAGCAACCTCCAGCTCACATCTACCCAGGCTGCTACTAGCAACCTCCAGCTCACATCTACCCAGGCTGCTACTAGCAACCTCCAGCTCACATCTACCCAGGCTGCTACTAGCAACCTCCAGCTCACATCTACCCAGGCTGCTACTAGCAACCACCAGCTCACATCTACCCAGCATGCTACTAGCAACCTCCAGCTCACATCTACCCAGGCTGCTACTAGCAACCACCAGCTCACATCTACCCAGCCTGCTACTAGCAACCTCCAGCTCACATCTACCCAGCCTGCTACTAGCAACCTCCAGCTCACATCTACCCAGCCTGCTACTAGCAACCTCCAGCTCACATCTACCCAGGCTGCCAGCACTGCAGCAGTCTTGCCCCTCCTACGTAACCCCCCCATTTGTCACAAGAAACATGCTCCCTGGTATAAAGAAAAAAAACATGCCCTGAAGCAAGTTTGCAGACAAATGGAACGGTAATTGCGCTCTACCAAATTGGAAGTCTTCCAACTAGCTTGGAAAGACAGTAAAGCGCAATATCGAAAAGCCCTCACTGCTGCTCGATCAGCCTACATTTCCAACCAGACTGAGGCGGATAAAAACAATCCAAAATGTATTTTTGATACTGTTGAAAAGATAACTAAAAAGCAGCATTCCCCATGTGAGGATGGCCTTCACTTCACCTAAGCAGTTACATCCTGCCTGGTTGGCCCAGTCTGGGGGTATCATCGGACTGGGCCACATTATCTAAGCACTTTGTGACATTTACTGATGAAAAAAGGCTTTAAAAAATAAATGAATTTGATTGATTGATCTTAACTCAGAGATACACATACATCCAACCTGCTAGCAACCACCATCTCACTTACACCCAGCCCGCTAGCAACCACCATCTCAGATACACCCAGCCCGCTAGCAACCACCATCTCACATAAACCCAGCCCGCTAGCAACCACCATCTCAGATACACCCAGCCCGCTAGCAACCACCATCTCAAATAAACCCAGCCCGCTAGCAACCACCATCTCACATACACCCAGCCCGCTAGCATCCACCATCTCACATACACCCAGCCCGCTAGCAACCACCATCTCACATAAACCCAGCCCGCTAGCAACCACCATCTCAGATACACCCAGCCCGCTAGCAACCACCATCTCACATAAACCCAGCCCGCTAGCAACCACCATCTCACATACACCCAGCCCGCTAGCAACCACCATCTCACATACACCCAGCCCGCTAGCATCCACCATCTCACATAAACCCAGCCCGCTAGCAACCACCATCTCAGATACACCCAGCCCGCTAGCAACCACCATCTCACATACACCCAGCCCGCTAGCAACCACCATCTCACATACACCCAGCCCGCTAGCAACCACCATCTCACATACACCCAGCCCGATAGCAACCACCATCTCAGATACACCCAGCCCGCTAGCAACCACCATCTCACATACACCCAGCCCGCTAGCAACCACCATCTCACATACACCCAGCCCGCTAGCAACCACCATCTCACATACACCCAGCCTGCTAGCAACCACCATCTCACATACACCCAGCCCGCTAGCATCCACCATCTCACATACACCCAGCCCGCTAGCAACCACCATCTCACATACACCCAGCCCGCTAGCAACCACCATCTCACATACACCCAGCCCGCTAGCAACCACCATCTCACATACACCCAGCCCGCTAGCATCCACCGTCTTACATACACCCAGCCCGCTAGCAACCACCATCTCAGATACACCCAGCCCGCTAGCATCCACCATCTCACATAAACCCAGCCCGCTAGCAACCACCATCTCACATACACCCAGCCCGCTAGCATCCACCATCTCACATACACCCAGCCCGCTAGCATCCACCATCACACATACACCCAGCCCGCTAGCATCCACCATCTCACATACACCCAGCCCGCTAGCAACCACCATCTCACATACACCCAGCCCGCTAGCATCCACCATCTCACATACACCCAGCCCGCTAGCATCCACCATCTCACATACACCCAGCCCGCTAGCAACCACCATCTCACATACACCCAGCCCGCTAGCAACCACCATCTCACATACACCCAGCCTGCTAGCAACCACAAGGAAAGGAGACAGAAGCATGCAGGAGCCGTAGCGAAAGTGAAAAGAATAAACATGGAAGAGACAGAAACATGCAGAAGCGTGAAACATGCGAAGCGTGAAACTTGCGAAAGTGTCCTGTCAGATGGTGACAAAGTCCCCCTCTGAACCGGGATGAATGAAGAGAGCAAAGGGGGTAAACAATATATTCTTCACAGGTATTTTCATTTAGAGTTATTACAATCATCTGTGTAAGAGGAAATGGCTTTTGAAGAGGAGGAACAAGGCTCCCCAGCACAAAATAAAGTGACTGCTTGCAGAAGCATCAGGGAAAGTGGCCCCTCAAGTAGCTGCAAAGGATTTCCCCTTTGAAGAGGAGCCCAAGATCCAGAAGGAGTAGCAATGATAGATGGGGAGAAACTACATGCTGACACAGAAGAAGTGGTTCCTCAGGAAGCTGGATTTGTCATGACACTAGCAAAGGATTTGTTATAGTTTATCCTCATCCTTAAATACTACATGTTGAAGCTATTTTCAGTGTAATGTTTTGTATTGTGTGTGGTATGGGTAGGGCCAGGAGTTTTTCTTGACTATGATATCTGCTCAGCAAATGCATTTTCTCTCCCGTTATAAACTAAATATTAAGGCCGTGGAGTTTACTTGGTCTGGTCATGTGGTCAGAAACAACTCCTGGCCCTGGGCATAGTAGATGTGTATCAATGCAATGACATGTTTGTAAGTTCTCATGCCTGATAGCTAAAAGCAAGAAAACTGCCCATGTTTCACTCCCCAGTTCAGTCTATAGATCGTCTTTCACTTTGTAAATATTTAAATGAATAAAATATTCTGTCTAATATTGTAAGTGTGGAGTATGTCAAAAGTCATTTAACATTTCTTTTCAGGCATAACTTTCATTGGTTTAGTATTAGAAAATGCCATGCTCTTCGCACTCCGTCCTATTGGTGGCAGTATTGGAATGTCGATCCTATGAAGCTGAATACAGAGCTATAGACGAAGTAGACAAGAAACGAGGTTATGTTGGTTGACCAGTTGCCTTTATAACAAACTTAACCCGATCTATACAATTTATATTAAAATCAAATTACTCCGATTTTTAAGAGAGACTGGTATGCAAATTGTTTGACCCTACAAGATCCAGGAGACGGCGAACACATAAGCCTGCGCGAGAATCTCGAGGTAGGCAATCATTAGCTATAGTCAATGTTTGCCGCCACTTATTATGGAAAATGTGCAATGTGACTATTTCAATGTGGCAATTTCATGTATTTGTCGATATTCTATCAGGCATGCTTGCATTTACAATCGTTAGCTAGCAAGGTATATGCCAACCTGCTCTGAAAATTACGTTACGAACTAGCTAGGTAGTAACCTATAGCTAACGTTAGCTGGCTAACGCTAGCACATTTCAGCTGACATTCAGAACAATAACGTACAAGCAAGCTAAGTTAGCATTATAGAAAACAAATGCAACTACTTATATATTGGAACTCAACTTGTTTGTTTAAAAGCCTGTTAATTCGTTTGAGGTCTTATGTCTTGCCTTGAACATGCATATCTGGGCAAAGAACATCCAATATAGCATAATCAACGACAAACATGCTTATATTCATCACATACTTAACATTAGTGTTATATAGTTGTCACCCAGACACACAGTACAGTTCACCACCATTTTATTCTCTGCAGTGAACCTGGAGTGTCAGTCCAGCTCCGGCACCTTGGCAGAATGTACCCCATAGATCCAGAGAGGCACAGTCAACGGAGGGAGTATGGAGAACCAGAGAGATGCAGTCAGCGGAGGGAGTATGAAGAACCAGAGAGATGCAGTCAGCGGAGGGAGTATGAAGAACCAGAGAGGTACAGTCGGCGGAGGGAGTATGGAGAACCAGAGACATACAGTCGGCGGAGGGAGTATGAAGAACCAGAGAGGTACAGTCGGCGGAGGGAGTATGAAGAACCAGAGACATACAGTCGGCGGAGGGAGTATGGAGAACCAGAGAGATGCAGTCAGCGGAGGGAGTATGGAGAACCAGAGAGATGCAGTCAGCGGGTGGAGTATGGAGAACCAGAGAGGTACAGTCGGCGGAAGGAGTATGGAGAACCAGAGACATGCAGTCAGCGGGTGGAGTATGGAGAACCAGAGAGGTACAGTCGGCGGAAGGAGTATGGAGAACCAGAGAGGTACAGTCGGCGGAAGGAGTACGGAGAACCAGAGAGGTACAGTCGGCGGAAGGAGTACGGAGAACCGAGCTCAGGACAATGGAACGATAGCCTTAAGAGAGACAACGCCCAGGCTATGGCCAGAGAGCCCTACAGTGAATACTCCAGCATGAGGAGGACTAGAGAAGGTTGGGAGGAGTATGGTAGCTCATATCAGAGGAAGCACATCATGGACCCGTCGTCCAGAGACTGGAGCGAAGGCTCATTGAGGGGTAGCGGTGCTCCCTTCTCCCCAGACACAGATGGGGACGTTGATGGAGATCCTCTGGAGCTCAGTGTGGAGGACCTAGAGGTCATAGAGGAGAAGAGAGCTTGCAAGAAAGCTGTTCTTGCTATGCCAAAGGTTAAACGCGGAGTTAAGGACATGCCTAAAGCACAGACTGCATATGCAACAGCGAAGGACATGTCTAAACAGAGGAAGGCGAACAATACAACATTTAACAGTAATGTCGCGGACCAGTCCTCACGCATATGCCAACCTCTTAAACGGAGGGTGCTGGACATTCTGAGTAAGGTATGTACCTATTAGTGCTGTATTTATTAATCAAGGTTGGGTCAATTATGAATTGCTAATTGGTCTTTAATTCCCATAAAAGTATTAGATTTGAATTGGCCACACTCAACAGGAAGCAGAATTACTTTTTAATTAAAGGGATAGTTCATGCAAAAATCTAGATTTGTGTCAAATTCCCCTTAATTTATTCCATACATCATTATGTTGACATCATGCATGGTTACCAAAACTATGTTTGACATATTGTAGCCGTACCAGCTCGCCGTCATGTATACAGTTAATAACGTGTAAGTACATTTATTTAACATTCCGTCTTGGGGCGTGACATTGGAGAAGTGTTCAAGTTAAGTCACGCTGAAAGGACTATTAATCAATGATGGATTTCAATGTTTGCTCGCACACACTCAATTTCTAGTTCCTGTCTGTTGTAACACGGTGCCCGTATTGCAAGGCTGACTAGTTAGGCCAAACAGGTGAGAAACACAGGTGTGCGCGTAAAGCAAAAACAGAAATTGGAATCCATGTTTGATTTGGAGGGGGGGGGGGGGGGGGTAGCATCCATCAATTGAATTGAATTATTTCCTGGGCACTGCTCGGCGACGCAACCGTCTACCAACCACGGAAATTCCCTCCTATTTGGGAAAAGTGTCACCAAACAGGCACAGTCTAGGGTCGGGAAATAAGACGCAAGGTGGGTAAGTGCTATTTTTTTTTTTTCATCTTTATTTAACCAGGTAGGCCAGTTGAGAACAAGTTCTCATTTATAACTGCGACCTGGCCAAGATAAAGCAAAGCAATGTGACAAGAATGCTATACTGCTAGACCCCTGGGCAAAACATGTTCTTAAAACATTTCATTTTTTAAATTCATCCTCCTGAAACAAGTTATAATTACAGTGGTCTGGAGATATTCAAAGTTAGTTATGTAGGTTCTCTAATTATGAATCATTCACTTTACATGTTATTAAATGTAATGATAGAAAAACATACATTTCTCAGAAAGCATTTGGTCAAACACTCCAGAATGGAAGAGAACATTTCATGACAAAAATACAAAACAAAATACTGTTTGACATCATTGAGTTATAATCAAACTAACATTTAAAATGGTATCTATTCTTTAGTAAGAGGTGTCTGGTGATTTTGGCAAAGGATTGAGGCTCATATGTCCATATCTAAGTTATTTAAAATTCGACTTTATAAAAAAATCTGCTTCCTGTGGGGTGTTAACAATTCAAAATCGAATTTCAATTAATGTGTTGAATTTAATTAAATTCTGAATTGATCTCAACACTGTTATGAATAAATCTTCCCTGATTGATCCAAAAGAAGTTGATGATGGATAGTAAACAATGCCAAAAAAGCCTTTGTCCAAAAAATCAAGGCACTAGCGTGTAGCGTAAAACATTTAAAGCTTTTTATTGTTTATGGCTTATGCATAGCAAAAAAATAAAAATCCACCAATGCGTTGTGACTACAACCGCCTTCATCAGGGTGACCATCAGATCTTTCCTGATGTTTGGATTCTGATGTTTCTGCTACATGGACTTAGCAGCAGACCCCCTTTTCTCCAAACACAGATCTAAGATCAGTTACCCACAGCCTTTAAGAGTCTAAGAGGTAAATAGAAACTGACCTTAGATCACTATTCAGAGACAACTGCATTACACATACAAAAATATTGTCTCTATTTTCCTCCAGGATACCCCTGCCAAGCTGAAGAAACAAAACAAGATGCGAGCATTGGAGCTGATGATTAGCGCTCCCCTAGAAAATGAAGAGGCCCGTCCTCTGAGACTGAAAGTGAAGGCTTTAATGAACCAGCGACGCTCTCCCAACAATGAGGTATGTAGCTTTAACAAAACATAGAGCTCTGCAAAAGTATCATAAGAAGGAAGTCAAGAAAACCATGGCTCCCGATTTATACAATCGATTTCTCCCATTGACACCCATTCCAAATAGGCAGGATATGAAGTGTCTACCTACTTGTACGCTTCATAATATTTTTTGTGTTCTTATAGACCTATCGTTTTTTCTAAAATGTCACCGCTATAATTAGTGTTATCCCTGTCAACCACCTGATGCATCAATTGCTACCTAGCATGCGAACAGTCATTGAGATAACTTGTAGCATAACTAGAATGGCCGAATGAGCCATTATGAAGGAATGCAACCAAATGCATTCATTGTGACATTCAGATGAACACAGCAAGCCCATGACAACACAAAGGTAGTGTGAAATGCACACATAAGTGATACGTAAATGAAGGATACGTTTGATGGGCCATCTTGATGATGCAAGCAGATCAAACATATTTTGTTTGTTTTATTGCTGAGCGATTAGTGCTTTTTCGGTTTCGATTATTTTTTAACATTAAATGCACTGTGGATTATGTGGGTTGAATGCTCTAACAGAGTAAAACAATTAATAAAAGTCCCATGATGGTAGTGACTGCCAATTACTGCTTATCACTTATTAACCATAATTTATTCACATAACTTTAATTTAATAAAATATTTCATTTGTGTATATTACATTTGTTTTATTTGATGACCTTATTTCATTCCAAGTCATCTCATCTCTAGAGCTTCTGCCTATGCTGTCTTACAAAATCACTATTTCGTAGTTCTTCAAAGTAAATAAGGCATACTTTTATGACTGCTGAATATCAAGTAGATTATGTATTTTCAGGTAGAGATACCTCACTAAGCAACAGCTGCTCTCTATATCACCTCACAATTGTGCATTCTTCTCTCTTCAATAGATGGCGTAAAAGAAACAGACCAGACAAGTAGATGGATTATGGTCATTGTAGTTATGCGCTAAAGCATGCTAAATATTGGCCTGTTGGAAACTACATTTCCCTACTAATTCCCTACCAAAAAAACGGAAAGAAGTGGTATTCAAATAATTTAAACATACGTCGGTCAATTAGTTTAAAAAAAGAAAAATACCCGAAATTTCGGTTAATCTCCCAGCACTAGTTTGTTTATAGCTGAAGTGGTTAGATATTCATTGATATTTCATCATATGTTTCCTGTTAGGTGGTCCCGAATGATAAACGGCACAATCAGAGGCCAGTTCATTCACTCAGGACACAGGAGCAAGACATAGCAGCCACAGGCTTCCAGCGCTTCCTCAATGTCCTCAATGAAGGGGTGGACATCAACAAGCTCTCAAAGATCGTCAACAACAAAAATGGGTTACTCATTGTGGGCGAGAAGCTACCACAAGTTTGGCCGACTCTGCCCGAGGGTCATGTTGACTCCAGCAGTAGATCCAAGTCTTCTCCAGTTGAGGAGAAGAAGAAGGTGAGGCTTGAGGATGAGCAGCGGTACGAGCAGATGCAGACCCTGCTGGAGATCGTTGGGCTGGACTTGGGGGTTGAGGAGTTGGGTCAGCTGACAGACAGGACCAATGATAGGCTGTATGGGAAGATGGGAGACTTGAAAAGGAAGTTCAAGAATGAGAAGAGAAAAGAGAAAAAGGAGAGCGAGCCCTCATTTAAACATCTCAGTACTTCCTCATTACCATCAGACAGCGCCAGCCCTAGCCCCCTTCTAAACCAGCACTCAAACATGACCGTTGAATACAGCAGCTCTAGTAACAGGGTATGGGACATAGAGAGACACAGGGACAGATCTGAGAGGGACTGGCACCGACACTCTGGTACCAGAGACAAGGACAGAGGGAAGGAAGAGGATATAGTCAGAAAAATTGAGAGATCTGAAAGAGATGGAGAGAGAGATGGGCACAGACACTCTAGTACTAGAGACCAGGACAGAGAGGGAGACAAGGACAGAGTCAGAAAAGGGGACAGTCCTGCGAGAGAGAAATACGGGCGAAGATGCTCTCGTACCAGAGAAGGGCCGAGTCAGAGAAAGGGACAGATCTGAGAGAAACCGAAAGGGAGACGGGCACAGACACTCTAGTACCAGAGAGAGAGAGACAAGGACATACCAGTAGTCAGAGAAACTAAGAGATCAGAAAGGAATAGAGATAAAGACCCAGAGAAAGACTGGGACGGAGGCCGAGAGAGAGACCGGGACAGATCTAGGAGAGACGGGCCGATACAGATCTGAGAGACACGGGGACAGAGACCCAGAGAAAGACTGGGACGGAGGCCGAGAGAGAGACCGGGACAGATCTAGGAGAGACGGGCCGATACAGATCTGAGAGACACGGGGACAGAGACCCAGAGAAAGACTGGGACGGAGGCCGAGAGAGAGACCGGGACAGATCTAGGAGAGACGGGCCGATACAGATCTGAGAGACACGGGGACAGAGACCCAGAGAAAGACTGGGACGGAGACCGGGACAGATCTGAGAGACACGGGGACAGAGACCCAGAGAAAGGCAGGGACGGAGGCAGAGAGGGAGACCGGGACAGATACAGATCTGAGAGAGACAGAAACCGAGCGATAGACAAGGACATAGACAGGTGGTTGCAAAGGACCAGAGACAAACAGACAGCGACTGCCACACTATTACTAAAGACTGGGACATAGAGAGATCTGAGAGGTTTAGGCATGGGGATGAGTCCATTGACAGCTCAATTGAGCTCTACTCATACTCCATTTACCCTGTATACCCTGTTTCTCATCCTCCTCGTGCATCTATAATGGCAACAAACTCCCCCACCCAGTACTCTCAGTTTATGGCATACCACAGCAGCCCCTACACCATTGCCTTCCCTCCAGTGTGGGGTTATCCCCCTGATACCACGCTTCCTGGTATTATGTCCCCTGGTACCATGCTTCCTGGAATCATGCCCGCTGGTGCCATGCTGCCTGGTAACAAGCCCCTCCTACCTAACCCCCCTGGGGATCCACCCTACCCCAGCGCCCCCCCATATTACTCTAATGGCACCACATCCTTAAACCAGACATACGCATCTACCCAGCCTGCTAGCAACCTCCAGCTCACATCTACCCAGCCTGCTACTAGCAACCTCCAGCTCTCATCTACCCAGCCTGCTACTAGCAACCTCCAGCTCTCATCTACACAGCCTGCTACTAGCAACCTCCAGCTCACATCTACCCAGGCTACTACTAGCAACCTCCAGCTCACATCTACCCAGGCTGCTACTAGCAACCTCCAGCTCACATCTACCCAGCCTGCTACTAGCAACCTCCAGCTCACATCTACCCAGGCTGCTACTAGCAACCTCCAGCTCTCATCTACCCAGGCTGCTACTAGCAACCTCCAGCTCTCATCTACCCAGCCTGCTACTAGCAACCTCCAGCTCACATCTACCCAGCCTGCCAGCACTCCAGCAGTCTTAAGTTAGAGATACACATACACCCAGCCTGCTAGCAACCTCCAGCTCACATACACCCAGCACGCTAGCAACCACAAGGAAAAGTCACAGAAGCATGCAGAAGCCGTAGTGAAAGTGTCCTGTCAGATGGCGACAAAGAAGTCCCCCGCGGTATTGACCACTCGGATAGCGACAAAGAAGTCCCCCTCTGAACCAGGGTCCAAGAAGAAAGCAAAGGGGAGAAACAATATATTCTTCACAGGTATATTCATGAAGAGTTATCAGTCATCTAAGGAAGTTTCAGTATAATATGAAATGGCTTGAGAAGAGGAGGAATAAGGCTCACCAGCGCAAAAGAAAGCGATTGCTTGCAGCAGGGAAAGTGGCCCCTCACTTCCCCTTTGAACCGGAGCCCAAGAAAGACCAAGAAGGAGAAGCAATGATAGATGGGGAGAAACTACATGCTGACACTGCTAAAGAAGTGGTCCCTCAGGAAGCTGCAAAGAATTTGGAGACACCATCTGAAACAGGGCCTAAGAAAGAACCAGAAGGCGAGAAACCACATGCTGACGCTGCAGAGAAAGTGGCTCCTCAGGTGACTGCAATCGACTCTGCGGCCCCCTCTGAAATGGGCCCCAAGAAAAAAATGTTGTATCCAGGTATCTTCATGAGGATTCGAATCAGATGTCTAAAGAGGCATCAGTACAAGATGAAAGGGAATAGGAAGCATCTTGCAAAGAGGAGGAAAAAGGCTTTCCAGTACAAAGGGAAGAGACCACTTGTAGACACTAAGGAGAAAGTGCCTCTAGATGCTGCAAAGGACTCTGGGGAGCCCTCTGAGCCAAAGCCCAAGAAAAAGAAGAAAACACTAGAGGAAAAAGGAGAGCGGTTCCGTGTACCCTTATGAATATATTTGACAAGGGGGAAACTGTCAAAGGCAAAAGCAGATACTGAGGCCAATGAACCAGCACCCAAGATGGAAGGGGAGGGAGGAATGACAGAAGGGAAGGAACTGCTTGCAGACACAATAGAGAAAGTAGTTCCTCAGATGGCTACAAATGACTCTTAGCTTCCCTCTGAACCAGGGCCCAACAAAGAACCAGAAAGAGAGGAAGAAACTACGTTAGAAGAGGAGAAACTGCTTGCAGATCATATGGAGAAAAGTGTCTGCAAAGGGCCCTCTTGGAACCAAAGGCTGAGAAAGGCCGAGAAAGAGAGGACAACGCAATTAAAGATGGCGAGAAACTGCTAGCAGACCTTGTGGAGAAAGCGGCTATAATGGGCCCTGGCTTCCTCTCTGAACCAGGCTGAGAAAGAGACAAGGGGAGAAACAACAAGTTCTCCCTTGGTTATCTGAAATACCCATGTTTTCACTAAGATGAGGTTATGTTGACCTTTTATCTACCTATGACTTGGCGTTCACCATTCAACCACATTTTGTTGTTGTTATGGCAAAGCCTTTTAATGACATTGAATTTCTTAAATGTTCCTCAACTTGAAGAGTTCAACCTGAAGATGGGCACGCCTAACATAGCCTCAAAGGATGGCTAGCTGTTGTAAGTAAAAGCACCAGAAATACATTGGTTTCAAAGGAACATGATTGTATTATATCATAGCAAGTAATTCGTCTCAACTCTTTCTCTTTTCTGCAGATCTTCACTTGGCATCATGATCTCATCTCCCACTAGAATAGAACCTGCTGCAGACCCATCCAGACCCTATGGACATCAGTTGGCTTACATTCTTACCTATCATCCATTTATAGATTTGTAATGACACTAACAAAGGATTTTTTAAAGTTGAGCCTTGTCCTTAAATGCTTCATATTGAAGTTATTTTCAGTGTAATTTATTAGTATTGTGTGTATGTGGTAGGGCCTAGGCCATTCATATATGCTAAGTACCTTTAGCGTCTATTGACGATAGTATCTTCTGGCCGGGGGCACCGACACTTGCACGAAATGTTAACATGCATCGTTTCAATTAAGATTTTGGAGACATAAGGAACTATCTTTCATATCAGTAGAGAGGAAAAACATGTTTATTGGGTTAGGGTTCTCACACGGCCATATTTCCATGTTACAGTGCTTGTTTACGGAAAACGGACGGAAGACCGTTGACTACCTGTGCTAATTAGCGATCTGCATCTCCAAAAACCTGTGTGTAAACGGAAGATGGACGCCACAAACTCATCACTGAAAATACTGTCGGCTGCAACTGTTAACACCGGTTTTATAAACTGGGTGGTTTGAGGCCTGAATTCTGATTGGCTGAAAGCCATGGTTTATCAGACCGTATACCACGGGTGTGACTAAACATTTAGTTTTACGGCTCTAATTACGTTGGGAACCAGTTTATAATAGCAATAAGGCTCCTCTGGGGTTTGTGATTATGGTCAATATACCACTGCTAAGGGCTGTGTCCAGGCACTCTGTGTTGCGTCGTGCCGTGGTATATTGCCCATATACCACTCTTCCTCTGGCCTTATTGCTTATATAACACTAGAGTAAATGTATATTTTGCATATGAAAGTTGATGGCTTTATGTTTCTAGAACCGTACCTCAATTTAGATGGAGTATTTGGCTGCCAGAGACAATTTGCCTGTTATAAACCAAATAAGGGTGTGGAGTTTACTTGGTCTGGTCATGTGGTCAGAAAAAACTCCTGGCCCTAGACATAGTACATGTGTATCAATGCATGAAAAGACTATTGACGGCATTATGTTTGTAAGTTCTCATGCCTGATAGCTAAAAGTAAGAACTGCCCTTGTTTCATTCCCCAGTTCAGTCAGCCTTCCTATTTCTATAGATCATCTTTCACTTTGTAAATATGTAATTGAATAAAATATTCTGTCTAATATTGTAAGTGTGTAGTGTATCATATTTCAAATTAACTTCAACCCATTGAGCTTCACATTCCTTTTCAGGGACAACTTCCATTGGTTTTGTATTAGAAAATCCCATGCACTTTCGCATTCTGCCCTATTGGTGGCAGTATTGAATTTTTTATCCTATGAAGCTGAAATAATTTAACTCGAAGTAGTTTATTGTTTGATCAGTTGCCGTTCTAACAATTGAACAATATACAATAGTATTTCCAAGTCAAGGCACTTCGATTTTTCAGACTCTGATTGTGTACGTGCAAGTTATCGGAACCCTCAAGATCCAGAACGAGACGGCGAACAAAGGCCTGCGCAGGCCTGCGCGAAGGTAGCATTAGCGCAGTAAAAAGGGGCAGACTGGAGGCTAACAATTATTACAATCAATGCTTGCACCTTTTAAGTGGCAACGTGACTTTAGATTTGGCTATTTTATATATTTGTCGATATTCTTCTACCTGGCATGCTTACATTTTACAATATTTAGCTAGCAAGCTATATGCGGGCCTGCTCTGAAAATTAGATGACTAACACATTTCAGCTGACATTCAAAACAATATCTTACAAGCAGGTTAGCATATAAGTCAAATTTAACTACCTATATATTGGAACTTGTTTGTTAGAAGCCTGTTAATTACTTTGAGCCCTTATGTCTTGCCTTGAACATGCATATCTGGGCAAAGAACATCCAATATAGCATAATCAATGACAAACATGTTTATATTCATCACATGCTTAACATTAGTGTTATAGTTGTCACCCAGACACACAGTACAGTTCACCATTTTATTCTCTGCAGTGAACCTGGAGTATCAGCCTAGCTCAGGCACCTTGGCAGAATGTACCCCATGGATCCAGAGAGGCACAGTCACCAGAGGGAGTATGGCGCACCAGAAACATGCAGTCAGCGGAGGGAGTATGAAGAACCAGAGACATGCAGTCAGAGGAGGGAGTATGAAGAACCAGAGAGATGCAGTCAGCGGATGGAGTATAGGGAACCAGAGACATGCAGTCAGCAGATGGAGTATAGGGAACCAGAGACATGCAGTCAGCGGATGGAGTATAGGGAACCAGAGACATGCAGTCAGCGGATGGAGTATGAAGAACCAGAGACATGCAGTCAGCGGAGGGAGTATGAAGAACCAGAGAGATGCAGTCAGCGGAGGGAGTATGGAGTACCAGAGAGGTACAGTCGGCGGAAGGAGTATGGAGAACCAGAGACATGCAGTCAGCGGAGGGAGTATGAAGAACCAGAGAGATGCAGTCAGCGGAGGGAGTATGGAGAACCAGAGAGATGCAGTCAGCGGAGGGAGTATGGAGAACCAGAGAGATGCAGTCAGCGGAGGGAGTACAGAGAACCGAGCTCAGGGCAATGGGGCGATGGCCTTGAGACGAGAGACAACGGCCAGGCTATGGCCAGAGAGCCCTACAGTGAATACCCCAGCATGAGGAGGACTAGAGAAGGTTGGGAGGAGTATGGTTCTTCCTCTGATATGAGCTTCATCATGGACCCATCGTCCAGAGACTGGAGCGAAGATTCATTGAGGGGTAGCAGTGCTCCCTTCTCCCCAGACACAGATGGGGACGTTGATGGAGATCCTGTGGAGCTCAGTGTGGAGGACCTGGAGCTCCTTCGTAAGAGGATGGAGCTGGAGATCATAGAGGAACAGATTGCCCGCAAAAAAGCTGTTCTTGCTATGGAATTGGTTGGACCTGAATCAAAGGCCATCCGTAAACAGAAGACGAAGGACAAGGACCTTGAAATGTTAACAAAAAATGTTTCCAATAAGGATGTTACTCTTAAAGAGAGGGTGAATAGCATTTTGAGAAAGCGGGCATGGACCAATGAATGTCGCTCAAAGGTATGTGCTTGTTACATCTGTATTTATGAATAGATGTATTTCCTGATGTTTGATGCACTGTTCCATGACATAGACTAAGGAGAGGCAGTAGAATAACCCCCAAGTGAAGATCTAGATTCAGTTACCCATAAACCTGTCCCCATTAACCATTTAGAGGTAAAAATACTAAACTGACCTTAGATCAGTATTCAGGGACAACGTAGGCTTGATCAGCATCATACATCTTCAAATTATTTCTTAATTCTTTGTATGTCCTTTTCAGGAACATCGCAAATTCAACAGCACAACTTCACCACATATACATAAATACAAAAGGGATGTGCATCTTTCCCTTTCAAGACGATTCGACATGTATCTAGATGCATGTGCTCTGATACGGGAACGATACGTTTTAGTTTGAAACGATTCGGTTTGATTAGAGAATTAATAGATTTGGTTTCATACACTTACATTTGTTGCATAAACGCATACATTTTCCATTCTGAATTCAAACATGCTACTGATTTAGCTCATAAGCTGGGCCTCTCTGAGCTGGAGCTGTGTGTGTGTAAATTATATACAGTGCCTTCGGAAAGTATTCAGACCCCTTGACTTTTTCCACATTTTGTTACATTAGTCTGATTCTAAAAATGATTAAATCAAATTTCTCCTCATCAATCTACACACAATACCCCATAAGGACAAAGCAAAAACGTGTTTAGGCATTTTTGCTAATTTATCATAAAAAAAACTGAAATCACATTTACATAAGTATTCAAACCCTTTACTCAGTACTTTGTTGAAGCACCTTTGACTGCGACTACAGCCTCAAGTCTTCTTGGGTATGACTCTACAAGCTTGGCACACCTGTATTTGGGGAGTTTATCCCATTCTTCTCTGCAGATCCTCTCAAGCTCTGTCAGGTTGGATGGGGAGCGTTGCTGCACAGCTATTTTCAGGTCTCTCCAGAGATGTTCAAGTCCGGGCGCTGACTGGGCCACACAAGGACATTCAAAGACTTGTCCCGAAGCCACTCCTGCGTTGTCTTGGCTGTGTGACCTAGACCACTCCCGGGTGGCGCAGTGGTCTAGGGCACTGCATCGCAGTGCTAGCTGCGCCACCAGAGTCTCTGGGTTCGCGCCCAGGCTCTGTCGCAGCCGGCCGCAACCGGGAGGTCCGTGGGGCGACGCACAATTGGCATAGCGTCGTCCGGGTTAGGGAGGGTTTGGCCGGTAGGGATATCCTTGTCTCAGTATGTAAAAATGTAATAAAATTTATGCACTCTACTGTAAGTCGCTCTGGATAAGAGCGTCTGCTAAATGACTAAAATGTAATGTAAATGTGTGCTTAGGATCGTTGTTCTGTTGGAAGGTGAACCTTGGTCCCAGTCTGAGGTCCTGAGCGCTCTGGAGCAGGTTTTCATCAAGGCTCTCTCTGTACTTTGCGTCAGTCATCTTTCCCTCGATCCTGACTAGTCTTCCAGTCCCTGCTGCTGAAAAACATCCCCACAGCATGATGCTGCCACCGCCATGCTTCACAATAGGGATGGTGCCAGGTTTCCTCCAGACGTGACGCTTGGCATTCAGGCCAAAGAGTTCAATCTTGGTTTTATCAAACCAGAGAATCTTGTTTCTTTAGGTGCCTTTTGGCAAACTCCAAGCGGCCTGTCATGTACCTTTTACTGAGGAGTGGCTTCCGTCTGGCCACTCTGCCATAAAAGCCTGATTAGTGGAAGTTTCTCCCATCTCCACAGAGACTCTAGAGCTCTGTCAGAGTGACCATCATGGTCACCTCCCTGACCAAGGCCCTTCTCCCACGATTGCTCAGTCTGGCCTCGCGGCCAACTCTAGGAAAAGTCTTGGTGGTTGCAAACTTCTTCTATTTAAGAATGATGGACGGCACTGTATTCCTGGGGACCTTCAGTGCTGCAAAAATGTTTTGTTACCCTTCCCCAGATCTGTCTCGTAGCTCTACAGACAATTCCTTCAACATCATGGCTTGGTTTTTGCTGTGACATGCACTGTCAACTGTGGGACCTTTTATAGACAGATGTGTGCCTTTCCAAATCATGTCCAATCAATTGAATTTACCACAGCTGGACTCCAATCAAGTTGTAGAAACACCTCAAGGATGATCAACGGAAACAGGATGCACCTGAGCTCAGTTTTGAGTCTCATAGCAAAGGGTCTGAATACTTATGTAAATAATGTATTTAATATTTTTATGGGGTATTGTGTGTGTAGATTGCTGAGGATTATATTTTTTGGGGGTCAATTTTGGAATAAGGCTGTAACGTAACAAAATTTGGAGAAAGTCAAGGGGTCTGAATACTTCCCGAAGGCACTGTATGTCTATGGTGTGTGTACTATGTAGGCACCTGATCTGGCCGTAAGGGAGACTAGGCATCTACCACCCCCCTGGCAGATTTTGGGGGACAATGATTTATGGTTCTGAAATCAGCATAACCCACTAACTAACTTGTCACTTTTGCAGATTAAGTGTTTGAGCTAGTAATGTATCAATAGTTATCATTTACAAACGATCTATGACATAGCCAATGAATATATAGCACAACTTTGAATTTCACCCCCATCTCAAAATTGAATGGTTTCAAAATCAAATGTTTTTTCTTTTTGTTGGTCAGAATAGTTTGTTTAATTCTCTGATACTGGTGGTACTGGTACATTCAATATTTTCCTCAATTTACTCCAGGAGGCTGCCAACCAGCAGGTCCCTCCCAAGCTTGTTCTCCATCCGCCCAAAGTGGTCAAAAGCTTTGTGGAACGGATGAACGAGTCCATCCTGCACAAAGACAGCATAGTGAAGGGCAGCCTTACCCTGGACATCCATGAAGAGGAGCATCCTCTGAAACTCAAAGTGGAGGCTTTATTGGAGCAGCGACGTAATCCCACGGTGAATAAGGAGGTATGTACTATGTAGCATATTTGGGATCAATTGTGTTTTGAGTCCCCTCACTCTTAAGGAAGCGAACCAGCATACACATTTAAAATGTATATAGCTGTTGCAGTGGATGGTTATTTGTTGATGTTTCCTCATGTTTGGTCCCTTATCCCATTGTTCAGGACAAAGCAGCCAAGGGCTTCCAGTACTTCCTCGATGTCCTCAACAAAGGGGTGGACATCGACAGGCTCTCAAAGATTGTCAACAATTTCAAGGATTTACCCTCTATGGGAGAGGAGCTACCACAAGGTCAGCCGCCTCCACTTGATGGCCAGCCCGAGACCAACTCTAAGAGTGAGAGGAAGGTGCCCTCTCGCAAAAGGCGCTCCCGGTTTGATGAGTTCCCGCTAGGTTGTTTCAATATACTCGGGGTTCAGCCCAATCCGTTTGGGGATCTGTTGCGTGAAGTGGTCCCAGCAGATAGCGTTCTGCCACAGCACCGCAGTCTCTTACAAAGTGGAGGAGGAGAGATTGGGCAACATAGCCTTAGCTTGGGCTTCATCCAGGCTATGGATAGCCCAAAAAACAAAAAGCCCAAGTCTACACAGGTGGAGGAGAAGAGGAAAGGGAGGCATACGTCCAAGTCTCCACCTGTTGAGGAGAAGAGGAAAGGGAGGCATAAGTCCAAGTCTCCACCTGTTGAGGAGAAGAGGAAAGGGAGGCTTAAGTCCAAGTCTCCACCTGTTGAGGAGACGAGGAAAGGGAGGCTTAAGTCCAAGTCTCCACCTGTTGAGGAGAAGAGGAAAGGGAGGCTTAAGTCCAAGTCTCCACCTGTTGAGGAGAAGAGGAAAGGGAGGCTTAAGTCCAAGTCTCCACCTGTTGAGGAGAAGAGGAAAGGGAGGCACAAGTCCAAGTCTCCACCTGTTGAGGAGAAGAGGAAAGGGAGGCTTAAGTCCAAGTCTCCACCTGTTGAGGAGAAGAGGAAAGGGAGGCTTAAGTCCAAGTCTCCACCTGTTGAGGAGAATAGGAAAGAGAGGCCTGAGGATGAGCAGAAATACGGACAAATCCAGAGCCTGCTGCAGACTATTGGGCTGGATCTGGGGGTGGAGGAGTTGGGCCGACTGAACGACAGGATCCAGGAGAGGCTGTATGGGAAGAAGAGAGACCTGGAGAAGAAGGTGGGCAAGAAAGAAAGCGTGTGGGGGGTTGAGAAAGAGGAGAGCAAGAAGGACAAAGAGGAGAGCAAGAAGGACAAAGAGGAGAGCAAGAAGGGCAAAGAGGAGAGCAAGAAGGGCAAAGAGGAGAGCAAGAAGGGCAAAGAGGAGAACAAGAAGGACAAAGAGGAGAGCAAGAAGGACAAAGAGGAGAGCAAGAAGGGCAAAGAGGAGAGCAAGAAGGACAAAGAGGAGAGCAAGAAGGGCAAAGAGGAGAGCAAGAAGGACAAAGAGGAGAGCAAGAAGGACAAAGAGGAGAGCAAGAAGGACAAAGAGGAGAGCAAGAAGGACAAAGAGGAGAGCAAGAAGGACAAAGAGGAGAGCAAGAAGGACAAAGAGGAGAGTGAGAAAGATAAACAGGAGGAGGAAGAGGAGAGCGAGAAGGAGAAAGAGGAGAGCGAGAAAGGGAAAGATAAAGAGGAGAAAGCATGCTCAAGTAAATGTCACAGTTTTTCCTTGTTATCAGATAGCTCCAACTCCAGCCCCCCTTGCCATCGGTGGACCGCAGAATACAAACGCTCTAGCACCAGAGACCAGGACACAGAGAGAGACGGGGGCAGATCTGAGAGAAACAGAGACAGCCGCTCTAGCACCAGAGACCAGGACAGAGAGAGATACAAGGGCAGATCTGAGAGAAACAGAGACAGACGCTCTAGCACCAGAGACCAGGACAGCGAGAGAGACGGGGGCAGATCTAAGAGAGACAGAGACAGACGCTCTAGCACCAGAGACCAGGACAGAGAGAGAGACGGGGGCAGATCTGAGAGAGACAGAGACAGACACTCTAGCACCAGAGACCAGGACAGAGAGAGAGACGGCGGCAGATCTGAGAGAAACAGAGAGAGATACAAGGGCAGATCTGAGAGAAACAGAGACAGACGCTCTAGCACCAGAGACCAGGACAGAGAGAGAGACAGGGGCAGATCTGAGAGAAACAGAGACAGACGCTCTAGCACCAGAGACCAGGACAGAGAGAGAGACTGGGGCAGATCTGAGAGAAACAGAGACAGACGCTCTAGCACCAGAGACCAGGACAGAGAGAGAGACAGAGACTGGGGCAGATCTGAGAGATTCGGGGGCAGATCTGAGAGAGACAGAGACAGACGCTCTAGCGCCAGAGACCAGGACAGAGAGAGAGACGGGGGCAGATCTGAGAGAAACAGAGAGAGAGACAGGCACTCTAGGTCCAGAGAGCTTGATAGATATAGATGGTGGGAGACAGAAAGGAAAATACGCTCTAGTACTAGAGACGGGGACAGAGAGTGGGACAGGAGCAGATCTGAGAGAGACAGAGACAGACTATCTAGTACCAGAGGCGGATCAGAGAAAGATGGTGATGGAGACAGATCTGAGAGAGACAAGGACAGAGAGAGATGGTGGGAGCGAGACAAAGACTGGGATGGGGACAAGGAAAGCTTCCTGGGGCTTTACCCATACTCCAACGATCCTACACACCCTCATGCATCTTTGATGGCAACCGACTCAGTGCAGTACATGGCATACCACGGCAGCCGCTACGGCAGCACCTTCCCTCCAGGGTGTGGCTTTCCCCCTGGTACCATGTTCCCTGGTACCGTGCCCCCTGGTACAGTGCCCCCATGCCCCCTGGTACAGTGCCCCCCCTATCCACTGTACCCTAACTGCCCACCTTATTGCTATAATGGCACTTCAGAAACGTTTTTCCAGCCATACACACAGGCCACTGGAAACCCCCAGTTCACAAACATGGATGTACAAGTGCAGGACCCAGACGCATCCCTGAGCATCCCTGAACAGGACATAGAAACTGTGTGGCCCAGACTTGTCCATCCCAGAATGAACCAAGACTCAAACACTGCTAGACTAAACCGGTTGAGTATAAAAATGCAACTAAAGAGGCAACGCTATAGGATTAATTTGATCAATCGCAAAAATATACAGGAATTGAGACAGCTTAAAGAAACTCCTCTGGTGGCTGCCAAGGTGCCCCCCTCTGAGCCAGGTACAAAGAAAGTGCCAGAAATAGATGCGGTCCCTCCTGTGGCTACAAAGTATTCTGGGGCACCCTATAGAACAGGATTCCCAAATAGAAAATGGAGAAAAGGGAAAATATTGGAAGAAAAAGAAAGTATATTCAACCAAGGTTTATCCATGAGAAACAGAGCCTATATGACAAGGTGGAAACTGCGTTTTGCGGAAGCGGTTGCAAAAGGCTTTGAGGTCCCCTCTGAACCAGAGCCCAAGACGGAGCCAGAAGCGGAGGACAAATCATTGACAGAATGGCAGAGACTGTTTGCAGACTCTGTGGAGAATGTGGCCGCAACGGACCTATTTGCCCTCTCTGAACCAGAGGCTGAGAAAAAGCCTGACTGGGAGACCGAGCAGAAAAGGACAGACGAAGAGATGAAGGCCAAATTAAAGAAAAAGGTTTGTGACATTTAGAGTTCGAGACTACATTTGCTCTAATGAATCAAAGTACTGTCCTCTATTGGTTATGAAGAATGCATGTCTGTGTCTATTCTAAATGTTAATAGATGTCATCCCCAGAGAGTGGCAGAAACACCAAAACCTTGATATATGTCCCTCTTGATTTTCTACTAATTAAATAGTGATGATTTAATATATCAATATGACAAAGCCTTTTTAAAGACAATAATTCTGTTGTTTTTTCCCAGCTTGGCGAGTTCAACCTGAAGATGAAGCAGAAATCAACGCATTTAAAAGAAGCCCCAACAGAAGCCCCAACATAACCTGAAAGGGCGGCTGTTGTAGGTAAAACAGCTTGAAATACAACATCTGTTTCATGTCAATGAATTTGTGTTCATATCACACCTTAAAAAGTAAGATGTAGCCTCCCGGGTGGCGCAGTGGTCTAGGGCACTGCATCGCAGCGCTAGCTGCGCCACCAGAGTCTCTGGGTTCGCGCCCAGGCTCGGAGGTCCGTGGGGCGACGCACAATTGGCCTAGCGTCGTCCGGGTTAGGGAGGGTTTGGCCGGTAGGGATATCCTTGTCTCATCGCTCCAGCGACTCCTGTGGCGGGCCGGGCGCAGTGCGCGCTAACCAAGGGGGCCAGGTGCACGGTGTTTCCTCCGACACATTGGTGCGGCTGGCTTCCGGATTGGAGGTGCGCTGTGTTAAGCAGTGCGGCTTGGTTGGGTTGTGCTTCGGAGGACGCATGGCTTTCGACCTTCGTCTCTCCCGAGCCCGTACGGGAGTTGTAGCGATGAGACAAGATAGTAATTACTAGCGATTGGATACCACGAAAAATTGGGGAGAAAGGGGGGTAAAATTAAAAAAAATTAAAAGTAAGATGTCACTAATAATACCCAGAGAATCTTTTATTTGTGACACTTACGCAATGACATCATTCATCTCAAGTCTTCTTCTTTTCTGCTGATCTTCACAGTGCGTCATGAGCTCACCTCCCCTTCGAACCTGCTGCTGACCCATCCAGACCCTGTGGACATCCGTTGGCTAACATTCTCTTTATCTAATATACACTCACTGGCCAGTTTATTAGGTACATACCGGGTCGGATCCTCCTTTTCCTCCAGAACAGCCTGAATTGTTTGGGGCATTCTACACGTTGTCTGAAACGTTCCACAGGGATGCTGGTTCACGCTGACGTGATGGCATCACGCAGTTGCTGCAGATTGGACGGCAGTACATTCATGCAGCGAACAGCCCGTTCCATCTCATCCCAAAGAGGCTGTACTGGGTTGAGGTCTGAGGACTGCGCAGGCCACTCAAATAAACTGAACTTGCTGTCATGCTCCAGGCAATGTTTTTCCACTCCTCGATTGTCCAGTGCTGATGATCACATGCCCACTGGAGCTGCTGCTTCTTGTTTTTAGCTGGTAAGAGTGGAACCCGGTGTGGTCGTCTGCTGCAATAGCCCATCCGTGACAAGGATCGACAAGTTGTGCGTTCTGAGATGCTGTTCGGCACACCGCTGCTGTACTGCGCCACTATTTGTCTGTTTGTGGCCCGCCTGTTAGCTTGCACGATTCTTGCCGCTCTCTTTTGACCTCTCATCAACGAGTTGTTTTCGCCAACAGGACTGCCGCAGAATGGATGTTTCTTTGTTTGTCGCACCATTCTCTGTAAACTCTAGACACTGTTGTGCCTGAAAAGCCCAGGAAGGTGGCCGTTTCTGATACAGGAGTGTCTGGCACCGACGATCATAACATGCTTAAAGTCGCTTAGGTCAGTTGTTTTGTCCACTAACGTTCAATGGAACAGTAACTGAATGCCTCAATCCCTGTCTCCCTGCTTTATATAGCAAGTCACAGCCACGTGACTCACTGTCTGTAAGAGCGGTCCATTTTCGTAAATGGAGTGGTGTACCAAATAAACTGGCTGATGAGTGAGTTGTTTTTGGGAGTGTCTGTACTTTACTTTATTTTTTTTATTTTTGACAACTTTTACTTTTACTTCGCTACATTTGTAAAGAAAATAATGTACTTTTTACTCAATACAATTTCCCTGACACCAAAAAGTACTCATTACATTTTGAATGCCTAGCAGGACAGTAAAATGGTCCAATTCATACACTTATCAAGAGAACATCCCTGGTCATCTCTACTGCCTCTGATCTGGCGGCCTGAGTATTGGAGTGTGTACCTGGCTATCCGTAAATTAAGAAAACACATTGTGCCGTCTAGTTTGCTTAATATAAGAAATTTGAAATTATTGTTGCTTTTGATACTTAATTATATTTTAGCAATTACATTTACTTTTGATACTTAGGTATATTTAAAACCAAATACTTTTTACTTAAGTAGTATTTTACTGGGTGACTTTTACTTGAGTAATTTTCTAATAAGGTATCTTTACTTTTGCTCAAGTATGACGATTGGGTAGTTTTTCCACCACTGATTGCATTCTACCACCTGGAATGTCATTGCATTCTACCACCAGAATATTTCTAGATTTGTACACTGAACAAAAATATAAACGCAACATGTGAAGTGCTGAAGAAAAATAAATCCAGGAAATGTTCCATATGCACACATTTGTTTACATCCTTGTTAGTGAGCTTTTCTCCTTTGCCAAGATAATCCATCCACCTGACAGTTGTGTCATAAAGGAGCTGATTAAACAGCATGATCATTACACAGGTGCACCTTGTGCATGGGACAATAAAAGGACACTTTAAAATGTACAGTTTTGTCACACAATACAATGCCACAGATGTCTCAAGTTTTGAGGGAGCATGCAGTTGGCATGCTGACTGCAGGAATGTCCACCAGAGCTCTTGCCAGATAATTTAATGTTCATTTATCTACCATAAGCTACCTCCGTCATTTTAGAGAAATTGTCAGTACGTACAACCGGCCTCACAACCGCAGACCACGTGGGGGGTGCTGTGGAGAATTTCTGTCTGTAGTAAAGCCCTTTTGTGGGGAAAGAATATTCTGATTGGCTGAGCCTGGTGGTGGGTGGCCCTGGCTGCCAAGTGGGTGGGCCTATGCCCTCCAAGGCCCAATCATGGCTACACCTCTCTGCCCAGTCATGTGAAATCCATAAATTAGGGCCTAATGAATTTATTTAAATTTACTAATTTCCTTATATGAACGCTAACTCAGTAAAAACTTAGAAATTGTTGCATGTTGCTATTATATCTTTGTTCAGTATAATAATATCACCATAGGTTTGTCTTCTGGACATATCCTCAGAGGATTCATATTGAATTTTTTTTCAGTATACTGTATGTTCAGATTGCTTTTATGTCATTATGGCAGTACCAGGAGGTTGTTTTAGTTATAAAAGCCAGAAGTCTAACTATTTTCAATCCCAAGCTTCTATTTCTATAGATCCTGTCCTGTTTCACTTTGTATATATTTAATTGAATAAACTGCTTTCTTTGTATCTTAGGACTAAGTGTGGAGTAATGTATCATTTCTACCTAATAGGGTCAATTAAAAAATGTATCATGAATTAAGTTATGGCGAGATATAAAACACATTTGAATTCAATAGAAGATAATGTCTGGCATTCATCTTTGTAAATTCATGTACAGTATATTTGTATAGTTAGTGTATAGTTTGAACTTTAGATTTGTGTGCATTCTGTGTTCCCCTGTTTTCAGGAAGAGATGCCGTCTGAAGCACATGGCATTCTCATATTTTCCACAACTCAAGAAGACAAATACGAGATTGTATTGTAGTACATCTTTTTTTGTAGATTTAAAAAATAAACCCAACAGTTGTTGCAAATATACAGCACTTGTTCTGTTAAACAAAACCAAGTAAAACACCAAATAAATTACACAAATAGCCAAAATAGGAGTCCTTTGAAAAAACCCTAATCAAGTCGAATCTCCAGCAGTCATCTGGAGTGACGTATCATCCCATATTACTTGGTGAATAGGAGAGCTGTATGTGTGTGTGTGTGTGTGTGTGCGCGTGCATGCATGCATACGTGAGTGTGTGTATGTCTGTAACCCTAATTTAAAGCTCATCCCTCTCCTCTCCTTCACAGAGGCAGGCTTCCCTCTGGCTGTTCATGTAGGGCCTGCAGCCCAGAGTCCAGACTGTGTTGAACAGGGTGTCTGCTACCGTCTCACAGGCTAGAAGGTAAAGAGGGACATGGGGATGAGAGTTAATTACTGGCCTATTTAAACATCTTGAGCAAAATATCAATAGGCCTGATGAAAGGGCAATGAAGTTCAGGTATAGGGCTGTAGGTGTAATCTGTGGCTCTGTATGAAAAGTGTACAAGCTGTCAAAAATTTGATTTTTACTTAATTCCTTGCGCCCCCTCAAAGTTCATTGGAGAAAGTTTGAGGGGAGGGACGTTGGAGCCTCCTGCAATGGACTTTGACAGGGAGTTGAAGAACAGAGGAATCAAGGGCTTGATGGCTTATACACTTTTCAGACCGTGGAACTTTCCATGTACACTGCATCAGGTTGACTGACCTTCGACCTTTGACATGAAGCCCAGGCTCTTCTTGAGGTCAGAGCAGATGCTGTGGAGACACCAGCGGAACTTGGAGTCGCAGCGGTACTTGTTGGAGCCGCAGGTGTCGTAACACATATCCAGCTGGTTGCAGCACTTAGTCATGGCAGGGATACCCAGATCAACCTTGGTGGAACAGGACATGGGTGGTGAGTGTGTGTGTGCGGTGTGCTATAACGGTGTTATACACTGAGTGTACAAAACATTAGGAACACCTTCCTAATATTGAGTTGCACCAACTTTTGCCCTCAGAACAGCCTCCATTTGTTTGGCATGGACTCTACAAAGTGTCGAAAGCGTTCCACAGGGATGCTGGCCCATGATGACTCCAATGCTCAAGTTGGCTGGATGTCCTTTGGGTGGTGGACAATTCTTGATACACACAGGAAACGGTTGACCATTTACAAACCCAGCAGCATTGCAGTTCTTGACACACTCAAAACGGTGCGCCAGGCACCTACTACCATACACCTACTACCATACCCGTTTCAAAGGCACTTAAATATTTTGTCTTGCCCATTCATCCTCTGAATGGCACACATACACAATCCATATCTCACTTGTCTCAAGGCTTAAAAATCCTACTTTAACCTGTCTCCTCCCCTTCATCTACACTGATTGAAGTGGATTTAACAAGTGACATCAATAAGGGATCATAGCTTTCACCTGGTCAGTCTGTCATTGAAGGAGCATGTGTTCCTAATGTTTTGTACACTCAGTGTATGCGTACTCTTCAATCTGTATATTATTGGAGTTGTATGACCAATGTACAAGTCTAAAAATACTTGATTGTGGAAATGTTTCACCGTGCATTAATGTGTGTGGGTGTGCGTGTGTATCCAATCATCTACATATGCATACACTATTGGGTACCGGAAGGCCTAGGAAGTAGGCACTGCATCCGTTGGGCTCTGGCATCTGGTAGTCAGGGCGAGGAAGAGCAGCTTTACCTGAGGTAGAAAGAATGTTAGAGACATCAGTTCCCTTCAACTCAAGAAATGCCATGAGGAATATTTTAATTCCACTTTTATTTTTTTTAAATCCAATGAGGAAAGTAGGAACTGGAATTACAGTTTACTTGATAAATTGACTGAATTGACTTGAAATGGAACTGAACCCAACCTTGTTTGCCATCCACACTTGATTGACCAACCCAGCAAAGGGAGCCCACTGGGCACAGATGTCAATTCAAAGTCTAATCCACACTGGTTCAACGTAATTTCATTGAAATTATGTGGAAACAATGTTGATTCAACCAGTGTGTGCCCAGTAGGAGGTTGGATGTCCGTAACTTATATGTCAGACAACAGACGTTGTTGGAGAAGATTATCAGTTCATCAATGATGGTAACCAAAACAGAGTCCGTGGTCAATACAGGTCAAATCCATGGACATGTGATATCAAAGGTGAAGACTACAGCCTAGCTGTGAATCGCTGAGTATTTCACACTTTACCTCATGACACCTCTGCCAGCTATCTCTCTTGCTCATAGTCCACTGACTAAGGTGCATTATCAGATGTGAGGTGATAAAGGTTATTAGTAATGTCAAAGGAATTCCTAGTATAAGCTCTCCTTAATCAGTTATACGGTGTTCTTGCATTTAAGAGTTTAAATGGCTTTAACATGAGGATGTGTTAAGACTTTAGAAAATCTTAATGTCCATGTTTATCTCCAGTGGGTACCATCTCGCTAATCTATAATGGATTAGGGGAACCTGCCCGGATAATCGTTACACAATTTGAATTTAGGATCACATGGAAGCGGTCTGTACAAAACAGAATATCTCGGCTAACTAATCACTAGCCTGGTCTGGGTCTAGATGGGCTTGTTTAGCTAACTTCTCTGACTATCGTTGGCATGCCACGCATATGATACATGTATGATAGGCTAGCCAGAGGAGTTGATCATGTTCTTACCATATCGACAGCGGTACTGGCACACTCCATCGCGTCCGCCCATAAGCTCCAGCATGGAGTCAAAGTATCCATTGACGGCTTCAAAGCCTCCCCTAACGGAGTTCAGTCCCCACTCGTCCTCATCCTCTGCCTGGGAGGGGTCGACAGGGGCCTGGCTTGGGTCCACTGGTGCAGGTTCCTCAGCGTCCTGGGAGAGGGTCCCCTGGATGGAGAGGCTCAAAACCAGAAGGAGAGCAAGGGAGGCCCAGTGTGTCATTGTGGTTCAGAGAAGCGGAGGGACAGCTAGGGACACAGCGTTGACGATCCACAGAGTTCAGCTGGAGGAATGAGAGAAGCACAAACACAGAGAGAGAGGGAACGAGACAACTCACTCTGTCACGTCAACCGGCACCCAGACCTGGACTTTGAGCTAGACACCGGGACAGCCTCCACTGTGGAGGAACGAAGGTCAGCTCCTATCTAGATTGTATTTATGTTTTAAAGGTGCCCAAGGTGTGCTATATTTATCTGTTTGTAATGTTAATGTGTTTCGTTGTAATCATATTGGTCTCAGTGTTTTGACTATGATCCTATAAAGACTGATGTTCTGTCACCAATTTTGACTATATCAAAAGACTGGTGATTATGGCATGAAACAGTCAACTAACTAATTGTATTTCACACTTGTTGACTATTCAGTTTTCTTACAAATGATGGTTAATCAAATAATCAAATAATCAATTAAGCATTACGACACATGACTTATTAAACAAATTCAAAGATAACATTGGCAAAGCTTGGCCCTAATTGTGTCATGTATACTACTGATAATTTATCTTTCAACATGTTCTAGTGTGCTGTAAAACGTGCCCTTCTATCAGTACTACTTCTGAAGGAACGCAGTTGACAAGTAGGCGGTGACGTAGTGCACACGTGATCGGAAGTAAGCAAGGAAAACGTCATGTCTTTCTCTGGCGAGCTGTTTGTCTGGTGATAGCACTGGCTTCGTATTGGAAATTATATTTTGGGAGTACTTATCATGGAAACATACAAAACGTGTTTGTGCTGTTCGCTCATCTAAGACGAACCGTTTGCAAGTGAAGTGCGCGAGCGTCAAGATAGAGTGGGGCAGGTGCACGAGCCAACACGCACATGCAACGTCTGCAGTGAGCATTTAGCACTACATTATTTAGCTATAACCTCGAAAGTTTACCAGCTACTTTTTTTAAAAACCGTTAGCAAGTTACCTGGCTAACTACTGCAGTATATAACTATACTGTAGACACATTTTGTAGTGGTCATGAATGAAAACCACTCATTAATATTTTGAGGAGAGGAGTAGGCCTACCCGACACAATATTGCATGTCAGCAACATGGCATTCACCAGCCTTTTTTCAAGTCTTCCAAACAAAGAATTTGACACGACGCCTTGTGAGCCGATGGAGAGGTAAGCTACTATAACACAAATAGTCATTATTTCTACTGTCTCTCTTCTACTATGCTGAATTAATGTAACAAGCGAACTAACTTAGTCAAGTATTTCAGCTTTAAATTGGAATACATAGCCAACTGAGAATGTATTGTTTCTTCCATTTTTCGCAGATTTCAAAGGGATGAAAGACAACTGGAAACAGTTCAACTGGAGAAGAAGAACGAAAGGGATGCCCAGTCCAGAAAGTGGCCATTGCAAAGGGGTCAACAGAGTGGCCCCAGGAAGAGGAAAAAGGGGGACCAACAGGTGAACTTGTCATGTACTAAACAGATGCTGAATAAGCCAATTCAGAATGGAGAAGTTTTTTTTTGCTAAACATTGACATAAGCCTAACTAACATAGGCCTATCTTGCATTTGTGCCATGTTTTTATACTACTAGGCGAATTGCACACCACATACCTGTAGATCAGGCCTCCAACCCTGTTCCTGGAGAGCTACTCTCCTGTAGGTTTTTGCTCCAATCCTAGTTGTAATTGATCTGGTTCAGTTCATCAACCAGCTAATTATTAGATTGAGGTGCGCCATATTAGGGTTGGGGTGACAACCTACAGGACGGAAGTTCTCCAGGAACGGTGTCGGCAAGCCCTACTGTAGATTATAAAGTTAGTATAGAAATAGTTACCATTACCATTTGGTATTGCCCCTTTTGATTTTGTTGTAATGTTACCCTTTTTTGTGTTTTTCTGCAGGAGCAGTGTGGCCAGGCCAAGAAAAGTAAGCTTCATAAATGCCCACCACAATCCTATAAAGACTTTGACTCTGTGGCCCGAGACTACAACATGGTGAAGTGTGATTTCGAGCAACCAGGCTTTGACTTCAGTAGAGACCTGGACTTCTACAGTGATAGCAAGGAGGGTGCATCCCCAGGTCATGCTACAGAGAAGTCGGGTTGGAAGAACATGAGGCCCGGAGAAGCCAAGGGTGGGTTTTTATGGATTAACCCTTTACTATTAGCAATGTATTGACTTTAAAAGGTGTGTAGGATTTTAATTTCATTTAACTGTTTCCACAGATCCTGATCAGAACAAGGATGTTCAAGGTGTAAACAAGAAGAAAGGACGGGAGCAGAAGAGGCAGCAATGGGAGCCTCAGCAGCAGAGACTTGACAACCAGGCCAGAGGCAGAGGGGGAAACTCTGCCAGGAGGGGTGGGGATTTTACTGGAATGGGTGGACGCGGAACTAACCAGCCCAGAGACTTCTCCAACAGGGGTGGAGGTGGTTCCAACAGGGGTGGAGGTGGTTCCAACAGGGGTGGAGGTGGTTCCAACAGGGGTGGAGGTGGTTCCAACAGGGGTGGAGGTGGTTCCAACAGGGGTGGAGGTGGTTCCAACAGGGGTCGAGAGTGGAGCAATAGAGGCCGGGACTGTGACAAGAGGGGCAGTTTTCTCCGAAGAGGTGATTGGTCAAAGCGAGGCACTGACCGGTCATGTAGTGGTGGACGACAGTTCCCAGATGATGGACGTTTAACACTGGTAATTCAAAATGAAATCATGCGTACTTCCTTGTCAATATCCATAGAAATGTCATTTGTAGCTATACGATGCTCGGTTACAGCTAAGTAACCCAAGTCAGTGATTTCAGTCTTATGTACATTTTCACCGCTGATTCCAACCTCTTCCAGGAAACTTTGACAGGAAAGGGGAAGAAGAACATGACAAAGGAATTCAAAGACCAAAATGCTTTGGAGATTGACGGAAGGTTAATCTGTCGACATTTCCTCAGGGGAAATTGCATCAAGGCAGGTTTCTATATTTTATGATTAGAAATTGTAACAATATTAATGGGCAATTGACAAATTGAACCTAAACCCAATATATTCAAATGGTAGTCGGGTATGTCTTTTACAGTATATACTGTCAGTGGCCTGACCCATTTGTATAGATACCCCAACAACTTATTTTGTTTTGCAGGGTGATGACTGCCAGCTAGAACATGCCCTGGACGTCAACTACTCGATCAACGAAGTGTGTAAATTCTACGTCCAGGGATCCTGTTCGAAAGGAGAGAGCTGCATATACATGCACAATATCCTTTACTCAGCTTATTCTAAATGTCCCTAATGTAGTGGTTGCCACTGGGTGGGTGAGGGGGAAATGACTGTACTGTTTTTATACTGTTTCTTTGTGTATCTGTCCTACTACCTCTTATATTTTGTGAAAAACTTCAAATTTGAGCACAAAATAATAACTTAACGACCCATAGCGGATAGTGCCTTAACAACAAAATGGCTGCCGTAGGGGTAGATGCAGATGTTTTTGATTTCTTTCCTTGACCAAGTACCCACAGAGTTTCCCCTGCAAGTTCTTCCATACTTACGAGAAGTGCTGCCAAGGAGACCAGTGCAGGTTTTCCCATGAACCCCTGACTGAGCTCACCAAACAGCTACTGGAGGCAGTCAGTAACTGTCTACCCTGAGATGACACTCCTGCCCTTACACACTGACATATTGTTGGTCCCTGTTACCATTATCTACTAACTAGGGCTTATTTCTCCTATGCAGGCATTGAAGAGGGACAAGGACATTGAGGAACTGGCTAAAAAGGACAAGCCAATCAGCATGGAGGAGTCAGTGGTCACAAAGGAGTCGGCGACAGCTGACGAGACAAAGCCTGTCATTGACATATTCCTGAATCCCCTAAGGTTAAGAATGCGAGTGCACGCGCACACGTTTCTTTTACTGTCCTTGTGGGGACCGAAAATGTACTTCCATTAATTTCCCCTAACCCTTAATCCTAATTGTAAACCTAAACCCTAAGCTTATAATAGTCCTGAGAAATGTCCCCACGAAGGAGAATTTCTTGTTTTACTATCCTTACTAGCCCACACTCCACAGTAGTGTGTGAGAATAGTAAGACCCCCACACCACAGTAGTGTGTTAGAATAGTAAGACCCCCACACCACAATAGTGTGTTAGACTAGTAAGACCCCCACACCACAGTAGTGTGTTAGAATAGTAGTGTATGTATGTGGTTGAGCTTTACATTTTACACTGTTGATAGTAAATTAAAGTTATTCACTAGTTTTATTGATTGGCTACATTTGTCTGTATTTCAGGCCAAACTTTTACAACAGCTCATGCCCCTCTGAGCCACATGCTGAGGAAAGTACCCCCGTGTGTCAGAATGAAGTGTCAGCTGAGGTTGTGGAGAAGGAAATTGCCCCTCCTACAGAGTCCATTCGGTCTCCTGATCCTCCCCCAAGCTCTCCTGGCTTTAAGGAACCGGTTTCTTATTCAGTTGAGGCGGTTCTTGGGTCCCATAGGCCCCTGGAAAAACCCTTCCGCAGCTTCTTGGCAGCCTCTATCAGCCAGACCTCACAGACCCAACCAGATCCCCCCACAACTACATTAGTTCCTCCAGACTCTATCCACCCTCGTGATCCACCCCTAAACTCTACATGCGGCAAGAGAAATGTTCCTTATTCAGTCAAAGCTGTGCTTGGATTCCAGAAGCCTGTAGAAAAACCCTTCTGCAGCCAATTTTCAGGATCCATCAACCAGACCTTCACACCCCCCACACAGATCCATTCAGATCCCCCCAGCACTACATTCGTTTCTCCAGACCCCATTAGTTTGTCTTTTCCTCGTCTGAATAAGAGGCAGGCTTCTTATTCAGTTGAGGCTTTCTCAACGGCCCAGAAGCCGGTGAAAAAAACCTTTTGCAGTCTCTTTGCAGGACCGATCAGCCAGACCTCTACTAGACCTCTCATACAGAACTCTGTTAATTCTCCCATCAACACCCCAGGCTGTAAGAGACCAGCTTCTTATTCAGTTAAGGCTGTTCTAAAGTCCCACCAGCCTGTGGAAAACCCCTCCCGCAGCCTTGTTGCAGGCCCCATCACCCAGTCCTCTCGCCACTCTGATATACAGACCCAACTAGATCGTCCTAGCACTACATTAAATCCTCCAGACTCCATTATGCCCCCCGATCCTCCTTCAGGCTATAAGAGGCTGGCTTATTATTCAGCTAAAGCTGTGCTTGGTTCTCCTAAACCTTTGAAACCATCCTTTAGCAGCCTCTTTGCAGGCCCCATCAGCCAGACCTCTCCCCAACCTCCCACTCAGACCCAAGCAGATTCCTCTAGCGCTACATTTGGTCCTTCAGATTCTGCTCCTCCTGCAGGCTGTAAAAGGCCGGCTTCGTGTTATGTTACGGCTGTGCTTGAGCCCTATAAGCCTGTGGAAAACCCCTTCCGCAGCCGTTTTGCAGGAACCATCAGCCAGACCACTCCCGACCCTCCCTCACAGTCCCTAAACTCCCCAGGTTGTAAGGCACCAGCTTCTAAAAAGCCCATGGAAAAACCCTTCCGTAGCTTCTTTGCAGGCCCCATCAGCCAGACACCCACTAACCACCCTCCCAGACAGACCCGACCAAATCCCCCCATCACTGCATTTGGTCCTCCAGACCCCATTCGGTCTTCTAAGCCTCTTCCAGTCTGCAAGAGACGGACATCCTCAGTTGAGGCTGTCAGTGAGACCCAGAAGTCCATGGAAAAAACATTTCGTAGCCTCTTTGCCGGCCCCCTCACACAGACCTCAACTGCCGGCCATCCAACACAGACCCAACCAGATCCCCCTAGAAATTTCACTGGTAAAAGACCAGCTTATCATTCACTTGAGGCTATGCTTGAGACTCAGAAGCCAGTGGGAAAACCCTTTCGAAGCCTTTTTGCAGGCCCCATCAGCCAGACAACCCACCCTGACCCTCCAACACAGACCCGGCCGTATCCCCCCATAGTCGAGCCTAAACAGGAGGAGCCTGACCCAACACCATTCACCGGTAAGGCCCTGCTTTACTCAATACAATACTTTAAATGCAACTATATTATTGACATTTCATCACCACTTCATGGCCTCCAGAGCCGTCCACAACCCATTCTGTTCTGAGGACCCTCTTCCTACGCCTGAGCCCATGCCGCCAGGAGGGGGAGCAGGAAATCAGTAACTGCTGCAAAGATCCAGGTACAGTCAGATGCATCATGCTACAAGTAGTGCATTAGTCCTTTAATTTTTTTGGATGATTTATTTTTTACATAAATGCATTGTGGTAAGCTTGCATAGATGTTTTTTATACTTATTTTCTCACCTACTTCTGGCTAAACTATTAGAATGTTTTGGCCCTTAGTATGTATCAAAATATATTCAGGATTGTCTCCGTTACCGTTGGAAGTATGTCAGACCTGTTGTGACCCCTTTCAGGAGGCGATGGCCTGTGTTCCAGTGAAGATGAAATCACCAGAGGATCTACTTCCACAGGAGAGCAGAGCCAGAAGGTTGATGAGCTGGAGAGTGAGCGAGAGGAGCCAGAGGAGTGCGTTCTGAGAGATGAGCTGTTGGTAATTCCATTAGAACCGTTAGTGCCTTACGTGCCACTTGGTGACCCTCGCCACCATCGCCAGGCTGATATCACCCTGCCACGGTCCACCTTCGCCCAGGACGTGGTGTGGTCCTTTGAAGACCTTGCCCCTCTTCCTCCCCTCTCACTCCATCACCAGCCGTCTGTCCCTCTGGCCTCCTGCTCTTCTGAGAGAACAGCAGGTCCTGCTGTTGGACTGTCAGGTCCTGCTGTTGGACTGTCAGGTCCTGCTGTTGGACTGTCAGGTCCTGCTGTTGGACTGTCAGGTCCTGCTGTTGGACTGTCAGGTCCTGCTGTTGGACTGTCAGGTCCTGCTGTTGGACTGTCAGGTCCTGCTGTTGGACTGTCAGGTCCTGCTGTTGGACTGTCAGGTCCTGCTGTTGGACTGTCAGGTCCTGCTGTTGGACTGTCAGGTCCTGCTGTTGGACTCAGGCCACAGACATCCTCACAGGACTCCAACTCTCAGGAGGCTGCAGGAGAGCTTCTCATTCCCTCCAGGAATTCAGATAGGAGACAGGTCCAGGTGGGTACCCCCGGCGTTCACAACCTACCAATCCAAGCGATGGTATGGATCACTCGACGTAACACTGATGTACAACCAAAGAGACTGTCTGGACAAATGAGGTGCAAAAGTGGCAACGTGGGTGACACAAAAACACTGAAAGACCTTTTTAAGACTTTTGACCCTACATCATCTCCCTTCGGACAGTAACTGCATTTGGACTATGGCTCATATTGTATGCACTGTCGGTCAATGGACTACGCACCTAAAGACTTGCACAAAAACTTGTCCTTCATATGAATGCTTTTGCTCTAGTGTATTTTCCTGCTAACAGATCAGAACAGCAATTCATTGCAAAAATGATTGTGTAAAATGCAGGACACCAATTATGCGCACACACACAAAACCCTCCTTAACTCCATTTGATAAAAAGTGTTACTCCCATTGATATCTTTACTTAGCAACAGCTAATGTTACTGTTGAATTGTCAGCCTAGTCTGTCTCGGTGTGAATTGTTTTGGGATTTTCTTAGATGAGGCATGTTGTTTTTACAGAATAAATCATCAATCATGTACATTTTTAAGGTAAAAAAAACTAATTACATTTTATTTAATTTTTATTAAAGGAGAAAGTAACCTATTTGTAACAATTATCCAGTAAACTAGTAACAACTAACCGTTGCCCTCTTCCTCCATTCCTGCTGACTACATGTCCTTTTATTTGATGAGTGAACAATGGGTTATTACTCAATCAACTGATTCTTATTCCCGTTGTGGAAAATGTCATTATTTAAACTAATGCCGCACCAGTTCTGCTCTGCATGTAGTGCTTCTCTTTTCTTATAGTTAGGTACAGTGCTGTGAAAAAGTATTTGCCAACCCGTTCCTCTACTTTTGCTTTTTTTTTATATGCTGAATGTTTTCAGATCTTCAACCAAAACCTAATATTAGATAAAGGGAACCTGAGTTAATAAATAACAGAATTACACCTTATTTCATAAACAAAGTTATGCAACACCCAGTGTGAGAAATTAATTACTCACTTTTTTGAAAAAGCCTTTCAGACGTAATCACATTGAGTGTTTTCCTGGTTCTGTGGTCAGGTCAGACTATGTTCATTTATTTAGCAGTTATTCTCTACGGGGACGATTCCGACCCAAGTTAAGCGCACGTAACTCAAACTTAATTCCCTTTAATGCACTTCTCTCTATGCATATTCTGACCTTTAACTTAAGCATGAGAACAGCAGGCTATTTACCTGCTATTTGTTCGGAGTGGAGATCTAAGACATTAAGGAGTGGTGTGTCTAAAGATATGCTGTATTCTGACCTTGACTTAATTCCACCGTCTTTACGTGTGAGGAAACGTGTAAAAGGTCGAGCGAACCTGCCAGTTTTAAGTGGGAAAATGTTTTTTTTTGTCAATAGATATAACAGTATTCTCCATCCACTGTAATTATGAGTTGATAAGAGCTAGGTAAATGAGTCATCCGCTTTGAGACATGGCAATTGTTTTAGATGATTTTTCCCTATGATCACTGGAGACTAATGTGAAATCAGTCTTATGGAAGCAAACTGAAAATCATGTCAACATGATTATTGTGTTGCGGCTGCTTTTTCCACAAAATGCTCTGCTGTTATTCACAATTGTAATTGGAGACCCAAAATGTATGCCTGAAGTACACCTGATGCATCCAACTCTTTGTGTTTTTCATCAGAAGTCATTAATTGTTAAAGGAGCAGTCCACAGCGCTATGTTGGGGGAGCCGCGCTAGGCTGCGGTGCGTTCTGTGTACTTCATGCGTTATACACTGCTCAAAAAAATAAAGGGAACACTTAAACAACACAATGTAACTCCAAGTCAATCACACTTCTGTGAAATCAAACTGTCCACTTAGGAAGCAACACTGATTGACAATAAATTTCACATGCTGTTGTGCAAATGGAATAGACAACAGGTGGAAATTATAGGCAATTAGCAAGACACCCCCAATAAAGGAGTGGTTCTGCAGGTGGTGACCACAGAGCACTTCTCAGTTCCTATGCTTCCTGGCTGATGTTTTGGTCACTTTTGAATGCTGGCGGTGCTTTCACTCTAGTGGTAGCATGAGATGGAGTCTACAACCCACACAAGTGGCTCAGGTAGTGCAGCTCATCCAGGATGGCACATCAATGCGAGCTGTGGCAAGAAGGTTTGCTGTGTCTGTCAGCGTAGTGTCCAGAGCATGGAGGCGCTACCAGGAGACAGGCCAGTACATCAGGAGACGTGGAGGAAGCCGTAGGAGGGCAACAACCCAGCAGGAGGACCGCTACCTCCGCCTTTGTGCAAGGAGGAGCACTGCCAGAGCCCTGCAAAATGACCTCCAACAGGCCACAAATGTGCATGTGTCTGCTCAAACGGTCAGAAACAGACTCTATGAGGGTGGTATGAGGGCCCGACGTCCACAGGTGGGGGTTGTGCTTACAGCCCAACACCGTGCAGGACGTTTGGCATTTGCCAGAGAAAACCAAGCTTGGCAAATTCGCCACTGGCGCCCTGTGCTCTTCACAGATGAAAGCAGGTTCACACTGAGCACATGTGACAGACGTGACAGAGTCTGGAGACGCCGTGGAGAACGTTCTGCTGCCTGCAACATCCTCCAGCATGACCGGTTTGGCGGTGGGTCAGTCATGGTGTGGGGTGGCATTTCTTTGGGGGGCCGCACAGCCCTCCATGTGCTCGCCAGAGGTAGCCTGACTGCCATTAGGTACCGAGATGAGATCCTCAGACCCCTTGTGAGACCATATGCTGGTGCGGTTGGCCCTGGGTTCCTCCTAATGCAAGACAATGCTAGACCTCATGTGGCTGGAGTGTGTCAGCAGTTCCTGCAAGAGGAAGGCATTGATGCTATGGACTGGCCCGCCCGTTCCCCAGACCTGAATCCAATTGAGCACATCTGGGACATCATGTCTCGCTCCATCCACCAACGCCACGTTGCACCACAGACTGTCCAGGAGTTGGCGGTTGTCCAGGTCTGGGAGGAGATCCCTCAGGAGACCATCCGCCACCTCATCAGGAGCATGCACAGGCGTTGTAGGGAGGTCATACAGGCACGTGGAGGCCACACACACTACTGAGCCTCATTTTGACTTGTTTTAAGGACATTACATCAAAGTTGGATCAGCCTGTAGTGTGGTTTTCCACTTTAATTTTGAGTGTGACTCCAAATCCAGACCTCCATGGGTTGATAAATTTGATTTCCATTGATAATTTTTATGTGATTTTGTTGTCAGCACATTCAACTATGTAAAGAAAAAAGTATTTAATAAGAATATTTCATTCATTCAGATCTAGGATGTGTTATTTTAGTGTTCCCTTTATTTTTTTGAGCAGTGTATTTAACACAGACTCCAAGTAGCTAGCTTTAAGCTAGTTGAAAAGCAAAGCATGTGTCAGGAACGGAAAATGCGGCATAGACATCTGGTATAGCAAAACTCGTATGCATCTGGCATTAGGCTTCTAAGGCTAAACCAGCAGAGTGTCTGTACTGTATTCACTTTAGAATTTGTTAAATACAGTGCCTTGAAAAAGTATTTGGCTCCCATCACTTTTTCACATTTTAAGTCTCACAGCCTTGGATTTTGATGTATTAGATTGTTAAGTTTTATTTGAGTCACATTCTTCTTCTTTGAGTCACATTCTCCAACACACATAAAATGGTAAACAATAAAATAATGACAGTTCATTTTTGTATTCATCCCCCTAGGTCAATACTTGCTTGGACCACCTCTGGCAGCTATTACAGCCAGTAGTCTTTTCAACTCTAACTTTGCACACTGTAATAAAGCAATATTTTCCCATTCCTCCTTGCAAAATTCCTCAAGTTGTGGAACTGTAGACTGCGATTTTGAGGTCTTTCCACAGATTTTTGATGAGATTAAGGTCAGGAGTCTGACTGGGCCACTCAAGGACATCTATTTTCTTTAAGCTACTCCAGTGTTGCTCTGGGAGTGTCCTTTGGGTCATTGTCCTGTTGAAAAACTTCCACAGTAAATTTTTTGGGAGAGGGGAGCAAGTTTTTATCCAGCATTTCTATGTATTTTGCACCATTCATCCTCCCATCAATCCTGACAATGTTGCCAGTCCCTTTGCTGAAAAGCCACACATCCCGCTTAGCGCTCACTAGACATTCTGCCACAACGGTAGCATCTTCTAGGGGATGTTTTGCAAACTCTTTGCAGACAAGGATTTTCTTCAGCCAGGGCTTCATCCTTGCCACTCTCCCATAAAGACCCTTTTTTGTGGAATGCCTTGGAGATTGTTTATACATCAACATCGTCCATTGCAGCCACTGACTCATTCAGTTAGTTGGCCTCACAGAAGTGCCTTTCTTGTCCGGCAACTAAGTTTAGAGTGGGGGCCTGATGAGTGTAGTGGTGGTTTTAATTTTTCCACTCGGACTGCTCAGATGGACGTTCAATGACGTTAAAATGGTTGTATACCCTTCCCCAAATTTGTGCTTCTCTATAATCACATCTGACTTGCTCTTTCTTTTGAAAGTCTCTCATACTGTGGGACCATACAGAGAGAGCGGTATTTATCCTTACAGATGTATTATTTTATTTATTTTACACCCTTTTTCTCCCCAATTGTTAGTAGGTACTATCTTTTCTCAACTCCCGCACGTACTCAGGAGAGGCGAAAGTCGAGAGCCATGCGTCCTCCGAAACACAACCAAGCTGCACTGCTTCTTAACACAGCACGCATCCAACCCGGAAGCCAGCCGCACCAATGTGTCGGAGGAAACACCGTACACCTAGTGACCTGGTTAGCGCGCACTGCGCCCGGCCCGCCACAGGAGTCGCTAGTGCGCGATGAGACAAGGATATCCCTGCCAGCCAAACCCTCCCTAACCCGGATGACACTAGGCCAATTGTGCGCATCCGACCGGGAGGTGGCACAGCTAACACTGCGATGCAGTGCCTTAGACCACTGTGCCACCCGGGAGGCCCTTACAGCTTATTTTAAGGAAGAGGATCAGGAGTCCAGAAAATTGTGACTTGTTTAGGAAATGTATTGCACGTGAGAAAATTTAGGCTTGCAGTTACAAAGGGTATAAATACTTTTTTAAATTTTTTTTAATCTGATTTCCATTTCATACATTGCACCTGGGCTGCCACCATAATGACATTACAAAAGGCACATAACTACAAAGTATTGATCATTTTGATAATCTCAAAGCACAAGTAATAACATCCAGCACAATACATTTTTTATTTAACCTTTATTTAACTAGGCAAGTCAGTTAAGAACATATTCTTATTTACAATGACGGAAAAGAAAACAAAAAAGTGGGCCTCCATCCCCACCAAGCCAACATGTTGCGCAATAATTTGCGAGCATAGCGCACGGCGGCTGGACCGTTGTCATACAGCTCCGTGATTAGGGTAGGACTTTTGTTCAAAACTTATTGTACACTTTTTATACACCTTCCCAAATTTCATGGAATGATTTTGACAACTTTCAGCATGAATCAAACCACTATTTTTCATTCAATGTGTCTAAAGGCTCGCTAAAGCAGTTGTTTTTGTTTTGTGAGTCATACTTTTCTAACCCAAAAATGCCCCTAAATATACCAGTTGGTGCTGAAACAGCCATCTAATTATATGCACATTCATCTCTATCTTTCATTGATCCATATATTCTGTACACGTTCTCTATGTAGTCTAGTCTGTCGACAAATTCGAATTAAAGCAACACTGTATTTAAAGGGATGGCTTAAGATCAATGTATTGAACCCTATTGAATGACAACTCCACAAGGAAATCTGTTGGCCAGCAAGTGGGAAGGTTTTCAGCTGTTTAATTAAATGTATTCGGGTGTGCCCAAGGAAACCAAGCCTGCAAAGCCCATTGCACAGCTACATAAGTTAAGTCTGAATACCAACTACTGAGAAGTGTGTAGGAAAGGTGTGCGTAATTAAACATTTCCTAAATCTGAGTCAGCCCCCTTTAGAAAATCTATGCCCTTCTCAGTATAATGGTTTGATTAATCCTGAATGTTGCCATTCAGTAGTTCAATCCATTAAATATTGGATAATATTTACATTAGATAAATGTACTGAAAACCCTATTGAATGAAAACTCCATGAGAAAATCTGTTGGCCAACAAGGTTTTAGGCGGTTGAATTACATGTATTCAGTGTGCATTAGGAAGCAACATAAGTCTCAATACCAAGTACATTTCCTAAGTCAATCAGCCTGAGTTTTATTTTTTTGTTGCTTAGACTACAACTCCTTTAGCCTGCATCTGACTGACATCCTGTTTCTCTTTTGGTCCCTCCCCTTACCCCCTCATTGCTAGCGTGGAAGCCATTTTTTACTGTCTGAATGTCAACAAGGAGAGGTATTGGCTCTGCTCTCAGGCTTTGGCTGCTTCTCCAAAGCGTTAGCATAGACATTGTTAGCCTTAGCAGCGTCATCTTGCTCACTCTATTCCCCTTCATTCTCTTCATTATCAAGGCTTTTTCTCTGGAAGCATCCCATCTGAGTAGAAAGGGGGGAAAAATGTTGAACAGTTCAACAATCAAAGGGTTGGCCCTTTACATTGCAGAAGCAAAGGTTCTGTCGCAGCTTTGATACTCACCATATACATGGCCATTGTGATGATGATCAGGAGAAAGAGTCCTACTCCAACTCCTGTACCTATTATCAGGTCTCTATGGGGAGGAATGATGAGCTCAGCCTGAACATCAATCTGGAGGAATACATTTTGAGACAATGAGTGACGATGGAACAAGCAATTTAAAAACAATTCTTATACAGTAAATCAGTTTAATTCCACAAATGGAATTACCTGTGTTTGGTGGAAGCTTGAAGAGTTATCCTAATGAGCAAATAAATACTGTAGCGACCCGCACAGACAGCTGTGTGTTATGTGTTAGGCTAGTAGGTGGTTGTGTTCGCGGGGTCCGACATGTCAGTCAACCTGCTATCTGCCAATCACGGGAATGCCTGGAATGTTCTGATGCCGGGCATCCTGGTGGTTGGCGGAGTGGCGTGGAGGGGGGTTGGGCAGGGGGATGGAGCATTGGAAGTTAAGACCAGGTTTTGCCTTTGTTCTCTCTCTTACGTCTGGGCTTCACAAGAGAAGGTCACGATTGGCTTGTGGGTTATCTTTCATTTATTTGGCGTGGGCTACGGCCAAACAGTAGCCTGTGTAAAGTTGGTTTAATAAACCGTCCATTCGTAAACTCAATCCTCTGTCTGGACAGTCGTTCTTTTATGATCTAGTCAGGTCATTACATTGGTGTCAGAAGTAAAAACGTTGATAAAAGTTTGCCAGCTAGCTAGCTGACTTCTGTGGCTAGCTACCGTAGGTGAGAACGGGGGTTGAAAATGCTTCGAGGGAATCCGAAAGTGAAGGTGGAGGTAGGGGACGATTATGGCCAAGGAGATACGTGTGAATGGACGTCGGAGGTTCTGGCTGAGGAGATCGCCAGGGCGTCGGAGCGCAGAGGCCGCTTGAGGGAGGACGCTAGAGTGATGGCGGCTGAAGCGGGCATGAGCGCCTCGTCGACTGTGTTTCGCGCGGATTCTGGTGGGCGGGCCGAAGTGGTGACGTCGACGCGGCGGGACGAGGAATCTGGGGCTCAGGATGTAAACAAACATGGCGGCGCCCAGTTCCCGGCTGCGTCCGTATCTGTTAAGACCCCGAAGTATTCCGGTAAGGCGGATTGGGAAGCTTTTCATGCTCAGTTTGAACTGTTAGCTCATTTTAGGGGGTGGTCGGATGAAGAAAGGGCACTGCAGTTGGCTTTATGCCTCACGGATGAAGCTCTGGCCTGTTTGATATTGATTAGCCCCGAGGACAGACATGATTATGGCGCTTTAGTGGGAGCACTGAGGAGGCGCTATGGACAGTGTGTACAGCCCGGGCTACTGCGCTCCGAACTGAGTAATAGACGCAGGCAGCCTGGAGAGCCTCTACGGGTGTTAGCTAATGACATTGAGAGCCTCTCTCGGCGGGCATATGCTCACATGCCCCCCTCCGTGCAGAGCGAGCTAGCACGGGACCAGTTCATACAGGCGCTCTCTCCTACGGAGCTGCGCATACAGACCCAGCTGGCTCATCCTGAGTCATTGCAGATAGCCTTGGAGATGGCTTTGGAGAGGGAGCTGGTGTGGGCTGGGACTTCAGCTGGGGCTTTGGTGGGGGTGCAGGGAGACACACCCTCTGTGCGAGCTGGGGGGCAGAGCAGCCCGGAGCCGGAAAAGCCTGCATGGGTGGCTGAAATGACAGAACTCATTCGTGCTGTGTTGCTACGGGCGGCACAAAACACACACCCTGGTCCCAGGGTCTGCTGGGGTTGTGGCCAGCCAGGCCATCTGCGCCGAAATTGCCCCATGTCCCCCAGAGCTCAGGGAAACGGCTCGGGGTCCGCATAGACCGGGTAGTGCGGACCCCTGGCTTTCTATCCCAACCACCATCATCTTCAGGAGGAGCCCACCGGCACAGACGGGGAAGCAAGGCTCCACTTCCCCCAGAAGCAGACGAGAGCAAGCGAATGGAGCCTGTTGTTGTGGTGGGCCGGACCTGTGTTGGGGACTTTTGTCATGTCCCTGTCACTGTGGAGGGTGTGCCCTGCTCCGCCCTGGTGGACACTGGGTCCACAGTAACCCTGGTGAGGCCAGATATTGTGCCAGGTTGGACTCAGTGTGAGCCTACAACTGTGCAGCTCCGCACAGTCACAGGTGAGCTGGCACCCATGAAAGGGAAGGGAATAATGACTCTGACAGTAGGGGGCAGGACTGTGCGTCATCCTGTGTGGGTGGCGGCTGTGCAGGACCCTTGTATCCTGGGGTTGGACTTTCTTAGGAGCACAGGCTGCCAGTTAGACCTAAATAGGGGCACACTGAGCTTCCAGGGAGGGCCGGAAGTCGCCATGGCCCCCCCTAATGTCACATTCACTCAACCCAACAAACCCTTTACTCCAACAGTTAAAGCAGCAGAGACTCATGGCTGCCCCCCCTCCCCCACAGCTGTGTGTGACTTTTCCCCAGCCCCCCTGTCACCTACTGCGGTGTGTTACATTCCCCCAGCTACCTCCATGACACAGCCCTCTGTGAGCCCAGGCCGCGCCCCCCCAGCCCAGCTACCCCAGATGGGAGAGGAGAGGACACTGTCTGCAGTGAGGGAGATATGGGGGAGGAACTGTGTTGGTCTTGACCCCGAGCAGCAGGAACGGTTGTGGCAGTTGCTGTTTGAATTCAGAGACAGCTTTGCGCTGAGTGAGGAAGAGGTGGGTCAGACTCATCTGGTGCAGCATGAGATCGACACAGGTGATGCTCGACCCATCAAGATGCGTCCCCGCCGTATCCCGCTGGCACGCCAGGAGGCGGCAGACAAGGCTGTGTTGGAGATGCAGCGGGCAGACTTCATTGAGCCCTCAGACAGCCCCTGGGCGGCGCCAGTCGTCATGGTTCCGAAGAAGGGGGGCAAGCTGAGGTTCTGTGCGGACTACAGGCGGCTGAATGAGGTAACCAGGAAGGACTCATACCCCATACCACGTATCGATGAGTCGCTGGACCTGGTTAGGGGGTCCTCCTGGTTCTCCTCACTAGACCTCCGCAGTGGCTACTGGCAGGTGCCCCTCTCCCCAGAGGCCAGAGCCAAAACTGCATTCTCCACTAACAGAGGACACTGGCAGTTCAAGGTCCTGTGCTTTGGCCTGTGCAACGCTCCAGCTACTTTTGAGCGTTTGATGGACAGGGTGCTGGATGGCATCCCCAGACAGCAGTGTCTGGTATACCTCGATGACATCCTGGCCCATGGCAGCTCCTTCCAGTCAGCCCTGGGGGCGCTACGGCGTGTGCTGGAGAGGGTGGCTGCCGCAGGTCTGAAGCTCCACCCCGAGAAGTGCCACTTCATGAGGAGAGAGGTGTCCTTCTTGGGCCACCGAGTGGGGAAGGAGGGGATCAGCACCATGGAGGACAAGGTAGGGGCTGTCAGAGACTGGCCCACCCCCACCGACCAGCGTCAGCTGAAGAGCTTCCTGGGCCTGGCCTCGTACTACAGGAGGTTTGTACGGGGCTTCTCAAGCGTTGCTGCTCCACTGAACCGCCTGCTGCCGAAGGACAAAGCTTTCACTTGGACAGTGGAGTGTGAGGAGGCGTTCAACACCCTCAAACGTGCACTGATCGAGGCCCCCGTGCTCGCCCCCCCTGACCTCACCTTGCCCTTTATCCTGGACACAGACGCGAGCAATGTGGGCATGGGTGGGGTGCTGGCCCAGGTGGGGCCAGCGGGGGAGAGAGTGGTGGCGTACTTCAGCAAAACATTTGACAAACATGAGCGCCGCTACTGTGTCACCCGGCGGGAGCTCTTGGCTGTTGTGGCTTCCGTCAAACACTTCAAGTACTACCTGGGTGGTCTGCCCTTTACTGTAAGGACTGACCACTCTGCTCTCCAGTGGCTCATGTCTTTCAGAGAGCCAGAGGGGCAGGTGGCACGCTGGTTGGAGGAGCTTCAGCCGTATGACTTCACAGTGGTGCACAGGGCAGGGGCACGCCACTCCAACGCCGACGCCATGTCCCGTCGGCCCTGTACTGCAGACGGCTGCCGCCACTGCGAACGGAGAGAGGGACGGGAGAGAGAGCTGTGTGCAGAGGGGGTCTGTGCCACAGTGTGTCGGGCGAGCGGGCCTGTCTGCTGTGAGCTGCAGACTGTCGACGTGGCTGAATGGCGGCAGCAGCAGGGACGGGACACAGACCTACAGCCAGTGCTACAGTGGGTAGAGGCGCAGGTGAGGCCACCATGGGAAGAGGTGACAGCGCTCTCACTCGCGACCAAAGGGTTGTGGTCAAAGTTTGAGAGACTGCGGCTGGCTGATGGCGTGCTACAGCGGGCATGGAAGGAGTCAGCTACGGGAGAGGAGAGGTGGCAGGTGGTGGTCCCAAAAGCATTGCGGGAGGCTGTGCTCCAGAGTACTCATGGCGGGGTGGGGACTGGACACTTTGGGGTCACAAAAACACTGCGCCGTCTCCGTCAGGGCTTCTACTGGGGGCAGCACAAGAGGGATGTGGAGGACTTTTGTCGCCGCTGTGACAACTGCACAGCGAGAAAGGGCCCCCCAGGCCGCTCTCATGCTCAGCTCCAACAGTTCCCAGTGGGGGCTCCCATGGAGAGGGTGGGAGTGGATGTAGTTGGGCCGTTCCCCACCACAGACAGTGGAAACCGCTGGGTGCTCACGGCCATGGACTATTTCACAAAATGGCCCGAGGCCTATGCTCTGCCTGACCAGGAGGCAGAGACCATCGTCGACGCCCTGACAGCGGGGATGTTCAGCAGGTTTGGAGCTGCAGAGTCCATCCACAGCGACCAGGGCAGAAACTTTGAGTCCCGTGTGTTCGCCACCATGTGTGAGAGGCTGGGTATGCACAAGACCCGCACTACTCCTCTCCATCCTCAAAGTGATGGCCTTGTAGAGCGCTTCAATAAAACGCTTGGACAGCAGCTGGCCATCGTCTCTTCCAAACACCAGCGTGACTGGGACAAGCACCTGCCTATGGTCCTCATGGCATGCCGCTCCGCTGTCCAAGACTCCACCTCCTGCACGCCTGCCCTCCTCATGCTGGGGAGAGAGATCCGCACCCCTGCGGAGATGGCGTTTGGTCGGCCCCTGGATAGCCCTCATGTTCCCCCGGGGCCGGAGTATGCCCGGAGACTCCAGGACCGCCTGGAGACAGCCCACACCTTCGCCAGAGAGCAGCTGGTGAATGCAGGTGTGAGGCAGAAGAGGAACTATGACGTGCACACCCGGGGAAGGCACTTTGTGGCTGGGGAGCTGGTCTGGGTCTACAGCCCGCTAAGGAAAAAAGGCAGATGCCCCAAGTTGGACAGTCACTGGGTGGGACCCTGCAGTGTCCTGGAGAGGGTAGGGGAGGTTGTTTACCGGGTGCAGCTTCCTCCCAGGGGGAGAAAGGTGGCACTGCACCGGGACAGGTTAGCCCCATACAGAGGGGCCTCTTCTCCCCAAACCCCAGGAACCCCCACAATTCCCCTCTCTGGCAATGCCATTCTCCAGGCACCCACCCCCAGGTGCCGCAGACAAGGCTCCAGACAGCCCACTCCCCCTGTCTCCCCCCCTGTGTCACCGCGTGGTTCCCCAGAGCCACGGACTGTATTACCCGTTCCCGCTTCCTTGTCCCCCATATCCCTGCCTTCATCCCCTGGTTCCCAGAGGGGCACTCTGCGACCATCACGGCCACGCAGGCAAAGGAGACCTCCGGGTCGCTTCAGAGACTTTGTTTGTTCCCTCGGGGACGAGGGACTTTGTGGTGGGGGGGCTGTGTAGCGACCCGCACAGACAGCTGTGTGTTATGTGTTAGGCTAGTAGGTGGTTGTGTTCGCGGGGTCCGACATGTCAGTCAACCTGCTATCTGCCAATCACGGGAATGCCTGGAATGTTCTGATGCCGGGCATCCTGGTGGTTGGCGGAGTGGCGTGGAGGGGGGTTGGGCAGGGGGATGGAGCATTGGAAGTTAAGACCAGGTTTTGCCTTTGTTCTCTCTCTTACGTCTGGGCTTCACAAGAGAAGGTCACGATTGGCTTGTGGGTTATCTTTCATTTATTTGGCGTGGGCTACGGCCAAACAGTAGCCTGTGTAAAGTTGGTTTAATAAACCGTCCATTCGTAAACTCAATCCTCTGTCTGGACAGTCGTTCTTTTATGATCTAGTCAGGTCATTACAATACATACAAAATTGATGCTTTTGGGAATCTTTGCTCAATAAAATATTTATCTTTGTTGAAGAAAGTTTTTTTTACAGTAAACTTACCCTTGGGTCACTCGCTGTCTGGACATATCGTTTTTTGTCATAGCTGAGCTTGACAAAACTGATGAAATTGACTGTTTCTCTATCCCCGGTGAATTTCTTTGGCAATGACAAGCTCTGTAGAGTGAGATATTGTTAGTAGAACTAGGTGGTAATTTTACATTAAATAGAATGTTACTTGCTTCAGTTCTTAAAGTATTTTGTGGTAGAAGTGTTCTGATTTAAATAGAGAAGTTATACGAAGCTCTGTTTTTGTCGTAACTTGTTGGGAAAGTGGTCAAAACGGCAGATGTTTCAAAAAAGTTCAGACAAAGTAGTTGTGGTTACGAGAACAGCTGTCTGATTTCAGATTTAAATAGCGGAGCAGTAGACCCATATGTTATGTCTAAGTTGAGGTATAAAAAGCTCAAAGTGGTCACATTTTCAGTTTGTAAAAGTTGACAGTGAATTTAGTCAATGCAGTAACTAACAAAGCTGCATCATTTGATAGATAGAAGATATTTCTGTTCTGATTTTAGAATTGAAAAGCAGAGAAGTAGACCAAGATGTCATACCCTCTAAGTTGTTGGGAAAGTAGCTTATTTGTCAGTTAATAAGCCAGGCAAGTGACGCGTTCCTAGGTCATACTTATGTGTTCCTGGTATTTTGCATGGGCTTCAAGTTTATCATAAAATCGGAATGCTTTATGATGTTTTTGCAATAAATTGCGCAACAATTTTGCCCATTGAAGACCATTCAAAAAGCCTACAAAAGTTTAAAAACGACTAGGCTACTTGCCGCGTCTCTTGCATGGCGTATTCAACAGTGGGAAGTTAATGATTGAAGTTGATGCGGTTATTAAGACATCTGTATCTCTTGATTTGTGTATTATAATGTTGGAATTCATGAGTCTGTATTAATGGAACCTATTGAATGTTGAAGAAATCCCATGGAAGTGGATGGAGGACAAAAATATCTACTTTAAAAAGTATAACATACATCAATAACTGTATGCAAGCACACTGGTCCTGACCACTGCATGTTTTAAAGTTTGAATGGCGTTTCTAGCTTAAATGGTGTAGCGTGGTAATGAATAATAAGTATGACAAAGATTTAAAGAGGGATGTTTGCTGTCCCAAAGTCTCATTAATTATTAGCATGTTGTTACTCTGTACCATCATTTGTTAAAGTTGGCTTAATACAGACCCTTGCATGTTGATCGAGGTCCTTGAAGGAAACATTTCCAGACAGCACAAATGTAACTGTCAAAAACTTCTCCAAAAGGAAACTTTCACACTCGATGGACTTGCAGTATTTTTCTGGAGAGCAGTACTGTAAACACAGCCAGAAGCAACATGTGTGTTTCAGTAACATGATTTACTATACTGAGTTGTAACCTGATTGGATAGGTTACCAACAATGTCTAGAGTGAGTGGCATATTTGAATACTCACCTCTGTTGTTGAATTGATAATCTTTCCACATTGAGTATGGTTCTTCAAAGAAAAGAAAGGAAACTTCTTATTGAAATAAATTATGGCAGAAAAATGTCAGCATTTTCGTAAGCAATGTGAACAGTTTACCTGTAAGACAGATATTTGGTAGTCCTTCATTTCAAATCTGTGCTCAAGCTTAGTTGGGAAAGTGAAGGTGACTGTGACGGGTACAGACTTAAATCCCAAGTTCTGGACCTGTAAACAGTGGGACATTTAATCACTCAACCATACTAACATTTGAATAGAGATTTCATACAAAGGCATTTGTCACAGAATTTGTAACAAAACATAGACCTTAACTCCCAAAAGATCAAGGTTAGAGTGACAGAGACATTAAAATGGTTTGTTTTTGGAGTATAAAAAGATCTAGCACATTTCCCTCACATCGTGTGACTCACACTTTCAAGACCAGTCACAGCAATAGCAGTTGATTGTTTACCTCGTATACATTCACCAGTCTTTTAGGTGATGTGTCCTCCAGAGTAAAGTTAATGTAAGTGGTGGAGTCTTGGAGAAGGCTTCAACAACAACAAAAAGATATGTCACCTTGATTTTATTCAATTAACTTGATGGAGTCATTCTCAAACAACATATCAAGTATAGGCTTGTGAAGACTTACGCTTTTGCTACCAGGTCAACTGCAAATTGAACAGGGATGGTCCTGGTAAGGGAACTATTGGTTGAGTTTCCATTGTCGCTGTAAATAAAGCAAAGGCAAAAGCATGTTTTGTGTACATAAATAGAATGCTATGAAGTCCTTCAGCTAATTGAGTAGAAGGTATTGGGGTTGTCTAAAAATAGTTTTAAGCAATGTATGTTCAATACTTTGACTGCATGTGGAAATTGGATTTTCTTGGACTGATTCTCTCACACATTCACATTGTGGAAGCAGATTTTCTACCTCAGGCCAATGACGGTCATTTCCATTGTGTCGTTCCAGTCATATGTATTCAAAATATGGAATTTACTGGTGAACACGGCCTGGAAATGAAAATGGCATAGTTGACAACGTCAGACTTGATTTGAGATTGATCATAACTGGAAGTGGGAAAAAAGTGGAAGGCATTCCTTCAGAAAGTATTCATACCTGTTGACTTATTCCACATTTTGTTACAGCCTGAATTCAAAATGGATGAAATAAAAAAACATCTACATACAATACCCCATAATGACATAGTAAAAACATGTTTTTTATATTATTTTAGCAAATTTATTGAAAATGAATGCTCATTTACATAAGTATTCACACCCTTGAGTCAATAGTTTGTAAAAGCACCTTTAGCAGAGACTACTTCTGTGAGTCTTTCTGGTAAGTCGAAGCGCTTTCCACACCTGGATTGCGCAACATTTTTTTAATTTTTAAAATTCTTCAAGCTCTGTCATTGATTGTTGACCACTTTCAGGTCTTGCCATAGATTTTCACGTAGATTTAAGTGAAAACGGTAACTCACTTTGGAACATTCACGGTCTTCAGTGTAGATCCAGCAACTCCAGTGTAGATTTGGCCTTGTGTTTTAGGTTATTGTCCTGCTGACAGGTGAATTCATCAGTGTCTGGTTAAAAGCAGACAACCATGGATATAGGATTTTGCCTGTGCTTAGCTCCATTCTGTTTATTTTTTTATCCTGAAAAACTCCCTAGTTAACAATTTACAAATATACCCATAATATGATGCAGTCACCACTATGCTTGAAAATATGGAGAGTGGTCCTCAGTAATGTGTTGTATTGGATTTGCCCCAAACATAGCACTTGGTATTCAGGACAAAAAGTTAATTTCTTTGCCACAGTTTTTGCAGTATTACTTTAGTGCCTTTATGCAAACAGGATGCACGTTTTGGAATATTTGTATTATGTACAGACTTCCTCCTTCAAATCAAATGTTTATTTGTCACGTGCCAAATTCAGCAGGTGTAGACCTTACAGTGAAATGCTTACTTACAAGCCCTTAACTTATTTTTCTTAACTACATTGTTGGTTAAGTAAAACATACAAGTAACAAATAGAGCATCAGTAAAAGAACAATAGCGAGGCTGTATACAGGGGGTACCGGTACAGAGTCAATGTACGTGGGCACCGGTTAGTCGAGGTAATTGAGATTATATGTACATGTAGATTGTTATTATCTATGCATAGTCACTTTAATATCTAAGAGTAGCAGCAGCGTAAAAGAGGAGTGGGGGGGGTGCAAATTGGGTAGCCATTTGATTAGATGTTCAGGAGTCTTATGGCTTGGGGGTAGAAGCTGTTTAGAAGCCTATTGGACCTAGACTTGACGCTCCGGTACCGCTTGCTGTGCGGTAGCAGAGACAACAGTCTATGACTAGGGTGGCTGGAGTCTTTGACCATTTTTAAGGCCTTCATCTGACACCGCCTGGTATAGGAGTCCTGGACGGCAGGAAGCTTGGTCCCAGTGATGCACTGGGCCATACGCACTACCCTCTGTAGTGCCTTGCGGTTGGAGGCCGAGCAGTTTCCATACCAGGCAGTGATGCAACCAGTCAGGATGCTCTCGATGGTGCAGCTGTAGAAACTTTTGAGGATCTGAGGACACATGCCAAATCTTTTCAGTCTCCTGAGGGGGAATAGGTTTTTTTCGTGCCTCTTGGACCATGTTAGTTTGTTGATGTGGACACCAAGGAACTTGAAGCTCTCAACCTGCTCCACTACAGCCCCATCGATGAGAATGGGGGTGTGCTGGGTCCTCCTTTTTCCTGTAGTCCACAATCATCTCCTTAGTTTTGATCACATTGAGGGAGAGGTTATTGTCCTGGCACCATACTGCCAGGTCTCGGACCCCCTCACTATAGGCTGTCTCGTCGTTGTTGGTGATCAGGCCTACCACTGTTGTGTTATTAGCAAACTTAATGATGGTGTTGGAGTTGTGCCTGACCGTGCACTTATGAGTGAACAGGGAGTACAGGAGGGGACTGAGCACGCACCACTGAGGGGCCCCTGTGTTGAGGATCAGCGTGGCAGATGTTACCTGCCCTTACCACCTAAGGGTGGCCCGTCAGGAAGTCCAGGATCCAGTTGCAGAGGGAGGTGTTTAGTCCCAGGGTCCTTAGCTAAGTGATGAGCTTTGAGGGCACTATGGTGTTGAACGCTGAGCTGTAGTCAATGAATAGCATTCTCACATAGGTGTTCCTTTTGTCCAGGTGGGAAAGGGCAATGTGGAGTGCAATAGAGATTGCATCATCTGTGGATCTGTTGGGGCGGTATGCAAATTGGAGTGGGTCTAGGGTTTCTGGGATAATGGTGTTGATGTGAGCCATGACCAGCCTTTCAAATCACTTCATGGCTACAGACATTAGTGCTACGGGTCTGTGGTCATTTAGGCAGGTTATCTTTAGTGTTCTTAGGCACAGGGACTATGGTGGTCTGCTTGAAACATGTTGGTGTTACAGACTCAGTCAGGGACAGGTTAAAAATGTCAGTGAAGACACTTGCCAGTTGGTCATCGCATGCTCAGAGTACACGTCCTGGTAATCCATCTGGCCCTGCGGCCTTGTGAATGTTGACCTGTTTAAAGGTCTTACTCACATCGGCTGCGGAGGGCGTGATCACACAGTCGTCCAGAACAACTGATGCGTTCATGCATGTTTCAGTGTTACGTGCCTCGAAGCGAGCATATAAGTAATTTAGCTCGTCTGGTAGGCTCGTGTCACTGGGCAGCTCTCGGCTGTGCTTCCCTTTGTAGTCTGTAATAGTTTGCAATCCCTGCCACATCTGACAAGTGTCAGAGCCGGTGTAGTACAATTTAATCTTAGTCCTGTATTGATGCTTTTCCTATTTGATGGTTCGTTGAAGGGCATAGCGGGATTTCTTCTAATCTTCCGGGTTACAGTATTACTCCTTGAAACCTGCAGTCATCGATGCACTTATTGATGAAGCCAGTGACTGATGTGATATACTCAATGCCATCGGAAGAATCCCGGAACATATTCCAGTCTGTGCTAGCAAAACAGTCCTGTAGCTTTGCATCTGCTTCATCTGAGCACTTTTTTTTAATTGACCGAGTCACTGGTGCTTCTTGCTTTAATTTTTGTTGGAATTATGGTCAGATTTGCCAAATGGAGTGCGGGGGAGAGCTTTGTATGAGTCTCTGTGTGTGGAGTAAAGGTGGTCTAGAGTTTGTCCCCCCCCCCCCCCCCCCCCCCTCTTAACATGCTGGTGGAAATGAAGTTTCCCTGCATTAAAGTCCTCGGCCACTAGGTGCGCCGCCTTAGGATGAGCATTTTCCTGTTTGCTTAAGACGGTATATAGCTCATTGAGTGTGGTCTTAGTGCCAGCATCAGTCTGTGGTGGTATGTAGACAGCTACAAAAAATACAGGAACTCTCTAGGTAGATTGACAGCTTATCATGAGACCTCGAGACTTCCTTAAATATCGTGGATTTCTTAGATATCGTGCACCAGCTTTTGTTTACAAATATACATAGACCAACACCCCTTGTCTTACCAGAGGCTGCTGTTATATCCTGACAATAGTGTATACCCACCAGCTGTATGTTATTCATGTCGTCGTTCAGCCACGACTCGGTGAAACGTAAGATATTAGTTTGTAATGTCCCGTTGGTAGTTTAATCTTATTAATCTTATTTTATTTTCCAATGATTGCACGTTGGCTAATAGAACGGATGGCAGTGGGGGTGTAGTCGCTCGCCTACGAATTCTCCGAAGGCAGCCCGACCTCCGCCCCCTTTTCCTCTGTCTCTTCTTCACGCAAATGACAGGGATTTGGGCCTGTTCCCGGGAAAGCACTATATCCTTCACGTCGGACTCGTTAAAGGAAAAAGCTTCTTCTAGTTCTTGGTGTGTAATCGCTGTTCTGATGTACAGAAGTTATTTTCGGTCTTGAGCAGTAACATTATGTACAAAATACGTTTTTAAAAAGTTACAAACAACGCAAAAAACTAACTGAATAGCACAGTTGGTTAGGAGCACGTAGAACATCAGCCATCCTCTCCGGCGCCATTCTACATTCTTTTCACTGTCAATTGGGTTACTATTGTGGAGTAACTACAATGTTGTAGATCCATCCTCAATTTTCTCCTATCACAGTCATTAAACTCTAACTGTTTTAAAGTCACCATTGGCCTCATGGTGAAATCCCTGAGCGGTTTCCTTCCTCTCTGGTAACTGAGTAAGGAAGGCCGCCTGTATCTTTGTAGTTACTGGGTATATTGATACACCATCCAAAGTGTAATGAATAACTTCACCATGCTCAAAGGGATATTCAATGTATTTTTACCTGTTTACCAATGAGCGTCCTTCTTTGTGAGGCATTGTAAAACCTCCCTAGTCTTTGTGGTTGGATCTGTGTTTAAAGTTCACTGCTCGACTGAGGGACCTTACAGATAATTTTGTGTGTGGGGTTCAGAGACGAGGTAGTCATTCAAAATTAATGTTAAACAATAGCGTCCGAGGCTCTAACCCTGTTGTAGTGAGCAAATTATTTTCTTGTCTTGCGTGGTTGTACTGATGGCACGAAGAAGATGGAGTACTGGAAGTATTTGTTTATTCTACTACTAGCCTCACTGAGTTGAGATACTGTGGAGTGCACCAAACACTCTGCTAGTGCAGAGACCTTGGTAACGTACAGCCAGAATGAACCTCATGCCCTACAGCCAAGTAAAGTTGGCCTACTAGAGCTGCCGCCTGAGATGAAACCAAGGAAAAGGGGAAGCGGGGGAGGCGTATGACTACAAAACAAGAGAGGAAAGAAGCTCAATCTCCCATCCTTTCTCATGGGAAATGTCCACTTGCTTGTAATCAAGACGGAGGTGCTATCGGCAACAACTTCGTATATGAGATTACATCAGCAAACAAGTCTGGTATGGTGCACGGAAACTTGGCTAACGGAGGTCATACCTGATTCCCATGTGGAGGTGGTTGGTTTCACGATCATCAGAGCTGACAGGAGCTCGGAACTTTCGGGGTCAAGTAGGGGGGAGGCGTCTGTATGTGAACAATCAATGGCGTCACAGTGAAGAGGGTCTGTTCCCCTCACGTGGAGGTGTTAGCAGTGGGCTGCCGACCCTACTATTTACCAAGAGTTCTCTAGTGTGATAGTGATTGTCTACATCCCGCCGTCTGCAAATTTTTAACTGGCCACAGACACTATCCATGAATTCACCACATTACCTACTCAATCGATCACCCTACTCGGTTATCTCTGGAGATTCCAACCAATGTTTGCTGTCCGCAACACTTCCTACCTTAACAGTATGTTAAAGTTCAAACTCGTCTGGACTAGACCATTGACATTCTCTACGCCAATGTGAAAGATGCCTACTGCTAGACTGCTCTGCCTCCACTGGACAATCTAACGACCTCGTCCAGCTGCTACCAAAGTACCGCCCACTGGTCCAGAGGTAACATGTCACTCAGGCGGTGATTCACGAATGGACACCTGAAACTGGAGAGGCGCTACAGAGCTGCTTGGCAGGTACAGATTAGAATCTATTTATAGACGACTGGGAGGAGGAACTTAAGGGTCTCTGAATGCAAAACGGACTATGTGAACTTCTCTACTGACAATATTGTGCCAAGCAAAATATGAATACATACTGACGTTAGACCGTAAGCTGCAAGCAAAAAACATGCAGGATATCTAGTACGGTAGGAAGAAAACCGAGAGGTTTTTTTGTTTGTTTTTTACCGGATTCGATAAGTATGATTTGTCAGCAGAGCAACATCAGATAGTGCAGGTGCTAGACTCTGATCTGGGAAGCACTGTGCCCATGAGCATCTCGAAGAAACAAGTGAGGCAGCTGAAGAGGATCAGTCCCAGTAAGTCAGCAGGGCCTGATGGAGTTGACGCCAGAGTACTCAAGGTGTGTGCTAATCAACTGGCTTTCATACTGCAGCATATTTTCAACTTCTCACACAACAATGAACTGAGCCACTGGTGAAGAGATTGGCACTGTTGACTCTAATAAGTACTTAGGTTTAACAGTCGACAACAAACTGAACTGGAAGGAGGCTTTTCAGTGGCGACAAAAGCCCAATCCAGAATGTAATTTAAGGAAGCTTTGATCTTTTAAAGTATGTGACAAAATGCTTTGTATGTTCCATAGCAATGTCGTGGCGAGTGTAGCGACCTATGCCATTGTGTGCTGGAAAGGGAATTTACCTAAGGAGGACTTTTATGCAAGCTTGATAAAATCATTAAGAAAGAGTACTACAATTGGCAGCAGCCTGGAATCAATGCAAGACATGTTCATAAAAAAGCTGCACATGATCGTGGACAATGACACCAGGGCTCGAATGCAACACAGGAGCAGCTTCAGTAGCAGGTTAAGCCTGCCCAGATGTTCCACAGAGAGGTTAGATGGTCATTTTTACCCGCAGCCATGAAGCTTTTTAATGAGTAATTGATTAACTTGTTATGAGGTTTTTCTATTGGTAAATGTTGTTGCTTGGTTTTGTCTTTCCCAAAGTAGGATAAAAAAAACAGCAATTGAATCAGATTATTATTTTAGGGATACTATGGTGTATGTGCCTTTTTGTCTTAATGTTTGGTTTTTATCATGTTGGTCATTGTTGCATGTCCTGTCATTTTAAGTCATTGATGCATGCTGTGATAAAACAATTTCCCAAGTTGAGATGAATAAAGTAATGCTCTGCTCTCTACTCATCATTGCACACAGTGAGTCCATGCAATTTATGTGACTTATTAAGCACATTCTTATTTCTGAACTTATTTAGGCTTGCTATAACAAAGGGGTTAAACATTTTGAGTCTGGACATTTCAGCTTTTCATTTTTAATTTGTACAAATGTCAATTATAATTCCACTTTGACATTACGGGGTATTAAATTCAGGCTGTAACACAACAACACTTGCAAAAAGTCAAGGGGTCACAATACTTTCTGAAGGCACTGTATCGCTCATTTCAAAGCTGTCACTCAATTAGACATTGAGTTACTGCTTTTAGCTCTGAGTCTTTATCATTTAAGAACATTTTAAAGCTTTACCAGTGGATTCACAGCATTATTTACTGGTATATCTAAGTAATCACTCACTGTAGTTTTACTACGGTAGACAGGTATGCTGACACTGCATGTAGTTCTATTCATTTCACCTTCCAGACCACCACAGCTGAACACCGTTCTCCTTGTGGACTATGGAATACAGACAATATGTCAAGTGTGTAAATAATTCAGAGTCCCTGACAGTCTAAAATAAACAAGCATGTTAAAAATGAACCACTTTACGGAACTAATCAATTCAACACTTAAAGGTGCACTACGCATAAATCGCTATATGTACGTTTTTTGGGCAACCCGACCAAATTCACATACAAATGGGAGTTATAGATCTGTCATTCTCATTGAAAGCAAGTCTGAGAAGGGGTAGATCTGTTCCAGCCCAGGAGGATCACCCCTGATTAAACTAATCACCTAACCCTTGATTGGCTGAACATGTTTTGGGTCTCCAGGTTTGAATAACACTGGTTTAGATGAGAGCAAGAACAAAACATCAGAGTGAATTACACAATAGATGGAGGGGTGTCGGTATTACCTTCAGAAGATGCATCATGGAGAATGAGAGGCCAGGAGGGTAGAGGAGGGTTAGACTGGTGTTGTAGGAGTCATCCCCGTGATTGGACAGTCTTATAGTCACGTTGAAGTAACTCTGGTCCACCACTAATAAAGTTGATGTGCTGATAAGAGAGACAAGACTGTACAGTCAGAAAACATACTTGAGCAGTCAGTAATTATTATAGCCACAAACAAGTTACTTTATGTTTTCTCTGTTTATCAGATACTTACATAAAGTTGAAGTCCACCTCAAGCTCTGCCAAACAGGTTTCATTTTCTTTGCAGTTCTTTTCAAAGGGCACCTAGGACGAATTCAAGACAGCTGTGAATGTGTTTAGATTACCTGTTTTCACAGGTCTTTGGCTAAATTACAGTACTCAGTCCACAGTCATTGCTAGTACTGTTGATCATTGTAAGTGAACAGGTTTTAGTCAGACCCAGAATATATCCTCGTACCTCGACCACAGCCTGTGTAGGACTGTCAGTATTCAGAATGGCAGTAAGACTCTCTTGTTGGCTTTCAGATTGAGAAAAATTAAGTTGGATGATTATGGGCGATAATGTGTCGATCACGCATTGCTGGAAAAAAATCAAATGTGGCATTCATTTCCATATCCATAGTCCTGAAAAACCCTCATTCTTCTCATCACTGAATAAGATCAATACACAATAATTCAATAATAATTCAACAACCTAACAACGTAATGTTATTCATTAAATCCCCTCCTTACGAGAGACATTATGGTTGTTGTATTGTTGCATAGCTACAGTTTCTCATTGATCATACTGTCATGTAGAGTGAGTGGTTGAAGCAGGTCCGCTCCTTTCTCAGCTCCACAGTAGAGAGAAGTCTTCTGGCCCCTTTGTTCGTGTCGCTGTAAAATGCTCGGCTCCTCTGTCTCAGTGGATCCACATCCAGCGAGTAGGAGACGTTCATCCCTGCACTCAGTGCCCCTGGAAAAGTACACAAGAGTATGAACTGGCATCCTTATCAGGGAGAGAAGTTCAGAACCTCATGGTTGCCTGCTGACGGACAGCATTGAAGTAGAAAGCAGAGATGGAGTCAAGACCTGAACTCTCGAGTCCCAGATCCACACCAAGGAACAACCTTTGGCACCTTAATTGGGGAGGACAAGCTTGTGGTAATGGCTGGAGTGGAATAAGTGGAATGGTATCAAACATGGTTTCCATGTGTTTGATGCCATTCCATTTGCTCCTTTCCAGACATTATTATGAACCGTCCTCCCGTCAGCAGCTTCCATCGGTCTTCAGACTGGGAAGAGACCAAGATCCACTTATTGTTGTCAGTGATTTAGCTATGCACCGAGGCTCCGACCTAGACCATCAAGGCCACAATTACACTATATATACAAAAGTATGTGGACACCCCTTCAAAGTTGTAGATTTGGCTATTTCAGCCACACCTGTTGCTGACAGGTGTATAAAATTGAGCACACCGCCATGCAATCTCCACAGACAAACATTGGAAGTAGAAGAAGAGACTGAAGAGCTCAGTGACTTTCAACGTACCACTGTCATAGGATGCCACCTTTCCAACAAGTCAGTTCCTAAAATGTCTGCCCTGCTAGAGCTTCCCCGGTCAACTGTAAGTGCTGTTGTGAAGTGGAAATGTCTAGGTGCAACAACGGCTCAGCCACGAAGTGATAGGCCACACAAGCTCACAGAATGGCACCGCCGAGTGCTGAAATGCGTAAAACACATCTGTCCTCTGTTGCAACACTCACTACCGAGTTCCAAACATCCTCTGGAAGCAACGTCAGCACAATAACTGTTCGTTGGGAGCTTCATGAAATGGGTTTCCATGGCCGAGCAGCCACACACAAGCCTAAGATCTCCATGCCCAATGCCAAGCGTTGGCTGGAGTGGTGTAAAGCTTGCCGCCATTGGACTCTGGAGCAGTGGAAACGCGTTCTCTGGAGTAATGAATCACGCTTCACCATCTGGCAGTCCGACGGACTAATCTGGGTTTGGCAGATGCCAGGAGAACGCTACCGGCCTGAATGCATAGTGCCAACTGTAAAGTTTGGTGTAGGAGAAATAATGGTTTAGGACTGTTTTTCTTGGTTTGAGCTAGGCCCCTTAGTTCCAGTGCAGGAAAATCTTAACATTACAGAATACAATGACATTCTAGACGAATCTGTGCTTCCAACTTTTTGGCAACAGTTTGGGGAAGGCCCTTTCCTGTTTCAGCATGACAATGCCCCCGTGCACAAAGTGAGGTCCATACAGAAATGGTTTGTTGAGATCAGTGTGGAAGAACTTGACTGGCCTGCACAGAACCCTGACCTCAACCCCATCGAACACCTTTGGGATGAATTGGAATGCCGACTGCAAGCCAGGACTAATCGCCCATCAATGCCCGTCCTCACTAATGCTTGTTGCTGAATGGAAGCAAGTCCCCGCAGCAATGTTCCAATAACTAGTGGAAAGCCTTCCCAATGGACTTGGCAGCTGTAGCAGCAAAGGGGGGACCAACTCCATATTAATGCCCATGAATTTGGAATGAGATGTTCGACGAGCAGATATTTTTGGTCATGTAGTGTATGTAGTCTCAGATCATAAAGTTCTGAGAGTTCTTACCAGCTTTACTCTTTGTTGCCTCTGCCATGTTAAAGCAGGCTGTTAAAGTGACCACGGGGGAAATTATCTCTTTTGCCAGACAGTCAAAGTTATCAGTGCTGATCCCCGAGGGATGGAAGTGGAGATGAGCAGAGACGCTGAGGACCGGTCTGGACCTGTGAGCGATCATAAAGATTGGGATGTTAGCCTACATTGTACGATGTTGGGTAGCACCGCCCTCACCTCATTGAGCGCAGCCCCCATTCAGTACAGATCGCACCCTAGTGGGATATTTTTACTGTCCGTTTAAAACAGATTTATTTTCTTAGCCTTTTTTTGGACTCGTACCTCAAGACGACAACTGCGCCACGCGCTCCTACTACGATGTCAGTCAGTCCATCCTCACCCAGGTCCATCTTCCCATCAATCGTCTGGCCAAAGAACTGGATCTTAGATCTCATCATCACAGCTGAGATGCGCTGCAGTAAGAAGACATACACAGATAATGAAAAGCCATTGATATCCCAGGAGGGATGTCTGTTTTATTTGATAATGAAGGGCTTCTTTTAACGATTTCCATCTTCGTCTGCCTCACCTGGCTGAATTCAGGGCGGATCCCCTTTAGCTTTTCACCCAGGTAGATGTACACGGCCCCCCTGTTATCGTCCTCAAGTGGAGCGCCCACAGCTACATCCTTCAGCCCATCTCCATTCAGGTCTGTGAGAGAGCAGATGGAGGAGCCGAATCTACCCTGAGACAGCACTGAAACATTCATCTCCATCCTCAGTTCCAGCTAAGAAAGGAGAGATCACATGAAGATAAATCCATATTACACTGTCTTTTGTGCATTATTATTAAAGATAATGGATATTTATATCCAAATGAATATATATCGGCTTCCAGATCACTTTTTCCCTGGTGAACATATTCAGCCACAAATTCAGCATTTGAATCTGTTGTTCAGAGGTTCACAGTTCAGCCCACCTTATCAGTCAGTGTGTAGACGTAGATCCTGCCCTCTCTCGGTGGTTGGTGAAACATTGGTGCCCCCACCAGGAGGAAATCTAAGTTGCCGTCTGAGTCTATGTCCACAGAACACAGCTCTGCCCCGAAGTAGGAGCCCATCTGAGAAAATCAAAACTTACATTCATATAAAAATAGTTTTGAAAAGTTTTAAGAAGCCCTCTGGTTTGGAATGGAACTCATAATTTAACATACAAAGTGACATCATGTGTTCCTCTTTACTATCGGAGGAGTGATTCAACCTTTGAAGTAACCCCAAAATCTGGTTTCATGCTGTCCCTATTGTAAAACTTGATTGAAATACCACACTGCTTGCAGAAATAGCTAATGTTACCAACCTGTTCCCCAAACAATCTTTGTGCCACAGTCCAGTTGTTGTTGACCTTGTTAAAAAGTAGGATCTGTCCCATGTGTTCAGATCTTGGTGCTCCAGTAAAATATAGAAGGTTCTCATTCTTCTTCCCAACAGCTACAGAGTATCCTGTAACGACAATGAAGAAATGTAGGTTCATTGTAACTACACTCCCTTCTCTGAAACATCTGAACTAACAGAGCCTTGAAAATAGGGTTTTTTGAGCAATATCTTTTTTTGAGCTTAATGTTCCATTACCCATATAGGAATCTTTGTCCAATGTGAGGTCCTGGATTTCCCTTTCCTCTGATCTCAGACCCTTAGTCTCTAAGAGGGACCCACGCCAGTTGTTTGATCCCACTGAGCCCAAAACCAAGGTGTCCTGTAGAGAAAATAAAACAATGGGTAAGATTTTTCATTAATAAGCATTAATTATCTATATAAACTAGTTGCAATGGTGGTCAGTACATTTATAAAAATATTAAGATGATGATAAAACATACTGGACATACTATCGCGATATCTCACCTTATCAACGTAGACAGCACTGAACCCACTCTGAGACATCTCCTTAGTCAAGTTTCCAGCCAGAGCAGTCTTGGAACCTAGAACATACGGACAGTGATATAACTAGCGATATATTAATACTTCTACTGTGGAATGTTTTGAGGAAGGTGTTATCACCAGAAATAAATACCAGTATATTTCAGGAAGTGACCAGTATTTCCACTTCAGTTTTTTTTTGATGAATAACAACTCTCAGTTGACAGGGACTTTGCTGAAAAATAAGTAAGTAGTACTAAGACATTTCAACTGAATCCGGAGTTGTACCTTCAATGTTGAAGATCTTTTTTTGAAAGTTGTCTAGGATTCCTTTTAGTCCGTTGTAGTCCTGGATTAGGAAAGTGTTGTTCTCTTTTGGCTCTGATGCCAGGGACTTGAGTTTCGTCAAATCAAGAATCTTGACCTGCCGAGAAATATCAAATCAAATTATACTGGTCACATACACGTGAATAGCAGATGTTATTGCGGGTGTAGCGAAATGCTTGTGGAATTATAGTGAAGTCTAATTTCCTTTTCAATATGAATGATATTTAAACATCCACATCGTAATTGGGAAATTGGACTGGACCCTTGAGACTAGTAATAATAATAATAATTATATTTTTTAGCGCTTTTCAATACAAGTAACAAAGTGCTTCACATCATGAAATAAAAGTACTAACAAACAAACAAAGACAGAAGAAAGAAGAAAAAATAAAGCTAATTAAAATCATACGTTAAAAGCTTCTTTATAAAAGCGTATTCAGCTTATCTATTGACTGACCCGTGTGTCAATCTAAGTAACATAATAAAAAAGTCCCCATCAAAATCCGTCAATTTAAGATAGAGATCTGTTTTTTGCATGGGCTGCGTGCGTCACAATCCACCGTATCCGCCAATGTCTGCCTTCCGCTTCTGCAGTGGACGGTGGCGGGACCACAGTTGTGTTTGTCAGACCATGAGACATCCCGAAAATCGGTCGTCTCGCGAAAACGTCTATAGCGTCCGAAAAGAAACGTCCTCTCACTGTCAACTGCGTTTATTTTCAGCAAACTTAACATTTGCAAATATTTGTATGAACATAACAAGATTCAACAACTGAGACATAAACTGAACAAGTTCCACAGACATGTGACTAACAGAAATGGAATAATGTGTCCCTGAACAAAGGGAGGGTTAAAATCAAAGGTAAGTCAGTATCTGGTGTGGCCACCAGCTGCATTAAGTACTGCAGTACATCTCCTTCTCATGGACTGCACCAGATTCTCCAGTTCTTGCTGTGAGATGTTACCCCACACTTCCACCAAGGCACCTCAGTTCCCGGACATTTCTGGGGGGAATGGCCCTAGCCCTCACCCTCCGATCCAACAGGTCCCAGATGTGCTCAATGGGATTGAGATCCGGGCTCTTCGCTGGCCTTGGCAGAACACTGACATTCCTGTCTTGCAGGAAATCACGCACAGAACGAGCAGTATGGCTGGTGGCATTGTCATGCTGGAGGGTCATGTCAGGATGAACCTGCAGGAAGGGTACCACATGAGGGAGGAGGATGTTTTCCTGTAACGCACAGCGTTGAGATTGCTTGCAATGACAGCAAGCTCAGTCCGATGATGCTGTGACACAGCGCCCCAGACCACGACGGACCCTCCACCACCAAATCGATCACGAGGCCTCGGTGTAACGCTCATTCCTTCGATGATGAACGGGAATCCGACCATCATCCCTGGTGAGACAAAACCGCGACTCGTCAGTGAAGTGCACTTTATGCCAGTCCTGTCTGGTCCAGCGACGGTGTTGCCGGTGATGTCTGGTGAGGACCTGCCTTACAACAGGCCTACAAGCCCTCAGTCCAGCCTCTCTTAGCCTATTGCGGACAGTCTGAGCACTGATGGAAGGGTTGTGCGTTACTGGTGTAACTCGGGCAGTTGTTGTTGCCATCCTGTACCTGTCCCGCATGTGTGATGTTCGGATGTACCAATCCTGTGCAGGTGGTGTTATACGTGGTCTGCCACTGCGAGGACGATCAGCTGTCCGTCCTGTATCCCTGTAGCGCTGTCTTAGGTGTCTCACAGTACGGACATTGTAATTTATTGCCCTGGCCACATCTGCAGTCCTCATGCCTTCTTGCAGCATGCCTAAGGCACGTTGACGCAGATGAGCAGGGACCTTGGGAATCTTTATTTTGGTGTTTTTCAGAGTCAGTAGAAAGGCCTCTTTAGTGTCCTAAGTTTTCATAAATGTGACCTTAATTGCCTACCGTCTGTAAGCTGTTAGTGTCTTAACGACCGTTCCACAGGTGCATGTTCATTAATTGTTTATGGTTTATTGAACAAGCATGGGAAAGATGGGCTGTGTACAGGTGCAATGATCGGTGCAATGATCGGTAAGCTGCTCTGACAGCTGATGCTTAAAGTTAATGAGGAAGATATAAGACTCCAGCTTCAGTGATTTTTGCAATTCGTTCCAGTCACTGGCAGCAGAGAACTGGAAGGAAAGGCGGCCAAAGAGGAGTTGGCTTTGGGGGTGACCAGTGAAATATACCTGCTGGAGAGTGTGCTACGGGTGGGTGTTGCTATGGTGACCAGTGAGCTGAGATAAGGCGGGGCTTTACCTAGCAAAGACTTATAGATGACCTGGAGCCAGTGGGTTTGACGAAGAATATGAAGCGAGGGCCAGCCAACAAGAGCATACAGGTCGCAGTGGTGGGTAGTATATGGGGCTTTGGTGACAAAACAGATGGCACTGTGATAGACTACATACAATTTGCTGAGTAGAGTGTTGGAGGATATTTTGTAAATGACATCGCCAAAGTCAAGGATCGGTAGGATAGTCAGTTTTACGAGGGTATGTTTGGCAGCATGAGTGAAGGATGCTTTGTTGTGAAATAGAAAGCCAATTCTAGATTTAATTTTGGATTGGAGATGCTTAATGTGAGTCTGGAAGGAGAGTTTACAGTCTAACCAGACACCTAGGTATTTGTAGTTCTCCACATATTCTAAGTCAGAACCGTCCAGAGTAGTGATGCTAGACGGGCAGTCGGGTGCGGGCAGCGAATGGTTGAAGAGCATGCATTTAGTTTTACTTGCATTTAAGAGCAGTTGGAGGTCCCGGAAGGAGTGCTGTATTGCATTGAAGCTCATCTGGAGGTTTGTTAACACAGTGTCCAAAGAAGGGCCAGAAGTATACAGAATGGTGTCTTCTGCGTAGAGGTGGATCAGAGAATCACCAGCAGCAAGAGCGACATCATTGATGTATACAGAGAAAAGAGTCGGCCCGAGAATTGAACCCTGTGGCACCCCCATAGAGACTGCCAGAGGTCTGGACAACAGGCCCTCCAATTTGACACACTGAATTCTATCTGAGAAGTAATTGGTGAACCAGGTGAGACAGTCATTTGAGAAACCAAGGCTGTTGAGTCTGCTGATAGGAATGTGGTGATTGACAGAGTCGAAAGCCTTGGCCAGGTTGATGAAGACGGCTGCACAGTATTATCTTTTATCGATGGCAGTTATGATATCGTTTAGGACCTTGAGCATGGCTGAGGTGCACCCATGACCAGCCCGGAAACCAGATTGCATAGCGGAGAAGGTACAGTGAGATTCGAAATGGTCGGTGATCTGTTTGTTAACTTGGCTTTCGAAGACTTTAGAAAGGCAGGTTAGGATAGATATAGGTCTGTAACAGTTTGGATCTAGAGTGTCTCCCTCTTTGAAGAGGGGGATGACCGTGGCAGCTTTCCAATCTTTAGGGATCTCAGACGATACGAAAGAGAGGTTGAACAGGCTAGTAATAGGGATTGCAACAATTACAGCAGATCATTTTAGAAAGAGAGGGTCCAGATTGTCTAGCCCAGCTGATTTGTAGGGGTCCAGATTTTGCAGCTCTTTCAGAACATCAGATATCTGGATTTGGGTGAAGGAGAAATGGGGGAGGGAAGTTGCTGTGGGGGGTGCAGAGCTGTTGACCGGGGTAGGGGTAGCCAGGTGGAAAGCATGGTCAGCCGTAGAAAAATGCTTATTGAAATTCTCCATTATCGTAGATTTATCGGTGGTGACAATGTTTCCTAGCCTCAGTGCAGTGGGCAGCTGGGATGAGGTGCTTTATGACCACTCTATGGAAAGATGAGACTCTCACGAACACGATGAAGGAAACCCATACAAATCAATGGAAGTATGGAGGCAGTTTTGTGCCAACAAAAATATAAGGGGTTAAATATGTGTCCAAGAAACAACAATATATCCTGAGCTTTGTTATATCTCCTAGATATAGGACAGACATTTCAAATCCTTATTCCTTAGGATTAATTTTTTGACTGACTTTTTTTTGCAATTCATGAATGTGTTATTCAAACTGTTTCTATGGTCTATAGTAGTAAAGGCCAAATTCAATATTTTATCAAATTGTTTTAGTTTAGTTTTTTTGGGATAGCTAAAGGAAAAATAGCTAAAGCAAAATCAAATAGCTAAATAATCCATGGTATGACCATCTTAAAACAATTACATATGTTAGCTTAGTAGAACCCTGGGTCTGATTATTTAAATAACGGTATCTGCAAAGCAGTGAAACTGAATGTTATGATTGCGGATGATGTCACCAAAGGGAAGCATGTACAGGGGGAAAAAATGGAGCCCAGAATTGACCCCTGAGGGATGCCATAGTGAATAGGTGCTGGGGTCGATACTGAAGCACCCATGCTCACTGAGAAACGTCTGCCGCATAGATATGACCTGCACCAGTCGAGGGCAACTTTTTTACAATTCTGTAAAGAATCGTAAAAACTGTTTGCAGAAATCTGTCCCTGTTATGGGGGGCACCAACATCATGCTTTTTTTTTTACATCATTTTTGAGTTGTGGGAGTTCTCAGAGATCAGGGTAGAGAAGTAGTTTGCTCTTGTATATTTAACCACAACATTGTAATTTTTCATCAGATCCTCCAGTATCTCATAGTATACTTGACGTTTGTAGGCCTTCCATTTCCGTTCTGCATTCCTAGTACACTTTTTAAGGCAATAGTGTGGTCATTTATCCAAGGCAGACAGTTGATTTGTGGTTTTAACTGGTGCCACTGAACCTGTTCAGCAAATCATTGTGTGATGATAGAACAGGATCATTAGTAGAGGATTAAAAGGCATTTGTAAATGTACTAGCAGTTGTGGAGGTATTGATGGGAGTGGGAACAGATACATTTTAAGGAGGAGAAACGACCATTTGCCAATATATTTGCACCTCTGAATTTCAAGTTGAACCGATTTGAAAATGTACCTCAACCCAGGGATGGAAGGTGTTGCTGTTCTCCTAATTATCCCACAAGGGTAAATGGAGAAGATCAAATACTGCTGCTTTAGCATTACCTAACCAGCATGAGGATGAACAAGGCAGTTTAATAGAAAACTAGCACTATTTCAATCTTCTCCATTCACCGTAAATTGTTGTGGGATACGTCGGACTACAGAGAAACCTTCCATCCCTGGATTGAGGTACGTTTGCAAACCATTTCACTTGAAGTTCACAGAGATGCAAGTATATTGGCATTTGGTAGTTTCAACTAGGAGGAGAGCATACCTTCTAGTCAACATGTTTTTACTAGTGATCAGCCAGCTGTAGTTATGGGAATTAAATAGTTGTAATGGAATTAAAGTGCGTTCAGAAAGTACTCAGACCCCTTGACTTTTTCCACATTTTGTTACGTTACAGCCTTATTGTAAAATTGATTCAATATATATTTTTTCTCATAAATATACACACAATACCCCATAATGACAAAGAAAAACTGTTGTTTTTTTTGTGCAAATTTATTAAAATTAATAAACAGACATACCGTATTTATATAAATATTCAGACCCTTTGCTATGAGACTTGAAATTGAGATCAGGTGCATCCCTTTTCCATTGATCATCCTTGAGATGTTTCTACAACTTGATTAGAGTCCACCTGTGGTACATTCTATTGATTGGACATGTTTTGGAAAGGCACAAACCTGTCTATATAAGGTCCCACAGTTGACAGTGATTTTAGAGCAAAAACCAAGCCATGAGGTTGAAGGAATTGTTCGTAGAGCTCCAAGACAGAATTGTGTCGAGGCACAGATCTGGGGAAGATAACCAAAAAATTGCTGCAGCATTTAAGATCCCCAAGAACACAGTGGCCTCTATCATTCTTAAATGGAAGAAGTTTGGAACCACCAAGACTATTCCAAGAGCTAGCCTCCTGGCCAAACTGAACAATCGGGGGAGAAGGGCCTTGGTCCAAGATTGAACTCTTTGGTCTGAATGCCAAGTGTCACGTCTGGAGGAAACCTGGCACCATCCCTACGGTGAAGCATGGTGGTGGCACCATCATGCTGTGGGATTTTCTTTTCAGCGGCAGGGACTGGGAGACTAGTCAGGATCGAGGGAAAGATGAACGGAGCAAAGTACAGAAGGATCCTTGATGAAAACCTGCTTCAGAGTGCTCAGGACCTCAGACTGGGGTGAAGGTTCACCTTCCAACAGGACAACGACCCTAAGCACACAGCCAGGACAATGCAGGAGTGGCTTCGGGACAAGTCTCTGAATGTCCTTGAGTGGCCCAGCCAGAGCCCGGACTTGAACCCGATCGAACATCTCTGGAGAGACCTGAAAATAGCTGTAAAGCGACGCTTCCCATCCAAACTGGCAGAGCTTGAGAGGATCTGCAGAGAAGAATGGGGGAAACTCCCCAACACAGGTGTGCCGAGCTTGTAGCATCATACCCAAGAAGCCTCGATACTGTAATCGCTGCCAAAGGTGCTTCAACAAAGTACTGAGTAAAGGGTCTGAATACTTATGTAAATGTGATATTAAAAAATAATTGGCCAAAAAAATGTATAATCTGTTCTTGTTTTGTCATTATGGCGTATTGTGTGTAGATTCATGAGGGAATAAAATGATTTAATACATTTTAGAATGAGGCTGTGATGTAACAAAATGTGGAAAAGTCAAGGGGTCTGAATACTTTCCGAATGCACTGTAAGTCATACAATTGTGTGGTGTTGTGTTGGGGTTATGCAGGATCCCTTTTTAAGGACTTACCCCGATGATGAAGCGGATGATGTTTTTCTCATCACTTCTTTTGATAGACTTGAACCTTCTATCAGTATCACTGGGATCTCCATCTGTTATTACGACCAGTACTTTAGTTGCATATGCGGTGGCGCCGGCGGTTTGGTTTTCAAAAATGTTTTTCCTGAATTAGATACAAACAACAGATCAATCTATCTTTCTTACACCACAATCCCCTTTGATCAGACTCTGAGTATTCGGTCAGAACTTTGACAGTAAAACTGATTAATAATGATCAACTGTGACCTACAAGACAAAGTCTATTGCCTGATGTGTGTTGGTTAGATCAGCCATTTGCTTTTCTTCCCAAAGTTTAGTAAAGGCTCTCCCCTCTTGGTAGTCTTTGAAGTTGAAAACTGTCCTGGTGTTTGATGAGAACTGAACCGCTGCGAACTGTCGTTTACAAAAGAGGAAAAGATTACTAATATTGATTTCATACCATACTTTCCATGCAGCAACCTGGGTATTGCACATATACTCTTAGAATTAGTGGTGACTCGAGGAACCCTGAAGATCGCTAGTCGATGGTTCATATTTGCAGCTTCGGTTAGTTGAGGGGTTCTTGGAGTAAACTTTAATGGTTCAATGTAGCATTGTGCTCCTGGAGGAACCCTGGAGTGGAGGTGCGGCTTAGTAGGTGTTTGGCATTAACGTAGATATTTTTTGGGTCACCCTTTAGAGTAAATGTCAATCCTGTTCATCTGATCTGTTGTATTGTTATCACATGTTAAGATTGAACACTGACAGTTTTGTAGCTTCAATGAGGCTTACAGAGGCGTATGAGTTCCTCAAGAGCCTACGCAAATCCCAAAGTTAGAATAGTTACCACTGTATTACTATATGTAAACAGAAATGCTAATATTATTGATATTGTATTAGAATAAATAATATGCATAAATATTCAAGATTTTTTAATGCAGTGTACAAACTTAACATGATGAACAGGAATGACATTTACGCTAACCATTGGCCAAAAATAACCATCTGAAAGCTACTCCACCAATAAGCCACTCCTCCAATCTGATAGGCTTCCACATCTACAATATATTATTAAAAAGGTTCAAAATGTAACCCGTCCCATCACAAAAAGGTTCCGGTTTGAACCTTTACACAGGGGTTCCTTGAAGACCCTTTTCAGAGGGTTCCTCAAGGAACCTGTTTGAACTGGAAAGGTTCTGCCGTTGTGGCAAGCCAAAAGCTTCTTCTAGGCACCTTTACTTCTAAGAGTGTAGATAAACAGATGTACGTTCAGCAACCTCATGAGCATGTTTTAGGTTATGAACTTTAAAAGGGAAGTTTACCTTGATTGAGGAGTTTTTTAGGGTTGTCATGATATTGTTTATGAAACCTTTGTTCTTATCAAATTCTGTCGTTGTCATGCTTCCTGATCCGTCAAAGAGGAAAACGAGGTCCACTATTTTCTTAGTACATTCTGGAAGAGAAAGTGAATTACATAAATGTATATGATGTATAACACTCACAACATTCTTCACATATTCAGGAATCCAGATCTTATCATTCACAATTCATATTTTGTGACCTAATCCTAATGTAATTTAGCATGACATGAATAAACAGTCAATGTATACCTAAAACCCTTGGGTTATGTTATTATTATCGACAATTGTCTTCAAGTTTCACCGTTATACCTTGGAAGTCAGGTGTGAAGTTCGAGGTGATCTGGAGCTGGCTGTTGAACTGATAACAGATACTGTTCAGATAGGAGTTCCCATCGCACTCGTGTGCCAGGCCAGGGCTGCAGGCCTGAATGAGGAGAATACGTCATTGTAAATGGGATAAAATAATGGGTGGACCTCAGATGTCTTCAAAAGAGAGAGTTACAGGAATTTGCCATGATCATTTGCTGAGCTATTGTTTTTTGACTCAAGTGAAACAAGTCATTTAGGTTTACACAGGCAGCCCAATTCTGATCTTTTTCCCACTAATTGGTATTTTGACCAATCACAGCAGATCATTTTTCAGAGCTGATCTGATTGGATTGTTTATGTAAACACAACCAAACACATGAATTACACATACTCACATGGAGTATTTGAAAACAAGAACATGATCAAATTAAATGTTTAGTGGTTATCTTACAGTGAACGTTGGCGGAGAAGTAGATTGTCCAGCCATAGACAGTCCAATGTACTTGATTTTGTCAGTAACTGTTGAAAGGGAAAAGGCAGATTTGCAGAATCAACTAGTGTTTCTCATTTTCAAGATCTTGTTGACATTTCAGCAATATTTTAATACTCGATTAGCCATGGTTACCGTGTTAGATGTTCTTATAATTATTCATTTTGTTAATTAAAGTAACCACCATTCTCAAATGCAGTCCAGTAAGTACAGTATAGTGTATCATCAACATCCATCTCTACCTTGAGGAGTGTAACAGTCTGTACAGTTTGTTTGGTCTTGAGCACATCTACAGATTCCACCAGATCCATTCTTCTGATATGGCGCACTGACCATTACCCTGTGGGGGAGAAATAACAGTATAGATTGGTCGATTTAGATGAGCCTGTGTGACTGCTTATATATATACTCAGTTTATTAGGTACACCCATCTAGTGCCGGGTCAGACCCCCTTTACCTCCAGAACAGCCTGAATTTTTCGGGGCATGGATTCTACAAGGTGTCAGAAACGTTTGTTACTCAATTGGTACCATGGGACCTGACGTGTGCCAGGAAAACTTTCCCCACACCAGTACACCACCTCCACCAGCCTGTACCGGTTATACAAGGCAGGATGGATCCATGGACTTATGCTGCTTACGCCAAATCCTGATTCTGCCATCAGTATGATCACCAACACTGGACAATTGAAGAGTGCAAAAACATTGCCTGGTCCGATTAATCATGGTTCCTGTTGCTTCATATGCCCACTGGAGCCGCTTCTTCTTGTTTTTAGCTGATAGGAGTGTAACCTGGTGTGGTCGTCTGCTGCAGTAGCCCATCCATGACAAGGATTGACGAGTTCTGAGATGCCGTTCTGCGCCATTATTTATCTGTCTGTGGCCCGCTTGTTAGCTTGCACGATTCTTGCCATTCTCTTTCGACCTCTCTCATCAACAAGCTGTTTTCGCCCACAGGACTGCCGTTGACTGGATGTTTTTTGTTTGTCGCACAATTCTCAGTAAATCCTAGACAATGTGAAAAGCCCAGGGGGCTAACATTTCTGGATACTGGATCCGACACACCTGGCACCGACGATCATGCCATGCTCAAAGTCGCTTAGGTCACTCGTTTAGTCCTTTCTAACATTCAATTGAACAGTAACTGAATGCCTCGATGTCTGTCTGCCTGCTTTATATAGCAAGCCAAGGCCACGAGACTCACTGTCTATAGGAGCGATCCATTTTCGTGAACAGGTTGGTGTACCTAATTAACAGGCCGCTGAGTGTATGACAAACTTTAGATTAAGATTGGTTGCAAAACATTTGTGACAATGTAGTAAATTACTTTTGTTTATCCGTTTTATTTTGGTTACTAAGGTTACAATAACAACTGCATGATGAAGGAGGAAAGCATAGGCAGGATGTTATCAGAGGTGTGATGTGAAGAAGCACAGTTCAGAATTTCCATTCCATCAACGTATGCATAACTAATACACTGATGCACATTAGGTAGTTTCACTGTGTAATAGTCATGGGCATTTGATGCAGCTCACATCATTTAAGAAACGTAAGTAAATGTGCACTGAGGAATATAGATCTATACAGAGACATATATTTTCTAAATACATTGCTATGGATATACAGTACCAGTCAAAAGTTTGGACACACCTAGTCATTCCAGGGTTTTTCTTTATTTTTACTATTTTCCACATTGTAGGATAATAGTGAATACATCAAAACTATGAAATAACACATTTGGAATCATGTAGTAAACAAAAAAGTGTTCAACAAATTAAAACATATTTTATATTTGAGATTCTTCAAAGTAGCCACCATTTGCCTTAATGACAGCTTTGCACACTCTTGGCATTCTCTCAACCAGCTTCATGAGGTAGTCACCTGGAATGCATTTCAATTAACAGGTGTGCCTTGTTAAAAGTTAATTTGTGGAATTTCTTTCCTTAATGTGTTTATGCCAATCATTTCTGTTGTGACAAGGTAGGGGTGGTATACAGCAGATGGCCCTATTTGGTAAAAGACTAACATGCTGACCAGACCGGACACGTCGCGTGCGCGAGCGTCGCAAAATAAATTTAGAAATCCATATTATTCAGTTATTGCACCCACACTGCTTGCGCATGCCAACGAGCGTCTGCGACGCCAAGGGCTAAAATTGAAGTCGTTCCTATTTCTGACGCAGATCGCGCTGAAAGTCATCTCCTCATTGGTTTATAGAAGCAAGTGCCCACGTGCCATCTCCTCATTGGTTATACCCACGTGGGTGACTGAAAGACGAACTTTGTTGCCGGTTGTCGTGGTAATACAATGAAAGTTTAGATGCGATCACCATATAAGTTCAAAGATGAAAAAGCCTGGAAGGAGGAGAGATGACTAGAAACGATTCGGTTGGCCGTTTTATGTGTGGATTAATTGTCGGAGTAGAGGTCCTTGTGCATTTCAGGTAAAATAACAACTCAATGTTTATATCCCAGGACAAATTAGCTAGCAACAGCAAGCTAGCTAAATAGGACAAATTAACGTTAGCTAGCAAGTGCAAGCTAGCTAGCTAAATTGCCATACATGTTTAATGCTTTTCGACCTGTCCCCAAATTAATGTCATTGGTTCAGAGTTTGTTTTGATATTTTAACTTGCATGTCGTGATCGCGTTTGGTGTGGGGGGGCAAAATAAATTTATGCACGATATCGCACGATGGCGCACGCGCGCAGCCGGTTTGGGTTCCGTGTTAGTCCATATTATGTCAAGAACAGCTCAAATAAGCAAAGAGAAACAACAGTCCATCATTTCTTTAAGACATGAAGGTCAGTCAATCCGGAACATTTCAAGAACTCTGAAAGTTTCTTCAAGTGCAGTCGCAAAACCCATCAAGCGCTATGATGAAACTGGCTCTCATGAGGACCGCAACAGGAAAGGAAGACCCAGAGTTGCCTCTGCTGCAGAGGATAAGTTAGAGTTAACTGCACCTCAGATTGCAGCCCAAATAAATACTTCACAGAGGTCAAGTAACAGACACATCTCAGCATCAACTGTTCAGAGGAGACTGCGTGACTCAGGCCTTCATTGTCAAGAAGAAACCACTTCTAAAGGACACCAATAAGAAAAAGAGACTTGCTTGGGCCAAGAAACACGAGCAATGGACATTAGACTGGTGGAAATCTGTCCTTTGGTCTGATGAGTCCAAATATGATATTTTTGGTTCCAACCGCCGTGTCTTTGTGAGACGCAGAGTAGGTGAAGGGATGATCTCTGCGTGTGTGGTTCCCACAGGAAGCATGCAGGAGGAGGTGTGATGGTGTAGGGGGTGATTTGCTGGTGACACTGTCTATGATTTATTTAGAATTCAAGACACACTTAACTAGCATGGCTACCACAGCATTCTGCAGCGATACGCCATTCCATTTGGTTTGCGCTTAGTTCGACTATCATTTGTTTTCCAACAGGATCATGACCCAAAACACACCTCCAGGATGTGTAAGGGCTATTTGACCAAGAAGGAGACTAATGGAGTGCTGCATCAGATGACCTAGCCTCCACAATCACCCGACCTCAACCCAATTGAGATGGTTTGGGATGAGTTGGACCGCAGAGTGAAGGAAAATCAGCAAACAAATGCTGAGCATATGTGGGAACTCCTTCAAGACTGTTGGAAAACCATTCCACATTAAGCTGGTTGAGAGAATGCCAAGAGTGTGCAAAGCAGTCATCAAGGCAAAGGGTGGCTACTTTGAGGAATCTGAAATCTAAAATATATTTTGATTTGTTTAACACTTTTTTGGTTACTACAAGATTCCATGTGTGTTATTTCATAGTTTTGATGCCTTCACTATTATTCTACAATGTAGAAAATAGTAAAAATAAAGAAAACCCCTTGAATGAGTGGGTGTGTCCAAACTTATGACTGGTACTGTATATAGTGCATGTTTGTAGACATTTTTCTGGTCATTTTTGTTTCCTCAGGTGTGTGATACTGTTTTGCAGATGAAGTTTGTAACATAATGCTTGACATTTTTCACTAATATGATAATAGTAACACTTGCCCTTTCTCCTTGCCAGATATGAATTGCAGGACTTTGTATCCAAAGAAATCCTGTTCCTCCCCTTTGTAGATTTTTGTGTTTGCTTCATCGATGTTGAAAGCCATTGAAGAGACAGCTGGCAAAGAAGGGTAGAGAAGCACAATCAGATGATTAGCTAGGTGTCCATCCAATTGGTGACAGATTTCCATTAGAATATTCTAAAACCTCCATAAAAACAACATGCACTCTTTCTCACCAGAGATCAAATTGACGTGTTGAGGATTAAAGTCTGTGTGTAATGAGGTAGTGCAAATGAAAAAACTAGATTATTTTCATTTGTCAAATGGCAGCCAAGCATTGATGATCGTGTCACCAGAATAAGACCCTCGATATTTATTGGAAATTATCATCAAGCTCATCATCTTTCACTTTCACCACCCTGTGAAGTCCCCCCTTATCCCCTCGAATATTCGTTTTTTTTAATTCTCAAAATAAGTGACCAAACTATATTGCTATTCCTGGGACTCGCATTGAGCTAGCCAACTCATACAAGAGCTATTAGGAATATAGAGAGGAGAGGGAAGAGAGGCCAGTGGAGATGATGTCAGTGGATATGTGTGAATTGTGCAGGACAGGAACAATGAAGATTGAGAGATGTGTAAATTAGAAATTAAGGTAACTCATATATTAATCTATAATTCGTAGGCCTACGCTTCATAATATAGGCCTACTATCACGTATTTAATTGAATTTATTTTGGGTAACATACATGTACAACAAAATGTACAATGTGAACCCAGAGGATATCACTTGAAAGTATTCATTAAAATGCTTGTTTCCAAAGTGGTCCTCGAAGGTAAAAACTCATATAATGATTAAAAGGCAAGACAAAATTACAAACGACCATAAATACATTCATTTATATTGACAACCTAAAAAGTGGCACTATTCACTGCACTTTTCCCTAACCGTAAAAATGAACCATATTCATTTGACATTAAAAACAATCTATTCATTGCACATCATACCTATCATTCAAATAAATACACCTGACCAGCAGTAGGGGGCACAAGGAACAGTGGAGTGGTTTCTCTTACTTCGACAACCTTGTCCAAATGAAAACCTTTGCCTGCTTTTTAAAGTTATTTCTGCTTTTTCTTTGCTTGATCTCCAAGGGTAAGCTATTCCATAGATAAATGCCTGTATAGAAAAACGTACTCTTTGCAGTACTGTTTACTCTTGAGATTTTACAAGACAACACTAGCTCTGGTATTGTAACTGTGTTGGTTATAGACCATATCAATGTGGTTTTTCATATAACCTGGGGCACAATCATTTAAGATGTCAAACATATGATTAAGTTGGTCCACTCTGGACTCCAAAGACAACAAGCCCACCTCCCGGAACTCCTGCACCCCTATGTGGGTCCTAGGGGGGACATTCAGCATATACCTGATAACATTATGTGGGTCCTAGGGGGGACATTCAGCATATACCTGATAACATTATTTTGCATGACATGCATTCTCATTTTCAGCTTTTTTGACAGCCCACTATACCAAGCAGAGCAGCATAATCAAAATGACACTGAATCAATATTGAGACAAGCAGTTTCTTAACTTTGATGTTAAAATATCTAGTGTTACGATATAAACATTTCAATTTGTTCACCATTTTAGAAATAATTTTGGCAGCAATCAAGTCTCCAGAAAGGGATTGATCTAGGGACACACCAATATAAGTTACACTTGTTTTAGATCCATGCCTGCATAGTTTACCTTTATTACAGATTGCTTAGAGCTGACAAGATAAGAGAGGCCCTAAAATGGATCCCTGCGGTACACCACAGGATATTTCTTTGGCCTCTGACAGAACATCACCAACATTACATTCTTGTGTTCTGTTGGTTAGATAAGACCATAAACCAATTCGCTGCTACATCATTTAGACCCGTGCATTTCAGTTTCATCAGGAGAACATCATGGTCTACAGTGTCAAACACTTTCTGCAAGTCATCACCATACCTGTATAGTTCCCCTTCTCACTTTCCTGCTTGATGTGGTCAAAAAGGTGGATAAGGCAAGTATCAGTGGAATGAGCTGTTGTAAAGCCAGACTGGAGTTCATAAAGAAGTGCTCAAGAAGGTGTCCCTCAAGTTGATTAAAAACTCATCTCTCAACAACTTTGGATAAGGTGCTGAGGATCGACACAGGCCTGTAGTTTCCTACATTTGTTTTACTGCTCTTCTTGTGGAGCGGAACCACCCGGGCTGTTTCGAGATCATTGGGAAATGTACCACTACTAATAGAAAGGTTTACAATATGCGATATCATTTTAGCAGTGACACAAGCACTATCCTTTATGAATCTTGCAGGAAGGTTATCAGCCCAGTTGCTTTGTTTGTGCTCATCAAGCATAGTAGATTGGAAACTTTGTTATCTGTGACCATGCACAGCTCAAACAAATAATTTGTGATACCTTTGCTATGGTAAAAGTTCTTAATGAAAGACCGGCCAGTGTCCAGAGCAGCTCAGTAACTTCTTAACTAGAGATTAAGCTATAGTGGTAAAAGAAAATGTTATAATCATTTGCAACCTTTGCCTGGTCATTGCATAAAACATCATCAATATCCAGGCCAATCCTACAGGATTTTACTTTATGGGGAGTTTTTGAGCCAATGTCCTTTAAAATGTTCCACAGTTTACGAGGCTGATGTACAGTAAATTGTCATTAACAGCGTCTATGTAATGTTGGGATTTGGCTTCATCCATTTTGTATCTTTCCTGGTTTCTACAGTTAAAATAACCATCCTAATCTTGTCGTAGATTTGTTCTTCTGAATTTGGCCAGGTACGGATCCCTTTTCCTTGTGAGGTCTAAGATCTCGGAAGTGATCCATTTCCTTGACCACTGTTTGATTCTACTTTGTTTCATCGGAGCCAGAGAGTCGAGTGCAGACAGAAACAAGCTTGATCAACATCATCACAGTTTAGTACATGAGACCAATCCAAAATTCCAAGTGCTTCTACAAAACGTTCCTTGGAGTATTGTTTCATTAGACCGCACCTTCATGTAGTTATTACCTGGTACAGTAGGTTACCATATGATCACTAAAACCAATATTTAAGACTCCTGACTGTCAGATGGTCTCTTGGTCTGATACAATAATCAAATCCAAAGTTGATTTACTGTCAATACACAATGAATTGTAGAATAAATCAGAAACGTCAAACAAAGCTTCTGCCTAGAGCCATAATCCCCGGTATGGAGAAGGTTTTTCAGGTCCGGTCATGTCATCCCTTGCATCAATACATGTGATCTAATGATAGGCATAGCTCTCTCTCCCCCTTCAAACTTCCCTTGTCAATTCATTTGGTAGGCTACATTGTTTTAGCATTATCCAAGGCCTAGGTTTTTATTAGCCAACGTTTTTAGGAAAGGAGAAATATGATTTGCTGTTGTGTGTTTGAAATGCAGTGGTGGCTTTAAATGGTGGGTCCTTTTGACGGATATGCGTGTGAGTTTGCTTATTCTCTTTATGTCCATTCAAAAAGATTCCTAAAGTAAATTAATTAGTTTCTGTTGTTGCGCATTGTGATGAGACTGTATTTATCAATTTGGCCAAGCACTTGGCCTCTGGTCCTGATATTGTCACTCCCACCGCGGAGACGCACAAAACAGATAAACGATGGGTTGCACATCGCCTGGATAACCCAGGTTAGCCTATACGTGTCTCCATTTTACCTGGGCTTCTCCCAAATCGTTACAACGTGTTACTACATGTGGCGCCGCTGTGTTCTGAATTACATTTAGGCTAACAGTTGGTGAAATACGTTCTTGCCCTGGGTCCCATAATTGGTTAGTCCAGCCCAAATAAATGGCTCTGGTCCAGTGTGTGTAACCTTCATTGTTAATGCTTTGCTTATTGGCCTTGTGGTGCATTGCCACAGAACCATGTCGGTGGAATATTCGTTGCATATATTATGTATAGCCTAACTGTAAACATAGCATCAAAGAGTGCCATCCTTTGAAGAAAAAAATGACCCACAGTTGATCCTATTCTGGCACCAGCGCATATGGATGAGAAGGTGAACAAACGTATTTTGAGAAATCAGAATTTCAACATTTTTGAGTAAACATGGGTGTGCTTGGTGTGTTCAGCCAGAACTGCCCTCAAAAAGGTAATGCATATTCAACATTGTAAATAACTTCTTTATGACTTTTTCACTACGAAAAATGTGTCCAATAGTTAATGCTCATCATTGACTGTCTCAAAAACATGAATGCGTTATATAGTGTTATCTAGGTTTAAAAGATTAAGTGACCTACGGTTCCAACCAACTATTGCCTCAAAACCCAAAACGTTTTTGGTGGAAGTGGGTTACCGTTATTGACGTAAAACCACAAATAAAGATATGACTAGTTCTGTAAATTACATTTAGAGCATTAGATTTTATTGGGATCCCCATTAGCCTACGCTAATGGCGATATTAGAGACATTTGACATAAATGATCCCTGTGCAAGTTAAGCATCCAAACATATCCTCCTCTACTTCAACTATACTTATTGATTACAGTGGTGTGAACGGTTCAACATACTTGAGTATTTCACACTCAGGAATCGCTCCCCAAAAAGAAACTGTAATTTAAAATATATAGTACTGAAAGTAATTTACTTGTTTTTACTATTTGAGCTGATGATGTTTTGTCCAACCCCTTTAATATGCAATTGAATATTAAGCTGAGGGAAATCCTGATAGTCAGCGCTTACCCATGGCTGCCATGCAGGTGAGCAGGCAGAGGGATCCCTGCCTGGACATCTTCTCCCTCACTTTGTTCACTAGCATGCAGTGAGGAAAATATTGCAACACTCAACCTTTGCAAATGAAACTTACTCGTCTTCCTGCACTTTGTTTCCTGTGTGCCTCTTCTTATATGAGGTGTCTCCACCCCCACAAGTAGCTGTGGTAGTTCACTATCATTTGGGTGAGAATGTGGATGTACATTGCCTTCAGAAAGTTTTCACACCCCTTGACTTTTTCCACATTTTGTTGAATTTAAAATGTATTAAATATATTTTAATTTTTTTTTTTTTACTGGCATACACACAATAACCCAAATTGAGTACGGTTACATGCACACAATAATTTGATTATTGTGGATATTCAGATTAAGATAATAGTTAAAACATTTAATTAAAACATGTACATGCTTTGCTAGAAGAACAATTTCCTTAATAATCCTGTTTAAATGGATCCATCTGAAATTAGGCTACTTTATGGCACTCTGATAAATGCAGAAAATCACCAATCAAAATAAACGTTCTTCTGCTGTTTTTGGAAGCATATTTGATTATGAATTTGAACATATAAAGTTTATGTGAAAATTAATTAAAAATGAAAAGCTGAAATGTCTTGAGTCAATAAGTATTCGACCCCTTTGTTGTGACAAGTCTAAATTAAGTTCAGGAGTAAAAATGTGCTTAACAAATCACATAAGTTGCATGGAATAATAGTGTTGAACATGATTTTTGAATGACTATCTCATCTCTGTACCCCACACATACAATTATCTGTAAGGTCTCAGTCGAGCAGTGAATTTCAGACACAGATTCAACCACCAGGGAGGTTTTACAATGCCTCATAAAGAAGGCCACCTATTGGTAGATGGCTAAACATGAAATGAAAAGCAGATACTAAATAACCCTTTGAGCACGGAGAACTTATTAATTACACTTTGGATGGTGTATCAATGCACCCAGTCTCTACAAAGATACAAGCGTCATTCCTAACTCAGTTGCCGGAGGAGAAAGAAATCGCTCAGGGATTTCAGCACGAGTTTAAAACAGTTACAGAGTTTAATGGCTGTGATTCCAAAACATGCATCCTGTTAGCAACACGGCACTAAAGTAATACTGCAAAATATGTGGCAAATCAATGAACTTTTTGTCCTGAATACAAAGTGTTATGTTTGGGGCAAATCCAATACAACACATTACTGAGTACCACTCTCCATATTTTCAAGCATAGTGGTGGCTGCATCATGTTATGGGTATGTTTGTAATCATTAAGGTCTGGGGAGTTTTTCAGGATAAAAATTTTACAAATTAGAGCAAGTACAGGCAAACTGCTAGAGGAAAACCTGGTTCAGTCTACTTTCCACCAGATACTGGGACATTAATTCACCTTTCAGCAGGACGATAACCTAAAACACAAGGCCAAATCTACACTGGAGTTGCTTACCAAGAAGACAGTAAATGTTCCTGAGTGGCTGAGCTACAATTTTGACTTAAATATCAGAGAATGGTTGTCTAGCAATGACCAACAGCCAATTTGACAGAGCTTGAAGAATTTAGAAAATAATCATGGGGAAATGTTGCACAATCCAGGTGTGGCTCTTTAGAAACGTATCTAGAAAGACTCACATGCAGCTGTAATTCGCTGCCAAAGGTGATTCTAACATGTATTGACTCAGGATGGAATACTTTTCTAAACTAGATTTATTAGTTATTCATTTTTCAGTAAGGTTTTACAAGTGTTCAAATTTCCCTTCCACTTTGACATCACAGCATATTTTTTGTAGATCGTTGACAACAAATGACAATTAAATCCATTTGAATCCCACTTTGTAACAACAACATTTGGAAAAAGTCAAAGGCTGTTAACACTTTCTGAAGGCGCTGTACATGTTTTTATCTCATTCCTCTTTTGCATGATTGGTGTTGGTACATTCCCCCATCTCCTTCTTTTACACTTCCCCAGTGAGAAAACCTAAGTATCAAATGTGAGAAGCCTGAGAAGTAGAGTAGAGTATGACAGCTCAGCACACAAATAGTCTGTGAGAGAAAGGGTTAAGGTACTTTTTTACGCACAATGCTCTTTGGCTATGTAGTGACATCCGTTTGACACTGACACATACAGTGTGAACTGTTGCTGAGTTTCAATACCCTCATGTTTGCTGTTTGTGCAGTTTTGCATTTTGTAATTGTATTTGATGTGTCGTGTCTATCTTTGTAATTACAGGCCTCATTTGCAAAAGAGACCTTGGTCTCCACAAGACTCCCTGTCCAAGTAAGGTTAAATATAAAATATAAGAAATAATACAATGCATTTTTACATAAGTGTTGGGAAACCCCTTGTGTGTTTGATCTGTCAGTGCACAGCTTATTGCAGTGTGTTGCTTAGTGTAAAGTTCAGAGGATGTCCTCTGTGGATTGCAACATTTCCCTTCTGTTTGAACTATCTACACATCATCTAGACGTTTTTGTTAGTATTGTCTCTTCCCCGAATGAAACCCCCATCCTACCCAACATTTGATTATTGAACTTTACGCAGAACGTTCTCTTTACCCGTTGCTATTTGTGGTAAGTTTCATCATAATAACAGTACAAAAAACATGGACCAGCTTGGAATATTGTTTTGATTGGTTGATTTTCATCCTGTCTTTCCACTACATTTTTTTGCTTTGTGTGTGTTTGTTTTGCTTAAAATTCTGTTCCCTGTGGGGATTTTATGCTATACTGGATACATTGTCACATTTACATTTGAGTCATTTAGCAGACTCTCTTATTTTACATTTACATTTAAGTCATTTAGCAGACGCTCTTATCCAGAGCGACTTACAAGTTGGTGCATTCACCTTATGATATCCAGTGGAACAACCACTTTACAATAGTGCATCTAACTCTTTTAAGGGGGGGGGGGGGTTAGAAGGATTACTTTATCCTATCCTAGGTATTCCTTAAAGAGGTGGTGTTTCAGGTGTTTCCGGAAGGTGGTGATTGACTCCGCTGACCTGGCGTCGTGGGGGAGTTTGTTCCACCATTGGGGTGCCAGAGCAGCGAACAGTTTTGACTGGGCTGAGCGGGAGCTGTACTTCCTCAGAGGTAGGGAGGCGAGCAGGCCAGAGGTGGATGAACGCAGTGCCCTTGTTTGGGTGTAGGGCCTGATCAGAGCCTGAAGGTACGGAGGTGCCGTTCCCCTCACAGCTCCGTAGGCAAGCACCATGGTCTTGTAGCGGATGCGAGCTTCAACTGGAAGCCAGTGGAGAGAGCGGAGGAGCGGGGTGACATGAGAGAACTTGGGAAGGTTGAACACCAGACGGGCTGCGGCGTTCTGGATGAGTTGTAGGGGTTTAATGGCACAGGCAGGGAGCCCAGCCAACAGCGAGTTGCAGTAGTCCAGACGGGAGATGACAAGTGCCTGGATTAGGACCTGCGCCGCTTCCTGTGTGAGGCAGGGTCGTACTCTGCGAATGTTGTAGAGCATGAACCTACAGGAACGGGTCACCGCCTTGATGTTAGTTGAGAACGACAGCGTGTTGTCCAGGATCACGCCAAGGTTCTTAGCACTCTGGGAGGAGGACACAATGGAGTTGTCAACCGTGATGGCGAGATCATGGAACGGGCAGTCCTTCCCCGGGAGGAAGAGCAGCTCCGTCTTGCCGAGGTTCAGCTTGAGGTGGTGATCCGTCATCCACACTGATATGTCTGCCAGACATGCAGAGATGCGATTCGCCACCTGGTTATCAGAAGGGGGAAAGGAGAAGATTAATTGTGTGTCGTCTGCATAGCAATGATAGGAGAGACCATGTGAGGATATGACAGAGCCAAGTGACTTGGTGTATAGCGAGAATAGGAGAGGGCCTAGAACAGAGCCCTGGGGGACACCAGTGGTGAGAGCACGTGGTGCGGAGACAGATTCTCGCCACGCCACCTGGTAGGAGCGACCTGTCAGGTAGGACGCAATCCAAGCGTGGGCCGCGCCGGAGATGCCCAACTCGGAGAGGGTGGAGAGGAGGATCTGATGGTTCACTGTATCAAAGGCAGCCGATAGGTCTAGAAGGATGAGAGCAGAGGAGAGAGAGTTAGCTTTAGCAGTGCGGAGCGCCTCCGTGACACAGAGAAGAGCAGTCTCAGTTGAATGACTAGTCTTGAAACCTGACTGATTTGGATCAAGAAGGTCATTCTGAGAGAGATAGCAGGAGAGCTGGCCAAGGACGGCACGTTCAAGAGTTTTGGAGAGAAAAGAAAGAAGGGATACTGGTCTGTAGTTGTTGACATCGGAGGGATCGAGTGTAGGTTTTTTCAGCAGGGGTGCAACTCTCGCTCTCTTGAAGGCGGAAGGGACGTAGCCAGCGGTCAAGGATGAGTTGATGAGCGAGGTGAGGTAAGGGAGAAGGTCTCCGGAAATGGCCTGGAGAAGAGAGGAGGGGATAGGGTCAAGCGGGCAGGTTGTTGGGCGGCCGGCCGTCACAAGACGCGAGATTTCATCTGGAGAGAGAGGGGAGAAAGAGGTCAAAGCACAGGGTAGGGCAGTGTGAGCAGAACCAGCGGTGTCGTTTGACTTGGCAAACGAGGATCGGATGTCGTCAACCTTCTTTTCAAAATGGTTGACGAAGTCATCCGCAGAGAGGGAGGAGGAGGGGGGAGGGGGAGGAGGATTCAGGAGGGAGGAGAAGGTGGCAAAGAGCTTCCTAGGGTTAGAGGCAGATGCTTGGAATTTAGAGTGGTAGAAAGTGGCTTTAGCAGCAGAGACAGAAGAGGAGAATGTAGAGAGGAGGGAGTGAAAGGATGCCAGGTCCGCAGGGAGGCGAGTTTTCCTCCATTTCCGCTCGGCTGCCCGGAGCCCTGTTCTGTGAGCTCGCAATGAGTCGTCGAGCCACGGAGCAGGAGGGGAGGACCGAGCCGGCCTGGAGGATAGGGGACATAGAGAGTTAAAGGATGCAGAAAGGGAGGAGAGGAGGGTTGAGGAGGCAGAATCAGGAGATAGGTTGGAGAAGGTTTGAGCAGAGGGAAGAGATCTTATCCAGAGCGACTTACAGTAGTGAGTGAATATATTTTCCTACTTTTTTCATACCGGTCCCCTGTGGGAATCGAGTAACCCGTGGGCATACCAAGTGTTATGACTGGGTGGGTTTCTTATTTTTGTAACAGGATCCACCTAATGTTGCAGAAAAGAGGAATTGCAGAATTCTGACACGTGGAGTGCCACAAGACCATACATTTTCAATGTTAAAGGCTAATTATCTGTGCAACTTTAAGCTAGCTTAATAACATAAAGGAACACATTTTCAATGCCAATAAGAGTTGCATTTACATTGAGAGTAATTTTGTGCAAATTAATGAATATCAGTATTTCATAGTTTGTGATGATTTACTTTACACCGCCACCAGGCACCACCCTTTCCCATGTTTGAAGGATAACTTTTTTGTTGGGCATACATCCACCCCAACTTATTGTGATACAGAAATACAACTATATTGACAGACACTAGTTTGACAATGAGACAAGATACTGAGGACACACATACATATTTGCAAACAAATAGACAGCATATCAACCTATCTAAGGAGATTTACATACAATTTACAAAAATACATCAAATGACAAATGGGAGGAGTGAATGTTTTGGGGTAATGTATATCAATATCTACACTTATCCTCTTTGGCTACACCTATACTACACCTATACCAAGAGGCCAACAAACGACAGATGAGGGAGAAAATATATACACATCAACATATTTACATTTAAATCTAGAATAAATAATCATATAGCCTACTGTGCAGGATTTACAAAAGCTCAACAGTGTACCAATGTCATATTTAGGCTACAATGACCTAGTTCACACGTTAAGTTTGTATGCACTAAAATCTTTACATAACAATTGTGGATTTATTTTCTAAGAAAAACCAATAAAAGGATCCTTAAATTGTATCACAACTGATGAATGAGATGCGTTGTACACCGTGGTGATCCGTCATTTAGGGCAGGTGGGGCAGAGCATCACATATTTAGCAAAAATAAAATACTAAAATGTGTTATTAAATTGCGTGCTTGCCTGATTTCCATGTTATTTTGGTATTAATACATGTTTGATTCGGTGCGGTATTTTTTTCTGATTACATTTTGGGGACGGAACACTGCTTTCAGTGTAAACTTAAACAACTAATACCAGATATAAAGTATGTCTTTCTGTGGAGAAATCACAGTCAAAGCGTGCAAAGAACTGGTTGAGCTCATTAGCTGGTGCCTCCACAATTCCCTCAGCTGAACGCCCAGCATATCCAGTTACGAGCTACATCCCCTTCCACACCTCCCGGATGTTGGTGCGAGCAAACTGTTGCTCCATCTTGTTCTAGTAGTACTTCTTACCAGCCCAGATCATTTGTTTTAGTTCCTTCTGTATCCCTTCCACGTTGACAATGTCACACCTCAGGAATGCTTGTTTGTTTCATAGTGAGTGTGTACTTAGTGTTTATTTTAATACATGGTTTGTTATCTGGGTAGCACTTCACAGCTCTCTGTGGAACGACATTGTCCACACAGAAGTTGATATAGTCAGAATGTTGAATAGAAGGTTTATATGACCACCAGAGGCATCAATGAATGTATTGCACACGGTAAACTCAAAGCATCCTGTGACCATTTCCGTACCATGATGGTTTTGGGGTTCTGGCTTTGTTCTGTGCGTGGGTAGGAGGTGAATCATATTGTGGTTAGCCTGCCCTAAAGGGGAGAGGGCACTGAATAAGTATGCGTCCTTTACGTTAGCATACAACAAGTCAATAGTCTTATCATTACGAGTGGGGCATTTAACAAATTGCCTGTTGTTTGGGAGAACAGATTGCCTGTATACTATCCATGGCACCGTGAACTCACGGTGAAGGTAGGATGGTCTGAGTGAATAATGTCTTTTTGATTGTGATATGTCCAGCATTACACCATCTGGTGTTGATATAAAAACAGACTCCACCCCCCACCTTTTTACCTTTACTGTGGCAGTCTATCCAAGCGCACGAGAGAAAACCCGTCCTAAGTTACTGATTCAACAGGTGTATCCTCTCCAAGCCAAGTTTCTGTGAAACAAAACAAGCTGCCATCACGAAAGTCCCATTGGTTTGCGGATAGCTCATCTCCCTCGTTGGGCAGTGAGCGCAAGTTCCCCATGATAATAGACGGAAGGTAAGGCTTGCATTGTCTCTGTCTGTTCCACACTCTCACACCTCTTCTGCGGCGCCGTCTCCTCAGCTTTATCTACGGTGGTAAATCCAGTCGAGAAACGGCGTTACGCCAGTGGATACATGTAATGGAGAATTGATAGACACTAACAATCAAAGGGCAAACAATTCACAGAAAGAAGTTACGAAACAATGAATGTGCACAAATTGGTACATTCTGAAAAGAGAGACGCGCCTTGTGCGTCTAAGTCACACTCCCCTTAACAAGACATTTTCTTCACACATACTGTAAGCCTAAGGAATACTCTCACAAACAGTGTCAGGTCCAAAGCAGTATCCATTTCTGGAAAAACAGAAATCGACTCCAGTACACCTGTCTCCAACCACACAATCACACACAGAGAGGAAGAGAGAGAGTGTACTGGGGGAGTGCCTGCAGGTCAAGGAGACACCGGATGAACACTAGAGGGCGTGGCAGGAGCAGATGTGACACTGTCATCCCTGTGGCCCTCACAATGGGATTAGTCCAATGAGACAGGAGCGAATCAGACTGGTGTCTCATGTGCCATGACATTTTTTTAAATTAAATTGCGACTGCTCGACTAAAAAAAGCTGTCAACCAGCAACCTATCAACCAAACAATCGATCAGTCGACTAAATGGGGTCTGTCCTAGTGTGTACACTAGTAAAGTATGAATAATCAATCCCGTACCCAGTTCATCTTATCTCCATACGTGTTCAAATGGTTGATGTTTGTGATGAGATCTTTAAGATCCTGGAAGACAAGAATATATTCTAAATCAGATTTGTCCTCCCTGTCAGAGGCCTCCAGAGCCCCCCAGTAAACTTCCAAGGCCGTAAGGAACCAGGTTCTTATTCAGTCAAGCCTGTGCTTGAGCCCCACAAGCCCCTGGAGAAACCCTTTCGCAGCCTCTTTGCAGGCCCCATCACTCAGACCACCACTCCACACCCTCCAACACAGAACTAACCAGATTCCCCCAGCGCTACATTAGGTCCTAAGGACGCCATTGAGTTGTCTGATAAGCCAGTGGAAAAACTCTTTCACAGCTTCTTCGTAGGCCCCATCAGCCAGACAACCTCCCCTGACCCACATTTAAAATGTGGGTCAAAACGGAAAAAAAAGTATTACTCAAGTTTTTCGTTTAGGCTATGTCATCATTGTCATATAATTCATGTGCAATGTTTTAGCTTAAAATGTATGTGTAATATGTTGATGCATTGGATAGCAGATGTAACAGATATACCAGCCACCCCACCCCTCTCTATATCAAAGCTGGGAGGAAGTTATGTAGTAAATAAACAGACGCAGATGCCCTCGCTGTAACGTTAACCGAACTGCGGGAAAGCAGTGTTCGACAGGCAGCGGCGAATGACATTGCGGTGTTGCCTGTGTACCGGAGTACTTGCTAAAAAAAAATACCAATAAAAGAATAAAGACGGGTTCCTGCAGATGCTGGAATGCCCACATGCAGGAACGCCCCAAATTGAGGGCCGCAATTACACCCTTCTCCAGAGAGGAGGGGGATTAAGGAGGAGGTTGAAGAGTTGGAGAGTGTGCGATTCCATTAGAATCATTAGTCACCTGCAAATAAGATTGCTCAGATGTGCGATTGCCTTTTGTATTTTGTATTAGAATCATTAGTACCTTGTGTGCCACTCAGCAACCCTCGCCACCATCTCCAGGTTGACATCACCCTGCCACGGCCCATCTTCGCCCAGGACTTGGTCTGATCCCTGAGGACCTCTCCCCTCTTTCTCCCCTCTCCCTCCATCCCCAGGCCTCGGTCCCTTCGGGCCTCCCCCTTTACTGAGAGAACATCAGGTCCTGCAGTTGGACTCTTCAGCCCTGCCGAAATGAGGCCACAGACATCCTCACAGGACTCAAACTCCCAGGAGGCTGCAGGAGAGTATCTCACTCCCTTCAGTAATTCAGGTAGGAGTCCGTTCTAGGTCGGTACCCCCGGCTTTCACAACCTACCAATCCAAGCGATGGTACGGATGACCACCTCACACTGACGTACAACCAAAGCGACAGTATGGACAGATGAGGAGCAAAAGAGCAAACTTACGTGACAAAAAAACACTGCCAGACCTTTTTAAGACTTTGACACCACTGCATCTCCCTTCTGACAGTAAGTGCATTTGGAATATGGCTCATCATGTATGCAATGTCGGTCAATGGACTACACACCTAAAGAACTACACAAACACTTAAGCCTTAATATGAATGCTTTCACTCTAGTGTTTCTGGAACTGTGATAATCATCACTTATCAGTAGAGCAATTCATTGCACAATTGTGTAAAATGCTGAAGGAAACCATTGCGCAAAACCTAGTTTTCACTATTTAACACAGCCACAAAGTCATAAACCTTGCCCATTTTTAAATTTAGGCCATAATTAATTTTTATGATAGCAATTTTGACATTGTGACTGTTATCTAGCTACGTGGAAACCACAAAACCCTTAAGCCCACTTGAAAACAGTGTTACTCATATTGATATCTTTACTTAGCAACAGCTAATGTTACTGATGAATAGTCAGCCTAGTCTGTCTCGGGGATTCATTGTTTGGGGATTTTACGTTAGATGAGGCACACAGCTCACAAAAATGTTGAAATGTTTTTTTGACATAATTAATCAAAAATTATTAATCATGTTCATTGAATGTGATTCAAGCAGAAAGTAACATACTAAAACACTTAGCCAGTAAACTAGTAACACCTTACCCTTTCTCTCTTCCTCCAATCCTGCCGACTACATTTCCTGTTATTCGATGAGTGAACAATGGAGTGTTATTACAGTCAACTGGTTCTTATTCCCATTAGGAAAATGTTATACAAAAAAATAGCATGTATTGGTTATCCCTCCTTATAGTAAGGTATATTATATGTTGAGCCTTTTCAGGATTTGGCTGTGATTACTATTAACGTTAACGTTTGTTCATAGTTTTTGTTTCTTTTGCAAGTTAATAGTTTTTTATGATCTGATCATGAATTTTTCTCAACTTAGTTGTAACGGCAGATTTCTTCGTCTGAACCAAAGCGCAGCGTGGTTAGTGTTCATCATGACTTTAATTAAGACAATAAACGTGAACACTACAAAATACAAAAACAACAAATGTGAAAAAACCGAAACAGTCCTATCTGGTGCATAGACACAAAGACAGAAGACAACCACCCACAAAACCCAACACAAAACAGGCTACCTAAATATGGTTCCCAATCAGAGACAACACAAAACACCTGCCTCTGATTGAGAACCATATCAGGCCAAACACAGAAATAGGAAAACTAGACACACAACATAGAATGCCTACTCAGCTCACGTCCTGACCAACACTAAAACAACGAAAACACAAAAAAACTATGGTCAGAACGTGACATTAGTATTTACAGTAACTCAAAAGTATATTGGTGTGCAATGAACAAATACACGAGATCTTGAATATATAGTACTTCCCCTGTATACTACTCTACCCACTTAAAGTCGAAATGAAACAAGTAACATGTACAACTGAAAGTAAAGGTTTTCATGCCTTCAGAAAGGATTCACACCCCTTTACTTTTTCCACGTGTTACAACCTGACTTTAAAATGGATTATATTGATATTTTGTTTCACTGATCTCCACACACCACCCATAATGTCAGTGGAAGTTTGTTTGTAGATGTATGTCTTTAGTCAATAAGTATTCAACCCCTTTGTTATGGCCTAAATTATTTAAGGAGTAAAAATGTGCTTAACAAATCACATAATACGTTGTATGGATCCCCCACACACACACAATTATCTGTAAGACCACTTTATCGATTAGTGAATTTCAAGCACAGATTCAACCACAAAGACCAGGGAGATTTTTCAATGCCTTGCAAAGAAGGGCACAGATTGGTAGATGTGTAAAAATGATTAAAGCAGATGCTGAATTGCCCTTTGCGTATGGTGAAGTTATTAATTAGGCTTTGGATGGTGTATCACTACACCCAGTCACTACAAAGATACAGGCGTCCATCCAGTTGCCGGAGAGGAAGGAAACTGCTCAGGGATTTCATCATGAGGGAAATGGTGATTTTAAAACAGTTAGAGTTATTAATGGTTGTGATATGAGAGAATTGAGAATGGATCAACAATGTTGTAGTTACTCCGAAATACTAACCTGAATGACTGAGTGAAAAGAAGAAGAAATAAATATATTCCAAAACATGCATTCTGCTTGAAATAAGGCACTGCAAAATAAATACTGCAAAAAATGCAAAACAACACATCACTGACTACCACTTGTCGTATTCTCAAGAAATGGTGGTGGCTGCATCATGTCATGGCTATGCATTACTGAGCTCTTCGGTAAGGCCATTCTACTGCCAATGTTTGTCTATGGAGATTGCATGGCGGTGTGCTCAATTTCATACACCTGTCAGCAACGGGTGTGGCTGAAATAGCCGAATCCACTAATTTGAAAGGGTGTGCACATACTTTTGTATATATAGTGTACATCTTACAGTATAATGTACATTTCTTTAGCAAGAACATAGTCATTTAAATTAATGACATTACAGCAATCATACAAAGTCATATTTTTTACCTTGACATAAACATTATATGGTATGTATAATACTGAATCACTTTGGTCATGTTTTATCAAACATAAATGTCCATGAAACATCTATTTTTTTTTAAAGTATTTCAGACTTAATCACATATTGAGTGATATGCGTGGTTCTGTGGTCAGGTCAGACTCTATATTAATTCATCTAACAATTATTCTCTATCTGAGTTTTTTTTTGCTTGGATCTCTACTCCTTTCTCTAACCTGCTACATTAATTATCTTAACCTGCTGCGTAAGTTCTCCTAACCTGCTATTAAAAAGTCCCTTCCATATGGAAGTGGCGTGAAAAGAGTTTCTCTACTCCATTAGCCTGCTTCTGACTGACACATCCTGTTTCTCTTTTGGTCCCGCCCCTACCACCTCACTAATGGGGAAGCCATTGTTTTCTGTTTAACTGTCGTCAAGGAGAAGGTTTGACTCCACTGCTCCACTCTCAGGCTGTAGCTCTTGCTCACACTGTTCCCCTTCTTTCCCATCTTCCTGTGCATTATCAACAGGCCTTTTTCTCTTGAAACATCCCAGCTGAGTAGAAAGGAAAAACAATGTGAAGAATGTGATTCAAAGTGTGGGTCCTTACAATGTAGAAGCAAAGTTTCTGTCGCAGCATTGATACTCACCATATACATGGCCATTGTGATGATGATCAGGAGAAAGAGTCCTACTCCAATTCCTGTCCCCATTATCAGCTCTGTTTGTGGAGGAATGATGAGCTCAGCCTGAACATCAATCTGGAGGAATACATTTTGAGACAATGAGTGACGATGGAACAAGCATTTTAACAACAATTCTTATACAGTAAATCAGTTTAATTCCACAAATGGAATTACCTGTGTTTGGTGGAAGCTTGAAGAGTTATCCTAATGAGCAAATAAATACATACAAAATTTATGCTTTTGGGAATCTTTGCTCAATAAATATTTGTATTTTTGTTGAAGTTTTTTTTACAGGAAACTTACCCCTGGGTCACTCGCTGTATGGACATATCGTTTTTTGTCATAGCTGAGTTTGACAAAACTGATGAAATTGACTTTTTCTCTATCCCCGGTGAATTTCTTTGGCAAAGACAAGCTCTGTAGAGTGAGATATTGTTAGTATCAACCAACCTAACAATAACATTTATATTGAGATTTTATACAAAGGCATTTGTCACAGAACGTGTAACAAAACATATACTTAAACCCCCAAATTAGCAAGCTTAGAGTGACAGAGGCAGTGGAGGCTGCTGAGGGGAGGATGGCTCATAATGGCTGGAATGGAGCAAATGGAATGGCATCAAACATGTGTTTGACGTATTTTATATCATTCCACTGATTCCTCTTCAGCCATTACCACGAGCCCGTCCTCCCCAATTAAGGTGCCACCAACCTCCTGTGGACAGAGAATATATTTATATGCACACAAATAATTCAATATTAAACTGATTATGGCAATACTCAGTTTAGCATTAGTCATGTAAACACCTTTCTCTGATTATCTTAATCGGCGTACTCATGAGCGAAGTAAGCGTAAACCTATTAAAACATCTTATTTGCAATCTTTTCAAATTATTGGAACATGTAAACACCTTCAAAGGGATACTGTGAGAGAGCTATGCTACTGTACCTGTAGACTTCCAGTCATTGCGCTAGCCAACGCTAGTTAGCATTGGCTCGCAAAACGACCACTAACTCCCTTCGTACTGCACGCAGAGACATAACAATTATTTCCACAAGTTCATCCGACTCTGGGTGAGTAGAACAAGAATCTTGCAGTATCCCTTTAATGGTGTATCTGTATCCTGTGGTGTATCTGATCTGCGCATTTGTTATCATGAGCACCGCGAGCATCCCTCTGTGGCGCGAGTGATGCGAGTCCAGAAAATCCTAACGTATGCATCTTAGAATTACTTTTCACATACAAACTTTATACACTGAGTGTACGAAGCTGGTTGAACTAATTTAATTTTTAAGGACACCAGCTCTTTCCATGATATAGACTGACCAGGTGAATGCTATGATCCCTTATCCCTTGTCTCTTGTTAAATCCACTTCAATAGGTGTAGATGAAGAGGAGGGGACAGGTTTAAAGATTTTTAAGCCTTGAGACAACTGAGATATGGATTGTGTGTATGCCATTCAGAGAGTGAATGGGCAAGACAAAAAAATCTAAGTTCCTTTGAACTGGGTATGGTAGTAGGTGTCAGGCGCACCGGCTTGTGTCAAGAATTGCAACGCTGCTGAGTTTTTCACGCACCACAGGTTCCCGAGTGTATCAAGAATGGTCCACCACCAAAAGGACATCCAGCTAACTTGACACAACTGTGGGAAGCATTGGAGTCAACATGGGCCAACATCAAGGGCAACTGCACCACCCGCAACCGCAAGGCTCTCCAGAGGGTTGTGCGTTCTGCTCAATGCATTAAAGGGGAAAGCTACCCGCCCTACAGGACACCTACAGCACCCGATGTCACAGGAAGGCCAAAAAGATCAGGACATCAACCACCCGAGCTACTGCCTGTTCACCCCGCTATCATCCAGAAGGCGAGGTTAGTACAGGTGCATCAAAGCTGGGACCAAGAGACTGAAAAACAGCTTGTATCTCAAGGCCATCAGACTGTTAAACAGCCATCACTAGCACATTAGAGGCTGCTTATAGGCATATACTAGAAGTCACTGGCCACTTTAGCCGCGACCGGGAGACCCATGGGGCGGCGCACAATTGGCCCAGCTTCATCCGGGTTAGGGGAGGGCTTGGCTGGCAGGGATATCCTAGTCTCATCGTGCACTAGCGACTCCTGTGGCGGGCCGGGCACAGTGCACGCTGACACTGTCGCCAGGTGTACGGTGTTTCCTCCGACACATTGGTGCGGCTGGCTTCTGGGTTGGATAGGCATTGTGTCAAGAAGTAGTGCAGCTTGGTTGGGTTGTGTTTCTGGGGACACATGGCTCTCGACCTTCGCCTCTCCCGAGTCTGTACAGGAGTTGCAGCGATGAGACAAGACTGTAACTACTACCAATTGGATATCACGAAATTGGGGAGAAAAAAATTAATAATAATAATAATAAAGAAATCACTGGCCCCTTTAAGGAATGGAACACTAGTCACATTAATAAGGTTTACATATCTGGCATTACTCATCTCCTTTGTATATACTGTATTCTATACTGTTCTACGGTATCTTAGTCACTTAATAATGTTTACATATCTGGCATTTCTCATCACATATGTATTTACTGTTTTCTATACTCTCATTCACTTAATGTTTCCATATCTTGCATTACTCATCTCATATGTATATACTGTATTCTATACTATTCAAATCAAATCAAATGCATTTATATAGCCCTTCTTACATCAGCTGATATCTCAAAGTGCTGTACAGAAACCCAGCCTAAAACCCCAAACAGCAAGCAATGCAGGTGTAGAAGCACGGTGGCTAGGAAAAACTCCCTATAACTCCCTATTCTACTGTATCTTAGTCTGTTCCGCCCTGACATCGCTCGTCCATATGAATATTGTCACGCCCTGACCTTAGAGATCCTTTTTATGTCTCTATTTTGGTTGGTCAGGGCGTGAGTTTGGGTGGGCATTCTATGTCTGGTGTTCTATGTTGTCCTTGTTTTGTATTTCTATGTGTTTGGCCCGGTATGGTTCCCAATCAGAGGCAGCTGTCTATTGTTGTCTCCGCACCTTTGGGGGGGGGGGGGGGGGGTTGTCCTTTTCTATGTGTTAGGCCTGGTATGGTTCCCAATCAGAGGCAGCTGTCAATCGTTGTCTCTGATTGAGAACCATACTTAGGTAGCCTGTTCCCACCTGTGTTTGTGGGTAGTTGTTTTCTGTTGTGTGTCTACACCAGCCAGAACTGTTTCGGTCGTTCTCTTTGTTGTTTTTTGTCATTCAGTGTTCAGTTTATTTGATTAAATTTACTATGAACACTTACCACGCTGCACCTTGGTCCTCTCCTTCCAACAGCCGTTACAAAGTGCATATGTGCCATGTAAAAAAGCTAACGTTTAAGTTCATTGCTCAGAACATGAGAACATACTGTATGAAAGCTGGTGGTTCCTTTTAACATGAGTCTTCAATATTCCCAGTTAAGAAGTTTTACGTTGTAGTTATTATAGGAATTATAGTACTATTTCTCTCTATACCATTTGTATTTCATATACTTTTGACTATTGGATGTTCTTATAGGCACTTTCATATTGCCAGCCTAATCTCAGGAGTTGATAGACTTGAAGTCATAAACAGCGTTGTGCATCAAGCATTGCTAAGAGCTGCTGTTTGAATGAATGCTTACAAGTCTGCTGCTGCCTACCACCGCTCAGTCAGACTGCTCTATCAAATATCAAATCATGTACTTAATTATAATAAACACACAGAAATACAAGCTTTTGGTCCTTAATATGGTCAAATCCGGAACTATCATTTTGAAAACAAAACGTTTATTCTTTCAGTGAAATACGGAACCGTTCCGTATTTTATCAAACGGGTGGCAACCCGAAGTCTAAATATTACTGTTACATTGCACAACCTTCAATGTTATGTCATAATTATGTAAAATTCTGGCAAATTAATAGGCTCTAGGCTCCGCCTCCAACGTTCTAATTGACTTCCGATCGGGTTGATGACTTCCGGAGCGAGTTCTGCTATTGTTTTTATCATTAGCTTACTAGCTATCGTCGATGCATTTCTGACTGAAATAGTTCACAATGACTACGTTTAAATTACAGCCCCGCGAAGGAGGTGCTGATGAACATTGTTCAGTGCCTCTGTGTTCAGTTTCTTCCAAATCCATCGTTTCCCGGTCGATGTAGAGGCTCAAAAAAAGGTGGTTGGTGGCAGTACGTCGTGACAACTTTGCTGTCACCAAACACACAAGGTGTGTAGTACACATTTCGTCGAAAGTGACTTTGTTGAGGGAAAAATTGGGGGGGCGACAATACCTAAAAAGAGTTGTTGTTCCTACTGTCTTCGCGTGGAACTGGCACATTCAAAAGAGACCTGGTGTTTGGGAAACAAGACTGAAACCTCCTGCTCCGACTGAGGGGGATGAAGAACAAGGTGCGCTGCCTATGGACTGTGCCGTCTCTGATCCGGTCCAGAGCATGGGCCAAGCCGGTGTAAATGTACATGTGTTTATTTGCTAGCAGCAAAATAATCATTTGTTTATCTACGACATGTATCAATCGTTTGTGTGGAGCTTGTATTGGCTTTAATTAGGCAATGAGTAACAGGGGTGGGGGAAAGAAATCAAGTAAGCACAGAATAGCCAGAATGCAAGATAGAATACAATGTTAGAGATGTGTAATTGATTAACTGAACTGTTGAACATTTGCTGAAATACATTTTTTTAAACAAATCTATTCTACTGTAGAAGTTAACATTCTTCAGTGTGCAGTACTCCTGTACAGCCACTGGCTCCATGGCTAGCCCCCTCTTCATCTCCATGGTCTGCATACCAGATCCCTTGCCATTCCGGGCTGCTGCTCTGCTCCCTTGTAGCAACCTCGACTTTGTGTGACATCTCGTAGGTTGTTTCTAATGCCTTGAGGTGGAACTGCTCCTGATGGCTAAGGACGTAAGCACACTAGGAAGCCTGAAGCCTGTAGCCATCTAATGGAAGTATTGGTGGAGAAGTGGCATTGGCAATCTTCACAATTTCACGGGTCTTTGGCTGTGGAAGCTGATAGGACAGAACACTGCCGGCTTGCACTGACCCAAAGGTGGACTCAACCAGGGGCACGTCAGCTGACATTTCCATTGTTGTCACAAGAGGGGCAGTAAGTGGAGAAAGGTTGGCATACGTTTATGATACGGAGAGAAGGTCCATGTCAGACATGTATCCATTGAGTGCTTTGTAGAGAGAACTTCTGCAAAACATTTTAAAACCTTAACATCGGGTTGGAGAGATTACTATGACAAAGACTCATGTAACTTTTCCAGAAACAGCACAAGCCTGAAAGTTCAAATAAAATGAATTAAAATATACAGATTTATAGATGATATATTTACCCCCAGTCTTTGTCCCAAACATTTGTCATTATCATCTGGATACAATCACAAGAAAATGTTTTCTAAAATGTTTCCATTCTAGGAACCTCCAACTTACCTTATTCCATCAGCACACGAGTTAGTAGGTTTATGGAACTCTATTCCATCAACCGGACCTGGCTTCACACCCTAATTAACAAGGATTTACTGTTACATAGGCTGAATACTTTTCAGGTGCATTTTTTTATGGATATTGATAGACTCACAAGTGTTCTTGGCTTGTGCCAACGCTGTCTTGTGCCAACGAGTCTGTGCAGCTGTGAACTGGTGGTGCAGCAGGAATGTTTAGTTGAGAGTAGTGTGCTGTCTGGTAAAGAAGGGCCACCAGATGATTGCACAGAGCACTTCCTGCAACACAGGAGCAGTGGCTTTGGACCACTATCACTGGTACGGAGTGCTTTAACACCATCTGTGAAGATAAGTGAAGTGACTGAAGTGAGAAACAAGAATGACGCGGCTCATAAATAACAATAAACATAGTAGTGTCTAGTCTTCTTAACTAGGGGCTCATTTAACTATACAGGAATACAATGTGTCTCAGTAACACAATTACCAAACACTGCGTCAACAGATCTTTACCAAATAACCTGTTAAGTGGGCAATTCTAAATTGGGATTGGGGCCCATCATTAATATCTGTCACGTTCTGACCTTAGTTCCTTTTTTATGTCTTTGTGTTAGGTTGGTCAGGGCGTGAGTTGGGGTGGGTAGTCTATGTTCTTTTTTCTATGTTATTGTATTTCTGTGTTTGGCCTGGTATGGTTCTCAATCAGAGGCAGCTGTCGATCATTGTCTCTGATTGAGAATCATACTTAGGTAGCCTGTTTTCCCCATTTTGGTTGGTGGGTGTTTATTTTCTGTGTAGTGTCTGTTCACTTTGCAGAACTGTTTCGTTTTCTCCTCGTTGTTATTTTGTGTAGTGTTCAGTTTTCTATTAAATTATGACGAACACTTACCACGCTGCATTTTGGTCCTCTTCTCCTTCACCAGACGAGTATCATTACAATATCTATCTACTGATAAGATTAAACGTTGACACTGTCTCCAACACATTTTGACCATGATGACAGTGTCTCACAGGAGATGTTTAACAAGGTCCCTAGTACCTTAACAAGGTCCCTAGTAGCTATCTATAACCTTTCCCTACTCTCATGCTGTGTGGCTTTTCACTCTTCCTCATGGACCTGTGACAGGCAGCCCTCACGGTGATCTCCCCTGTCAATGTATCTTTGTTAGATACTGTGTAGAAGAAACATGAATAACAGAGACATGAATAACAATTATTTTCAGCTAGCAAATATAGCTAGCAAGCATAACTTAACCAAGCTAATGAAAATACACACATTCTCAGGTAGATTCTGTCAACGTTACATCATTTTACGAACTAGCTACAGTTAATAGTTAAATAGTTAACCTAGTAATATCATCAACCATGTGTAGTTAACTAGTGATTATGTTAAGATTGATTGTTTTTTTCTAAGATAAGTTTAATGCTAGCTAGCAACTTACCTTGGCTCCTTGCAGCCACAAGGTCCTTTTGATGCTGCACTCGAGTAACAGGTGGTCAGCCTGCCACGCAGTCTCCTCGTGGATTGCAATGTAGTCGGCCATAATCGGCATCCAAAAAGGTCGATTACCGATTGTTATGAAAACTTGAAATCGGCCCTAATTAATCGGCCATGCCAGTCGACCTCTAGCCTGTTCGCTCCCTTTCGGCTAGAGGTGAGTCAGAGACACTCAAAAAGGAGAGGAGAAGAGTCATATAAACATTAGTGTAACTCAATACATCATCAACTATACAATTTTCACTTGAAGAGTTTTAGTTTTTTACATTAGTTTAAGCAAATTCAGAAAATCTAAATAACTCGCTGAAAATTCATGAATATTGAATGGTGAACTGCCACAGATTACCATCGTGATTTAGCTGCAAATGGTGTTATTTTCTTCAAGGTGTTGTAGGAGCTTCTTAATGTTGTCAACTGAAGCTGCAATGTAGATAAAATGTCATTCTCAGCTAGGCCTAACCTAATGTATTTTTTTGTTATTTTTTCTTCTGCTTTTTTTCAAACAACTCAATGGTGCAGACATTAAAGTAACCGTCCAGTGAAAATCTCACTTTTAAAAGTTAATATTCTGTTAAATTATACCCAAATAATGTTGTTGACTCATCCTATACTCTTATTTGTGCCCAAAGCATAAATTGGGGGAAAAATACACTTCAAAAACCCCACCTCAAACTTACATCTCAAAAATGATTGCTTTCATCATAGAGGATGATGTCATCCTCCTGAGGAGAATGAGCTGGCCAATCAGTGGTCTACAGCTTTTCAACATAGTTCAAAATAAAAAAAAATAGGAAGGAAGAATATTTCACTATATTAATTATTGTAATTAACATAGGTCATATTTCATAGAAATCTGGAAACACTGGACAGTCACATTAAGAGACTGTTCCTTCTCCTGCTAGAACAAAATACATTTATGTTAACTGTTGGTCACTAGAGACTAGTATTCCAATAACTACAGGTACTCCGATTTTCTTTTCTGTTAGGGCTCTGGCTCTATTCAATCTGCATCAAGGAAGTCCAGCTTTACAGCGTGATTGAAATTTAAAGGCAATGTTCCCTCTTTAGCAGAGACTGTATTCACGGTAAACGCTGCATATGTCGGCTCAATCCGAAATTACCTTCACATTTCTATTGCAGAATCTGTAAAGCTTCAGCGTTACAGATTGAATAGAGCCTTTAAGTATTTTCCCATATTTCAATGGATTAGGGTTAAGGTTAAGGTTAGCTACTTCCTTTCCCGCCAGCCTGGATTTGGAACCATCATGGCTGCGGTGCCATCATGGCTCATGGTGCCATTCCCTTTCTGGTTACACATGTGTCAGTTGTCTAACCAAATACATCTTTCGTTTGTGTATATCCTCCTCTCTAGCACCACTCTTTTACATTTAAAATGTTAGTCATTTAGCAGACACTCTTATCCAGACACTCTTTGAAGTTATAAACAATTCTATTGAGCCATATCCATTTAATTGTCTAGAATCCATAAACAATGCAATCAACTGTAAGCAACATGACTTTACAGATCACATTTGTATAATTTGACATAAAGCAAGAAACAAGCATAGCCAGTAAATAAATGTACTTACCAGTGACAATGAGGAGATCATCAGCTCAAACCTGTTGTGTACAGGTATTTATGCTCCAGCAGCACTGACTTTACATAAGCCAAACACGTCATATCAGGGAAATACTGCCTACCTATAAGAATTAAAAGTGAAACTTAATTCCCATAGTTATGTAAAAACAATCATATTAAATGCAGACCCTCCTCTCTTCGACGGGGACAAGAAGATAAAGATTTCAAAGCCTTGTTTTTCCCGCAATTGCATTTTGAAATGTTATACAATCAGAACACATTTTTCAAGGCGCTGGGGGGAGGAGAGTGCCTCGCTCATCACATCAGCAGGCCCCAGAGAAACAGGCACAGGGCAGGGCAGACACTTTCATTACAGCAATCGTGAGGATAATGCATTTTCAGTGGCGTGTACTCATGATTAACAATATTTTGTTTTTACAAAATTCACCTAAAAAAATAATATATGTATATGTATATATGTATATATACAGTACCAGTCATTCCAGGGTTTTTCTTTATTTTTACTATTTTCTACATTGTAGAATAATAGTCAAGACATCAACACTATGAAATAACATATGGAATCATGAAGTAAGCAAAAAAAAGTAGCCACCCGTTGCCTTTGACAGCTTTGCACACTCTTGGCATTCTCTCAACCAGCTTCACAAGGTAGTCACCTGGAATGTATTTCAATTAACAGGTGTGCCTGTTAATTTGTGGAATTTCTTTCCTTCTTAATGCGTTTGAGCAAATCAGTTGTGTTGTGACAAGGTAGAGGTGGTATACAGAAGATAGCCCTATTTGGTAAAAGACCAAGTCCATATTATGTCAAGAACAGTCCATCATTACTTTAAGATATGAAGGTCAGTCAATACGGGGGAAAAAAGTGAAGACATCAAAAATTATCTTTAGTCTGTCTGTATTTCATACTTTTCCTTCAATTCACAAGGGGCTGAATGTATCTCACAGGAGAAAGCATCCGTGCGAGTGAAACAGCTCCCCTCTTTCTCAATAAGTGTAGCCCATCTATCTGATGCTGTCTGGTCAGAAATAGTATAACATTGTTGCCGCCCGTAGCATTGAATGCTAGGGACACAGCAAGCATTTGGTGTCCCTTGATAATAAAAAAAAAAAATAATAATAGCCAATCAGTGTTGAGCTAAACTCAGTGAGCTCAACGGTGATTGGTCCTGGCGCACCAAAAAAAGTGTTAAAGGAAGCCAGTTTGGATTTGGCTTCACACCAATCACATCACATCAAAAGCAGAACAAAATTTACAGAAAAAACTTGAATTGTTGCATCTTATTGTGTCGTTGTCCTCCGGTGACTAGATGGCTAAAATCCTCCCTTTACTAAATTAACCATGGATGGAGATAGGGATTTGGACTTAATTATCCATACTGGCCAATGATTATAACGGTGAGTCTGATCCAACCATAAATTCATACATTGTGCCCCTGGCCCAGGTGGATAGATGTTTAATATGTGGCTAGATGTAGTAAGCTAATGTTAACTAGCTGGCCTGGCGCATAGTTGCCTATGAAAGGAAGTTAGGCTAGCGAGCAAGCGTTTAAGCCAGGTAGCCTAGGACAACAAAATGAAAAGCTTGTAGTGTATGACATAATCAAGAGAGGAGGATGTCATTGGTGGGATGTAATTTTCGTTTCTCTACACGCACGCACGCACACACACACACACACACACACACACACACACACACACACACACACACACACACACACACACACACACACACACACACACACACACACACACACACACCAGTACCATGGACAGCCACAAATTGTTTTTGGTACCTTTTAGTTGTCACTGTATTGAACTAAGCATAGGTGATTTGATGATGTTGAAATGGTTTTGGAATAGTGGAGGCAGCTCCAGTTTTCTTTGTGACTTGTAGTAACTCTCCGTGGTTCTAAATCAATGGTTGTTTAGTAGTCTGAAAATGTCGGAAACATTAACTTGCTTGACAATGCTGTAGGTCATGTAACTATTACATGCAAAATGCTTTGTGGACTTCACCGGACAGATGTTGCTCTCCCATTTCTTGACGAAACAAAGGTGTGGTTGAATTTATTCTACCACTGTGTCTTCTTGTTGTCTCGGGCTCGGCCTTAGGCCTATATGTCACGGTGGCAAGGTATATGAACTAACAGGTTATAGAGCAAACACAATTATCACAACACATAGGTTGTTGCACCCCATTTTGCCCTCAGAACAGCCTCAATTCGCCGGCCATGGACTCTACAAGGAGTTGAAAGCGTTCCACAGGGATGCTGGCCCATGAAGACTCCAATGCTTCCCACAGCTGTGTCAAGTTGGCTGGATGTCATTTGGTTGGGGACCACTCTTAATACACATGAGAAACTGTTGAGCCAGAAAAACCCAGCTGCGTTGCAGTTCTTGACACACTCAAACCGATGCGCCTGGCACTTACTACCATACCCCGTTCATACACAATCCATGTCTCATTTGTCTCAAGGCTTAAAAATCATTCTTTAAGGTGTCGCCTCCCCTTCAGCTACACTGATTGAAGTGGATTTAACAGGTGACATCAATAAGGGATCATAGTTTTTACCTGGATTCACCTGGTCAGTCTGCCATGGAAAGAGCAGGTGTTCCTAATGTTTTGTACACTAAGTATATATTATTATAAGAGAAATTGCCATGTCACTTAAAAAAATTAAAATAATAATATTTTCGAGTGTGTCAATTTCGACTAGCCCACCTAACTAAAAAATGGTCCAGCCCATCTGGCATCTGACAGAATTGCCAGATGGCCAATCCACCCCTGTACACCTTTATGTAAAGTTTCACTTGAATGCATGTTTCAGCTAGCTCAAACCAGTTCTCTCTTAAACTATACCATGATGAGGACTTATTTCAATGCTTATTTGTTTCTTCTCAGGTTGAAAAGTAAAAACAAACCAGTACACCGATAGAGCCAAGGCTACTGTAATAAACCTGAACCATCCAAGATCGTGGGCCAAATACTGGACTGAGCAAAGTAGTGTGCAAGCTGCCACCACCTTTAACTGAATCGCTATGGTCCGTCAACGGTCAAGACACAACCACAGTATGAACAAAAAATAGATACTTTATTATACAATCTTTTAAATGAATGCAGAGTTCACTTTTTGGTTAGAAATAGAGTAACAGAGTACTTGGCAGATTCTCCAGATGAGCTCCAAACATAAATTAGGGGAGAGGGCTAGCACTCCTAACACAATGTCCCTATCTAATCTCATTCCCTTGCTCCCGCTCTCTACCAATCTTCATCGCAGGTGGCCCTAAACAGCCACGAACGACATCCCTCCCACCATAAGAAATGAGTGGCTCAAATGGGCAACAAGACAACATTTTCAACAAAGCACCATTTCCTCCAGTGTTCACTTGTGCTCTCGGCCAATAAACCATAGATGAGTGGAAAAATAAACACAAAACAACATATTTCTACATTTCAATGTGACTGCCAAAGACAAAAGAAGAATCATACTATATACTATCGACACCTGACTTGAAGTCATTGTGCATCCATCAAATACATTTTATAAAGCCCTTTTTACATTAGGAGTTGTCAAAGTGCTTTACAGATACCCAGCCTAAAACCCCAAAGAGCAAGCAATGCACAAGCACGCACAGTGGCTAGGAAAAACTCCCTAGAAGGCAGGGACCTAGGAAGAAACCTAGAGGGGAACCAGGCTCCGAGGGGTGGCCAGTCCTCTTCTGGCTGTACTGGGTGGAGGTGCAAAATACAGCTGCGTTGTGCACCAATTTCCTGGCCTTAATGCAAATAAGTTTTGATGACAATCCATCCAGTTGACACCTTTTAGGCTTCATCATCTTCATCTTCTCTTTCTCTCCAGACGCAGAAATTTGGATTGCTTGATGAGATCTGTGAAGACACATAAAATTGACTATATACTGCAACATGTTAGCCCATTGGAGATAATATAAGACAAGTACCGGAAACAATAGAAAACTATGAAATATCTGGGAAACCAGGCCTGGTATTCATACCAGACTTTGAAAAGGCCTTTGATAAAGTACGACTGGAATTTATATATAAATACCTGGACTATTTAATTTTGGAGAATCTCTTATACAATGGGTTAGAGTTATGTATTTTAACCCCAGGTGTAAAATAGTAAATAATGGCTACTTCTAAGAAAGTTTAATACTGTCAAAACAAGGTTGTCCACTATCGGCAAATCTATTTATTATGGCCATCTAAATGTTAGCTATTAAAATCAGATCTAACAATAATATCAAGGGGATAGAAATCCAGGGTTTAAAAACAAAGATGCTGAACATTCATGTTTTCTTTTAAATCCGCAATTTGGATCGCTACATGGCCTCAGAGGATCTAGATAATTTGTCTAACCTCTCTGGATCACAACATAATTATGATAAATGCACCATATTACATATTGGATCGCTAAGAAATACAACTTTACATTACTAGTTTACCAATAAAACGGTTGCTATTGCTATTTTTACAATTGGACAGCTGCGCCATACAGGTTGCAAAATAGTTGGGAAGATATTTTCGATGTACCGATTCCATGGCATATTGTTTATGAACTGATACACAAAACAACGCCGGATTCAAAACTCTTTCTTGCAAAATTCTTGCAACCAATAGAATGTTAGAAATATGGAGGATACAACCATCCCAGCTCTGCAGATTTTGCTGCGAAGACACAGAATCATTAGATCACTTGTTTTGATACTGTCCATATGTAGCTTGTTTTTGGTCGCAGGTTCAGGAATGACTGAAAAATTGCAACATTTATCTGGAGCTAACTCTGCTATAACCACTGCTGGGTGATTTGAAAAGTCATAGTCAATCGATCAATAATATAATAATACTCTTAGCAAACTATGATATATTTTAACAATCTGTAGAAACTATGAGAATAGAAAGGGTCAGAACTTTTGTGAAACATCACAGCTATTTTGAAAAATATATGACAATTAGATATCAAAACTGGATAGTCTTCAGAGATAGATGGGAGGGGTTGAGGGTAGCTGAAGGGTGGAACTAAAAAAAATTAAAAATAAAATAAAATATATTGTGTCAATAAAATGTGTATGCACTAAAGCAAACATATAAACGCAACATGTAAAGTATTGGTCCTGTGTTTAATGAGCTAAAATAAAAGATCCCAGAAATATTCCGTACGTACAAAAAGCTTATTTTGCTCACATTTTGTGCACAAATGTGTTTCCTCCCTGCTTGTGAGCATTTCCCCTTTGCCAAGATAATCCATCCACCTGACAGGTGTGGCATATCAAGAAGCTGTTTAAACAGCATGATAATTACACAGGTGCACCTTGTGCTGGGGACAACAAAAGGCCACTCTAAAATGCGCAGTTTTGTCATACAACACAATGCCAGAGATGTCTCCAGTTGAGAGAGTGTGCAATTGGCATGCTGACTGCAGGAATGTCCACCAGAGCGGTTTCTGGATAATTTAATGTTCATCTCTCTAACATAAGCCGCCTCCAACGTTGTTTTAGAGAATTTGTCAGTACTTCAAACCAGCCTCACAAGTGCAGACCACATGTATGGCGTCATGTGGGCGAGCGGTTTGCTGATGTCAATGTTGTGAACAGAGTGGCCCATGGCGGCAGTTGGGTTATGGTATGGGCAGGCATAAGCTAATTGCATTTTATCGATGGGAATCTGAATGCACAGAGATACTGTGATGAGATCCTGAAGCCCATTGTCGTGCCATTCATTCGCCGCCATCACCTCATGTTTCAGCATGATAATGTATGACCCCATGTCGCAATGATCTGTACACAATTCCTCTAAGCTGCATACTCACCAGACATGTCACCCATTGAGCATGTTTGGGAGGCTCTGGATTGACGTGTACGATGGCGTGTTCCAGTTCCCGCCAATTTCCAGCAACTTCGCACAGCCATTGAAGAGGCGTGGGACAACATTCCACACGCCACAATCAACAGCCTGATCAACTCTATGCAAAGGAAATGTGTTGCGCTGCATGAGGCAAATGGTGGTCACACCAGATACTGACTGGTTTTATGATCCACGGCCCTACCTTTTTTTTAAGGTATCTTTGACCAACAGATGCATATCTGTATTCTCAGTCATGTGAAATCCATAGATTAGGGCCTAATGAATTTATGTCAATTGACAGATTTTCTTATATGAACTGTAACTCAGTACAATACTAGAAATTGTTGCATGTTGCGTTTATATCTTTGTTCAGTATAGTATGTAGAAGCCGGAAGCAGACACCTAAGTATTGTTGTCCATTAGTTAACTCCAATTAGGGAGGGGTGGTACAGTTAAGGGAAAATAAAGGAAAAATATATATATTTTACATTTAAGATATACAGTACCAGTCAAAAGGTTTTTCTTTATTTTTTACATTGTAGAATAATAGTGAAGACATCACAATTATGAAATAACACATGGAATCATGTAGTAACCAAAAAAAGTGTTAAACAAATCAAAATATATTTTATAAAGTAGCCACCCTTTGCCTTGATGACGGCTTTGCAAACTCTTGGCATTCTCTCAACCAGCTTCATGAGGTAGTCACCTGGAATGCATTTCAATTAAGGTGCGCCTTGTTAAAAGTTAAGTTGTGGAATTTCTTTCCTTCTTTATTCATTTGAGCCAATCAGTTGTGTTGTGACAAGGTAGGGGTGGTATACAGAAGATAGCCCTATTTGGTAAAAGACAAAGTCCATATTATGGCAAGAACAGCTCAAATAAGCAAAGAGAAATGACAGTGCATCATTACTTTAAGACATGAAGGTCAGTCAATCTGGAACATTTCAAGAACTTTGAAAGTTTCTTCAAGTGCAGTCGCAAAAACCATCAAGCGCTATGATGAAACTAGCTCCCATGAGGACCGCCACAGGAAAGGAAGACCCAGAGTTACCTCTGCAATCTGAGGATAAGTTCCTAAGTCTGGCCTCAGAAATCAGCAATTAACTACACCTCAGATTGCACCTCACAGAGTTCAAGTAACAGACACAACTCAACATCAACTGTTCAGAGTGCGTGAATCAGGCCTTCATGGTCGAATTGCTGCAAAGAAACCACTACTAAAAGGACATCAATAAGAAGAAGAGACTTGCTTGGGCCAAGAAACACAAGCAATGGACATTAGTCCGGTGAAAATCTGTCCTTTGTTCTGATGAGTCCAAATTTGAGATTTTTGGTTCCAACTGCCGTGTCTTTGTGAGACACAGAGTAGGTGAACGGATGATCTCCTCATGTGTGGTTCCCACCATGAAGTATGGAGGAGGTGGTGTGGGGGTGCTTTGCTGGTGACACAGTCAGTGATGTATTTAGAATTCAAGGCACACTTAACCAACATGGCTACCACAGCATTCTGCAGCGATATGCCATCTCATCTGGTTTGCGCTTAGTGGGACTATCATTTGTTTTTCAACAGGACAATGACCCAAAACACACCCCCAGGCTGTATAAGGGCTATTTGACCAAGAAGGAGATTGATGGAGTGCTGCATTAGTTGACCTGGCCTTCACAATCACCCAACCTCAACCCAATTGAGCTGGTTTGGGATGAGTTGGACCGCAGAGTGAACAAAAAGCAGCCGTCAAGTGCTCAGGATATGTGGGAACTCATTCAAGACTGTTGGAAAAGCATTCTTCATGAAGCTGGTTTAAAAAATGCAAAGAGTGTGCAAAGCTGTCATCAAGGCAAAGGGTGGCTACTTTGAAGAATCTCAAAAATAAAATATATTTTGATTTGTTTAACACGTTTTTGGTTCCTACATGATTCCATGTGTTATTTCATTGTTTTGATATCTTCAATATTATTCTACAATGTAGAAAATAGTAAAAATAAAGAAAAACCCTGGAAAAATATATACTGAACAAAAATATGGCTGTGCCCCTGCCCAGTCGTGAAATCCATAGATTATGGCCTAATGAATGTATTCCAATTGACTGATTTCCTTCTATGAATTGCAACTCAGTAAAATCTTTGAAATTGTTGTGTTTCTATTTTTGTTCAGTATATATGGGGGATTGGAAATGATGCAGACAAAAACATTGATAGAAGCCACATCTAGCTGATCTACTCCCTAAGAAGAAAAAAAAACATGTTAACCCATTAAAAGCGGAGGTAAGTGACATGAATTCCCTTTTTCTTAATTGAGGCTCTAACTGACATGGAAGGTATAGGTAAATCAGGAATACTCACATTTCTGACACATTCATAAAATAAAGTAATTTCATAGACAAAATGTGTCCATCATACCCAGTCCATTTTCTCCTCTTCCTGGCAGCAGGTCACTCCCATTTCTTGATCAATCTGTTTTAACAGAAAAAGCAGTTTCATGTCATGTCCATTCCACCCTGTGTGTGTGTGTGTGTGTGCACGCGTGTACGTACACTTGTGGTGACTGCACATACCCTGTCCATTTCCTCATTGTGCTCCTCTTCCTGGCAGCAGGTCACTTCCATTTCTTCATCAATCTGTTTCAACAGAAAAAGCAGTTTCATGTCATGTCCATTCCACCCTGTGTGTGTGCGCGCGTATGTGTACGTACACTTGTGGTGACTTCACATACACAGTCCATATCCTCTCCTTCACCACACAGGCGTAGATGTTGGAATTGAGCGATGAGATCGATAAGGTCCTGCATGAAAAAGATGGCAAAGACCAGCCTTTGTACTAGCTGATTTACAAACATGTCTGTACTGTCTTTTTCATGTTGTATTGAATGTTAGGGTAACAACCAGGGACCAATCTATTTTGAATGACTAGTCTGGGTGATTTTAATATAGGCCCTAGTTGTTGAATGTGCTAGGGCCAGTTGATATGGTGACAAGGTATATCATGACCTAGTCTGTAACTTACCCTGTTCCTTTTCTCCAATGTCCCTGGGAAAGTGTTGTCTCTCATTTCATAATCCTGGGGACATTGTTTCTCAAATTAATGTATTGTAGACTTTTGGCCCAAATGTTTTGATGCATGAAGTTATATCCTGTCATTAACATTAAATGATTGATTATGACTGTCTGACATAAATGTACATAATATGCTATCTTCTTTGTGTGAACATTATTGAAAGTATACTTGACAGAAGATTACTTATCTAACAGTGGCACTCGAGCCGGTCATCGGTGGCATTTCAGCCAGTCATCGGTGGCATTTCAGCCAGTCATCGGTGGCATTTCAGCCATTTGTTTGTGGCTTTTCAGCCATTTGTTTGTGGCTTTTCAGCCATTTGTTTGTGGCTTTTCAGCCATTTGTTTGCTCCCTTACGGCCATCAGAAAGGTAGAGTGTAGAAAGAGAAGCTCACAGAGAAATAGTAGAAAACAGAATAGTCACAAATAATGAATAATACTTGTTTTTTTACAACCACACTCACACACACAAAATACTCTTCTTATGGCTCTATTCACTCTGTATCGAGTCAATTCAGTGTTACATCAAATGTAAAGGCAATGTTCCCGCATTAACGTAGACTGCATTCATGGTAAACGCTGCAGATGTCGTCACAAAAAGGAAATTACCGTTACATTTCTAGCGCTCTATTTGTAACAATTCCACGACACAGATTGAATAGAGCCTTTAGTATCAATCACATAATACTTCCTGTACTTTAGTTTTGAACCGTTCATTTTACATCTGCCTCAGATTACCATAGCACGGTTTCCTCTAGGTCTAGTCAATTGGAGCTTCTTGGTGTTTCTGTAATGACGCTGGCTGCAATAGAGGAGAAAAATTATCTACTTTGTCATTTCTTTCTATCAGTTTAAGGATTAAATGCAGCTGTCCCTTTATGTTCCTGCATGTCATGCCACTCCTGGTGGTTAGGAACCAGGAAAGCATCGCCTTCAGGTGGAAGGAGCCCAAAATATCTTCCTGTTCGCTAATGTATCATCCTATTTAGCACCTCACCATAGTTAAATACAAACCACTTTTGACGTTTATGGAGCCAAAATCTACATTGAGTTTCTGAAGTCAAAAGCAGATTGAAGCAGTTTAAAATTGACAGGTTTTCTTGCCATTGTTGATAATACAAGTTTACTGGAGAACTGAGACGAAGTAGAGACTCTGGACAGGGTGGATGAGGTTTAATTAAATGCAATTTATTCAGAGGTAAAGATATCTGAAATAGCGTGCACGGACCCTTTTCATCAAGCTCAAATGGAACTATCCGAAAGAAGCCCAGATAACAGAGTGCATATACATTTTATACAGTACAGAAAGTAGGTTGAGTCTGGAAGTTCTGGTCCTCTGGTTGGTTCTGATGAGTTGGGCGAGGTCTCCTTCAGGCCAGTATCACTGTCCCATTGGCTCTGAGTAGAGTTCTTTGTCTTCAGAAATGTTCAGCTAAAACAGGAGATTAGGTGTGTGCGTAGATGTTCCTATTTTGACATTTCTGTGTGTCTCTGTAAAATGTTCAGACTGAAGAGGAGTTTTTGTGTGTGCGAAGATGTTCCTGTCTTATCTGTGTTTATGAAAGGTTTACGTCAGCCCTCTGTCCTTGGGTATGTGTGTGTCTCAGTTTCTCGTGATATGCAGTACCAGGCACCACTTTTCTTATCAGTCTTTATGAAAAGGCCTGTGTCAGCCATCTGTCTCTGGGTGTGTGAGAAACCCTGCTTAGAAAGAAGTTAGTTATAACAATGTAATAGCAATATGCTTGTGTTATTTTCAAATGGTATTTATTACAAATCCCTCTCTTCACGTCTCCAAAGAGACGTGACATAAACTAGGTAAAAGTAAGAAAAGCAAAAGTAAACAACCAGGGAAACTTTCTCAGAGAGAAAGTTTTGATTCCCTCTCTTCACGTCTCCAAAGAGACGTGACATAAACTAGGTAAAAGTAAGAAAAGCAAAAGTAAACAACCAGGGAAACTTTCTCAGAGAGAAAGTTTTGATTCCCTCTCTTCACGTCTCACAAGAGACGTGACATAAACTAGGTAAAAGTAAGAAAAGCAAAAGTAAACAACCAGGGAAACTTTCTCAGAGAGAAAGTTTTGATTCCCTCTCTTCACGTCTCACAAGAGACGTGACATAAACTAGGTAAAAGTAAGAAAAGCAAAAGTAAACAACCAGGGAAACTTTCTCAGAGAGAAAGTTTTATTTCCCTCTCTTCACGTCTCCAAAGAGACGTGACATAAACTAGGTAAAAGTAAGAAAAGCAAAAGTAAACAACCAGGGAAACTTTCTCAGAGAGAAAGTTTTGATTCCCTCTCTTCACGTCTCCAAAGAGACGTGACATAAACTAGGTAAAAGCAAGAAAAGCAAAAGTAAACAACCAGGGAAACTTTCTCAGAGAGAAAGTTTTGATTCCCTCTCTTCACGTCTCACAAGAGACGTGACATAAACTAGGTAAAAGTAAGAAAAGCAAAAGTAAACAACCAGGGAAACTTTCTCAGAGAGAAAGTTTTATTTCCCTCTCTTCACGTCTCCAAAGAGACGTGACATAAACTAGGTAAAAGTAAGAAAAGCAAAAGTAAACAACCAGGGAAACTTTCTCAGAGAGAAAGTTTTATTCCCCCTCTTCACGTCTCACAAGAGACGTGACAAAAGCTATGAATGGCGTTTAATTAGTCATCAGTCCAATAGCCTGGCTCAGCATCCTCCAGGGCAAGCATAGGAAACATCTGTCCCTTCTCTGCCTGGTTGGGATCAATAGCAGTAGTTATGATCCTAGTGGTCAGCGTTCGAATACATGGAATGCAGCAGCATCCACAAAGCACCAGTATCGCAGTGAAGACAGATATAGATACCAGTATGGAGGAAACAAGCATCTTATATTTCCCAAACGCATCCATCCAAGAGTCCCACATAGAGGTGTCAACCCCGGAGTGGTGCTTCATCTTCTCATTAAGTGTACGAAGACCCTCTAAGGCAACAGTAAGACTACCATCAGTTGCTGTGTTATTGGGAATGAAAGTACAACATTGCTCCCCGAACATGGCACAAACACCTCCGCGTTCAGCCAACAACATATCCACCGCGATTCTATTTTGGAATGCCATCAGGGATGTAGCTGCCAATTGTCCATGGACCGCCTCGAAACCTTGTTGAGTCCAATTACCTAATTTTTTAACCAAAAAACGAGAAAATGTTAAACCCTCAGGTCCATCCCTCTATACAACCTGTACCAGGTGGGCTCGTCGCCACCCGGGAACTTCAAACCTTCACAACAGGGAGGACAAACATCACTTTTTATTCATTCGACAACCTCTACTACAGCAAACCAAGGGTCCTCCTCTGTCAGGCCCACTCTCCTGCGAAAGCTTGATTCCGTATCAGCCTCTCCAACTGGAGCATCAAGCAACGGCATCATACCAGAGGTCCTTGCCCCATCTGTAACAGACTTCTTCAAACAAGGTATGATACAGGTAGCACAGCACATGAGCATAAGAAAAACAACAACTAGAGTCAGAAATCCAGTAACCATCATTGTAGTGCCAGTATCCATCATTGTAGTGCACTTACCAAACCAACCACCCAGCCAGGGGAACAGTCCACTCTCCTCCACACCTGCAAGACCCTCCATCCCCACCGATAACCTTGCCAACCCACTCAGAGCTTTTTGAAATGCTCCCATCCGGACTAGTATTGTTAGGGACAAACGTGCAACACTGTTCTCCAATCATTTTACATACACCTCCCTGGTTGGCCAGTATCATGTCTAGTGCTAGCCTATTCTGTCTAGCAGTTCGAGAGGTGGCATCCAATTGTTCAGCCATCCCCCTAAGTGCAGTGTGGGTGTAGTTGACAAATCATTGTTGATTATATTAAAGATAATTGATCCAGGCATTTTGTTTAGTATCACCAATAGCTGGGCCAATGGTGGGCATCAGATGCCACAGACCATCATTTCTGTTTAATGCCTGGAATTCGTGGGGGGACCCCTATTGGGACCCCCAACAGGTTGGTGTGGATGTTATCTGTCCCCTCGGACCAAGGAGCGTCACGGCTCTGCCATCTCCTGGGTTGGTTCCGAGCCTCTGTGTCATGTGCAGCTCTCAGAAGTTGGTCAGCTGTAACCTCAATAATAGGCAATGGTGTTATCAGACTGGCCAAAGCACATGTGCCCTGACAATCTACTTTCAAAATGGGGTCAATCGCCTGGCAGGTCCACACATCCACCATACATCAGCAACACCTCCAGTTAATAGTGGCATTGGTGATGCAGGTAGCAGTAGGGAGCCTCCCATAGTCTATACCCCTACCTGTACCAGTGTTACAGCTGTAATATCCCCCATATGCCTTAACCCCCCATGGTGTCTTCTGGGGAGGGACTTCTGGGAACACAAGACTCAGAGTTTTACACAGGGTTGAATTTGGCTTAAACTTTCCAATATGCACATCCAACCTTCCCCATTACTTAGGGCAAATGGGTGAGCAGCCAGAATAGGTCTGGCATGTCCACATACGACACAGTCCTTTCTATTTATTGTTTTGCAGGCCAACCACATATTCTCCCTTTCCTCATAACCAGTTTCAGTCCCCAATTGTTCACTATCTGAGATGTCTTTTACATTTATTACCTGTCCCAGATTGGAGAGCTTAGGTGGTGGTGTGGGACTTGGTCTTGAAGTGGTGGAGGAGGCCGGCTGAATCCCTGGTCCGTTGGAACTGGTGGTGGTTCTGGCAGCACTGTGATGGTAACATCCCCATCGTATCCTAAACAGACAGCTCAGGACCACAAGCAGTCCTGTAAAACCCCATCCTTTCCCAGAGAACACATCATCAGCTAGAGACCAAGCAACACTTTCACTTCTATGAACGTACACAGTGAGGAAAGGTCGGGGTCAGGGAATTCTTCATTAAGGAGTTGACCCCTGAGCTTTATTAGCATCAGTTCTTCTCCTTAACTCTGTGATCATTCGGCAGTGTCAGTGTGTCTCACCCTCCAAGTGCGATATGCCCCCAGGTCGAGTGAATCACCTTCTCCTTTAATTCATCTGTAACGCATAAAATCCTGGACATACAGGTTTGGTTAACCACCAGTTTCTCATTTGTTTTATCTGATTATATATTTAACTTCTATACCTATTTGTTAGCTATAATTATTATTATTTTTATTTTTATTTTATTTTTATAATTAGTTTATTATCCAATAGGCCCCATCCTATCCTAGACCACAATGTACCCATCCCCCTCTTGATACCTGGCTCTAGCCAGGTAACAACCTTACCTATTCTAAATAATGACTTAGGTAAGAATAGTAAAATATTCTTATGTTCTACATTATCATGTAGGAGCGCCCCTTTCATGTCTCCATTCAGTAACTGTTATCTACCCATTCTGTTATCCATGTCCTGGCGCCCCTTCCGAAACTCCCCTCTCTGCTCTCAAACCTTCAAGGTCTCAGCAGTGTAGGGAGGGCCTGTCTGTCTGCCCTTTCCCTTATCTGTCTGTAACAACTGTTTTGTTTCCAAATTTTAACTAAATGTCTCACTGTTTGGCTTCATCTAAACTCATGTATTTTTAGAAAAACATGTCTATGGTGGCAATTTCTAGAGTCCTTACATATTAATTTACCTCAAAACCAGTATACCAAATGACCACAAATGCTTTATCTACATGACCATCCCCCGAAGCTGATCAGACTTCAAGAGACAGCCATGATGCAGGTCAAAGGTTACAACACCCCCTTACATTCGTGTTCCATACCATGTCTAGACCTATTAAAGAACCCCTTATCTTTAAAAATTAAACATTTCCTTGTCTAATTAAAACTCAGAAAATAAAACTCTGAATATTCCATATATGAGTGTGCCCCTTTAAGATACCTTGTCTCTGGGAACATGTAAATCCCCTTAACCCAAACGTTTACTACAAACAAAACATAATTACATAGTTATACCTGTCACAAGAATTTAAAACATGGCCAAGAGGATTAAGTCCTCACCACATTAAAGCTCAGGCTTGGACTTAGGTACCGAGCGGCGACCAGTTAAAAAATAGTTATTAACCTGACCCGGATTTGCCAATTCAGCACGAGCTCCCGAATGATCAAGCTCAGTTTAATTCCGATGCTACCTAGAAGGGTGTCCGAGGCGTGTACGAGGTTGCCAACAACTTACATCTTCAACTTACACTAACTTCTAGTCCCGGACACTGATACAAACTTGAACAGACACTTCAATCTTATGGATACTCCTAGTTCTAGCAACTAGCCCCATTTCTAAGATGTGTCATTACTTCTCACTTATCTTACGGATACTCCTAGTTGCAACTAGCCCCGTTTCTAAGATATATCAGAATAAATGGCAGATATCTTTACACAAGTGCCTTCACATGTAAATACTTTATACCCTGCCATTGGACCTTGTGATTTGTTGTACATCAAGAGCGGGCATATGACCTCCCTCTCTTGGTGTACCACACATCTATCTTAGCCTTCAAAGTCTGATTGGCCCTCCCACGAGGTCTTGAGATTGGGGCCTGTACATTTATATTGTTCCTTTCCCCCTGCCCTGTCCTGTATTTTTTGTTCTAGGTATTCATTGAACTCTAGTTTTGGGCCATTAGCGGCTGCCATGGTAAATTTCAGGATCAGGTTTGACTATCTTAGTGCACTTAGCCCGTCACTGGCCGAGGCCAGCAATGTATTCTCGGTGCTGACACCGACTTATCTCTGGTGCCCCACACTCGTACACAAAGAATTATTTACAGCAGTTATTACTGTTAAACAGATTTTGTTAATCGAGTTGTTATATATTTTCCCAGAAGGTATCAGAATCGCCCTTCTGGAACAATATATCTACGAACTCAAGCGCTGCTAAAATAATTATCAATTCAATTATATGAATTATTTTGCAAAAGTTATCAGCGTTTTTCAGTTTTTCGAGTTGTTATATATTTTCCCAGAAGGTATCAGAATCGCCCTTCGGGAACAATATATCTACGAACTCAAGCGCTGCTAAAATGATTATCAATTCAATTGTAGGAATTATTTTGCAAAAGTTATCAGCGCATTTCAGTTTTTCGAGTTGTTATATATTTTCCCAGAAGGTATCAGAATCGCCCTTCGGGAACAATATATCTACGAACTCAAGCGCTGCTAAAATGATTATCAATTCAATTGTAGGAATTATTTTGCAAAAGTTATCAGCGCATTTCAGTTTTTCGAGTTGTTATATATTTTCCCAGAAGGTATCAGAATCGCCCTTCGGGAACAATATATCTACGAACTCAAGCGCTGCTAAAATGATTATCAATTCAATTGTAGGAATTATTTTGCAAAAGTTATCAGCGCATTTCAGTTTTTCGAGTTGTTATATATTTTCCCAGAAGGTATCAGAATCGCCCTTCGGGAACAATATATACACGAACTCAAGCGCTGCTAAAATGATTATCAATTCAACTGTAGGAATTATGGAAATACCAACATCACAATAGAGGAAAAATACAAGTCAGTTTTCAGCTCGGCGGCTGCACCACGGGCCAAAAGAAAACTCAGCTGTCCTCCCAAAAGTTATCAACTAGTGAGTCTCGTGAAAAGGCCAATCTTACACAACATTTCAAATTAACATTTCCACATTTAGTTTTAACACATTGATCGCAGGTTAAGTTCTTCACAGTGCATTTAGTTAAGTGCCACGTCAACCATTTGTCCGACTATCTGAACTTGTATTTTTGTTTTATTTTGTTGATTCCCCCTAGGTAACTTCCAAGTGTTTTAACCAATCAAATGTTGTTAAGTCTGGGGAACCTTTTCTAGACTTGGATTCTCACGGAATTCTCACTCAACCCGACTGTCTGAATCTTTTTATCAAGTCAGTTACAATTATCTTCTACCCGACTATGTGGATTTATCACAACACCCATTTACTTAGATTCTCACGGCTTCTACCCGACTATATGAATCTGAGTCTCACGGCTTCTACCCGACTATGTGACTCTCTATATCTCAGATATCTTTACATGTTTACTTTTACATTTACAATAGACATTTATCATAAATTTGACAGTAACCCATACTCAACCTCAGTACTTCTGATCTTTAATTTGGATTTTCCTAATATACAATATGCAGATTTTTGATTTAACAGGTTTCTGCTTACCTTTGTTTTGTAGGCCTTATAGATCAGTTTCCTGAGGTGAGCTAGATTCCCGGCTGCTCCTTCGACAGGTCACCCTTCCTTTCTGATCCGTCTCTCACTTGTCTCTTTTCTCTATCAACTTTTTATGGACCGAATTCAGAGAAGAAAACCATCCTCTGCTACCAATTTGTTGATAATACAAGTTTACTGGAGAACTGAGACGAAGTAGAGACTCTGGACAGGGTGGATGAGGTTTAATTAAATGCAATTTATTCAGAGGTAAAGATATCTGAAATAGCGTGCACGGACCCTTTTCATCAAGCTCAAATGGAACTATCCGAAAGAAGCCCAGATAACAGAGTGCATATACATTTTATACAGTACAGAAAGTAGGTTGAGTCTGGAAGTTCTGGTCCTCTGGTTGGTTCTGATGAGTTGGGCGAGGTCTCCTTCAGGCCAGTATCACTGTCCCATTGGCTCTGAGTAGAGTTCTTTGTCTTCAGAAATGTTCAGCTAAAACAGGAGATTAGGTGTGTGCGTAGATGTTCCTATTTTGACATTTCTGTGTGTCTCTGTAAAATGTTCAGACTGAAGAGGAGTTTTTGTGTGTGCGAAGATGTTCCTGTCTTATCTGTGTTTATGAAAGGTTTACGTCAGCCCTCTGTCCTTGGGTATGTGTGTGTCTCAGTTTCTCGTGATATGCAGTACCAGGCACCACTTTTCTTATCAGTCTTTATGAAAAGGCCTGTGTCAGCCATCTGTCTCTGGGTGTGTGAGAAACCCTGCTTAGAAAGAAGTTAGTTATAACAATGTAATAGCAATATGCTTGTGTTATTTTCAAATGGTATTTATTACACCATCATGAACTTCACATAAATGTACAGTTCTATATTCCAAAATGTATGGTTACTTCATAGTTTGTTACTTTAATAATTACAAATGTGAGAAAAAACAACAAATTGCTAATAAAATCATTTAACTTACCAACAAGCAACACGTTTTGAAAGAGAAAGAACTGTGGTTATAATGGCAGATAATCTCTTAACTGATTTCCTGAAACCCTCCTGTGTTTTATGCCCTAGCCACACACGTCGTATACACGTCATATCGGGGAAATTGTACCTATCACCCATAATCAAAACTGAAACTTGTTCCACAGTTACATGCTGACCACACCGCGTTGCAAAATAAATGTACACATACATGTTATTCAATCGTTGCTCCCACACTGCTTGCGCACGCCAACGAGCGTCTGCGTTGCCAAGCGCTACTACACGAAACCCAAACCGGCTGCGCGCATGCGCCATCATGCATAAATGTATTGTGTACCCCCACACCAAACTCGATCACCACACTTAAAATATCAAAACGAACTCTGAACCAATTGCATTAATTTGGGGACACGTCGAAAAGCATTAAACATTTATGGCAATTTAGCGGCGCAGGTCCTAATCCAGGCACTTGTCATCTCCCGTCTGGATTACTGCAACTCGCTGTTGGCTGGGCTCCCTGCCTGTGCCATTAAACCCCTACAACTCATCCAGAACGCCGCAGCCCGTCTGGTGTTCAACCTTCCCAAGTTCTCTCACGTCACCCCGCTCCTCCGCTCTCTCCACTGGCTTCCAGTTGAAGCTCGCATCCGCTACAAGACCATGGTGCTTGCCTACGGAGCTGTGAGGGGAACGGCACCTCCGTACCTTCAGGCTCTGATCAGGCCCTACACCCAGACAAGGGCACTGCGTTCATCCACCTCTGGCCTGCTCGCCTCCCTACCTCTGAGGAAGTACAGTTCCCGCTCAGCCCAGTCAAAACTGTTCGCTGCTCTGGCACCCCAATGGTGGAACAAACTCCCTCACGACGCCAGGTCAGCGGAGTCAATCACCACCTTCCGGAGACACCTGAAACCCCACCTCTTTAAGGAATACCTAGGATAGGATAAAGTAATCCTTCTAACCCCCCCTTAAAAGAGTTAGATGCACTATTGTAAAGTGGTTGTTCCACTGGATATCATAAGGTGAATGCACCAATTTGTAAGTCGCTCTGGATAAGAGCGTCTGCTAAATGACTTAAATGTAAATGTAGCTAACTAACTTATCTTTTTTAGCTAGCTTGCTGTTGCTAGCTAATTGTCCTGAGATATAAACATTGGGTTATTTTACCTGAAATGCACAAGGTCCTCTACTCCGACAATTAAGCCACATAAAACGGTCAACCAAATCGTTTCTATGCTTCTATAAACCAATGAGGAGATGGGAGAGGCAGGACTTGCTGCGCAATCTTACACCAGAAGTACATTAATTTCCAATGGAACGCTGCGTTTGCCTTGCACCATTGCGTTGCAGAGGCAGTTGCTGCGTGTTCTGTGTGGATCGAACTTATGCTTCAAATTGTATGCGTAGACCTGACAGAAAGTAGTAAATGTGTATGTTGAATTTTTGTTGCACACATATCCAGTAAAAAAAATTGGGATTACATAATAAAAACAGTTTAATTGCATAATTTCTTTACGTGTTTTATTCATTTATTTGCCAAGTATATTATTTATTCGATGACATCCACAAATTAATTGTGAGAGCCTATAATATAATGTCCCTCCAAAATGCAGTTTTGGAGTGAAATGCAATAATAAATAGTCAAGATAGCAGAGTAGGCTCTTTCAACAATGAGACCAACTTTGAGGAAGGTGGTCTTGATCACGCTGTTGGGCCGGGACCAGCCCCGCCAAAAGCGCAGGTCTGTGTGGGTCCAGAGATGGTTAAAGTCCTGAAAGCACAGGTCTGTGTGGGTCCAGAGATGGTTAAAGTCCCGAAAGCAGGCAGGGTGAGTTCCACCGTCTCATTCAAGAGCTTCGACTGTTTGGAGAGGAATTCCAAAATTACTTTCGTCTGGACCGAAGCCAGTTCGATCACCTGCTCCAGATGGTTGGAGCCAGGATCGCCCGGATGGACACCAACTACCGGGAGTCCATCAGCCCAGTTGAACGCCTGGCGATTTGTCTCCGGTAAGCTACATTCTAGTACATTTTTAAAGCATTTGATACCATAACTGATTGATATTTGATACATTGTTTTTATGTGCAACCTAGCTAGCTAAAGGGCTCTCTAGTTAATAGTCCTTATTTGACATCAGATGTACTTACAGAATGTTCATTAGGACTATAACTTTTCCCAAAGTTGGTTTATAATCCTTTTTTAATTATGCAATGTTACCATATGAAAAGAAAGTTGAGGTGCCTTCTGCCCTGATGAAGGTAGGCTAGTCTTCTCCAGGACCCATTGTTGTTCAAAACAGTTACAGTCATTCATTACATTGTTATTGGACTCACATACTCTTAGAGAAAAAGGTTCCAAAAGTGTCCTTCTGCTTTCCCCATAGGATAACCATTTTTGGTTCCAGGTATAACCCTTTGGGGAAAATGTTATACATGGAACCCAATAGGGTTCTACTTGGAACCAAAAGGGGATCTCCTATGGGGACACCTGGAGAACCCTTTTAAGTAGATAGTACCATTCTTTCTAAGAGTAAAGTTGGCCTGGGCTACAGTTTATTGATACAGTCATAGACTGAATTGTACTGTTTCAAAGCATTGTTAATGATGGTTGATGAGTATTACAATATAATTAGTAGAGTGTAACAGTATAACTTTAAACCGTCCCCTCGCCCATACCCGGGCGCGAACCAGGGACCTTCTGCACACATCAACAACTGACACCCACGAAGCGTCGTTACCCATCGCTCCACAAAAGCCGCAGCCCTTGCAGAGCAAGGGGCAACCCTACTTCAAGTCTCAGAGCAAGTGACGTAACCGATTGAAACGCTATTAGCGCGTACCCGCTAATTAGCTAGCCATTTCACATCCGTTACACTCACCCCCCTTTCAACCTCCTCCTTTTCCGCAGCAACCAGTGATCCGGGTCAACAGCATCAATGTAACAGTATAACTTTAAACCGTCCCCTCGCCCCGATACGGGGCGCGAACCAGGGATCCTCTGCACACATCAACAACAGTCACCCACGAAGCATCGTTACCCATCGCTCCACAAAAGCCGCGGCCCTTGCAGAGCAAGGGGCAACCCTACTTCAAGTCTCAGAGCAAGTGACGTAACCGATTGAAACGCTATTAGCGCGTACCCGCTAATTAGCTAGCCATTTCACATCAGTTACAAGAGCATAATAAACTGTAATGAGGTAGCTATATATAATATGTGGGTGGAATTCAAGTTACACACAATATTGATCATTATTTTGAATTATATTTCAGATTCTTGGCGACAGGGGACTCCTACAGGACCATAGGATTCAGCTTCCGAGTTGGACGGTCCACGGTGGCAGGCATTGTCCCCCTGTGGCACAAGCCATTTGGGACTGTCTGGTTGGTGAATACATGCCTGTCCCCAAGGAGGAAGACTGGAGGGCCAACGCTGCCGAGTTCCTGGAGAGGTGGAATTTCCCCAACTGTCTTGGTTCCATTGACGGGAAACATGTAGTAATCCAGGCTCCACCGTGCTCAGGTTCACAATTCTACAACTACAAGGGTACATATTCAGTTGTACTCTTGGCTGTAGTAGATGCCATCTACTGTTTCCGTGTTGTCGATGTTGGTGCTTACGGCAAGGGAAGTGATGGCGGGACCCTCCGGGACTCTGCCTTCGGCCAGGCACTTCAGGATGGCACCCTGGAGATTTCACCACCTGCATCACTCCCTGGGGCTGAAGACCTGGGACCTGTTCCCCACGTCTTCGTCGGCGACGAGGCCTTCCCTTTAAGACCCAACCTCATGAGGCCCTACGCTGGACGCCAGCTGCCATTGCCAAAGCCTGTAAGGATCTTTAACAAACGACTGTCCAGGGCAAGGTTAGTTGTTGAATGCGCCTTTGGGATTCTGGCAGCCCGGTGGAGAATGTATCGGAGAGTGCTTGGTCTCAGCCCCTCAAATGTCGCTGCCTGCGTGAAGGCCACGTGTTCTCCACAACTACCTGCGGAGGTCATTCCAGGAGCCGCTCCGGATGGAGATGGGCACGCCAAATGGTCACCTACCTGATGTCACCAGGGTGAGGGATTCTGTCAATTCAGAAATCTATGTAACACTAATAATGAATGCTATCCTAAGACTTTATAAACAAATGACTTTATGAATTGACTGAATTTAAAGGGAACTGACGTGTGTGAAAAGAAAGGTACAATGAGGGAGGTCAAAACAACACCCAGACAACTCCTCTTCCTGTCCTTCCTCTCCTCTTCCTGTCCTTCCTCTCCTCTTCCTGTCTTTCCTGTCCTTCCTCTCCTCTTCCTGTCCTTCCTCTCCTCTTCCTGTCCTTCCTCTCCTCTTCCTGTCCTTCCTGTGAGCTGGTCGGCTAAATGGACTCCATCTCTGAAAGGGAAGAGAAAAACAATACATACAAGCTTAACATAATATGACACCATAAAAGGTGAGATTTATGTTAACTAAATACTGCTTGTATAGTGTAGTTAGTGGCATAAATATTGGAAGAGTGCGGTAAAGTTGGTAATACTCGCTGTTTACTCATGGAATTTGTATTTCAGATCAAAAGATGAATATGACATGCAAATATTTAGACAGCAAACTGTTGTTTTGGGATATTTTCTAACCTAGAAACAACAGCTATACATTTGCCTCATTAATACTTTGATCTGAAATACCAATTAGCCTACATGAGTATACTGTAAAAATGACCTACTTTACTTCACTGTCGCAACACTTATGACACTACCTGTGATGTACATATTGTTTTTACCATTGAACTTGGCTTCGAAAAGCAGCTGATACATTTTAACCCCATACTGCTGTTTTTCTTTGCTGAGGCAGTCTCTTCAGTGTTGGCACCAGGCTCATGGCAAAGAGGGTCTCTTCATCCTCCTTCCTGTGAGCATCAGGTTGGGCTGCATCCCTCTTGACGACTTGGAGGAGCCTTTGCTGAAATGAGTTGAGCGGATCTGGGGGCTGGTACCTCCGATGACGCCTGGTGTGACGTTGTTCCTCTTTGTTTCTCTCTCTGTTTCTCTCGTTTGTCTCCACGGCCACATCCTGTTCAACGAGGTCCTCAGTGGTCACTTCCGTGAGGTTCATAATAATCTCAGGTGGTCCTAGATCCAGAGGTGCTTCCTCCATTTCATCATCTTCCATGGCTGCACCGGTAGTGGTCATACTCGTGGATGATGTAGACGTTGTAGAGGGTCTCGCTGCACCGGTAGTGGTCATACTCGTGGATGATGTAGATGTTGTAGAGGGTCTCGCTGCACCGGTAGTGGTCATACTCGTGGATGATGTAGATGTTGTAGAGGGTCTCGCTGCACCGGTAGTGGTCATACTCGTGGATGATGTAGACGTTGTAGAGGGTCTCGCTGCACCGGTAGTGGTCATACTCGTGGATGATGTAGACGTTGTAGAGGGTCTCGCTGCACCGGTGGTGGTCATACTTGTGGATGATGTAGACGTTGTAGAGGGTCTCGCTGCACCGGTGGTGGTCATACTCGTGGATGATGTTGTAGAGGGTCTCACTCCACCGGTGGAGGTGATGGTCACACTTGTAGGTGACGTTGAGGGTCTTGATGCACCGGTGGCGACAACACTTGTGGATGACGTAGTAGAGGGTCTGGCTGTAAAATTGCCACTCGTTGCCATAGGCACAATAAATGGATCCAGAAAAGAAAGAATGTAGCAGAAGCGCCAAGGCTGCTGACCCAGACCTCTTCTTCTCTCTCTCTGTCACCTGTCCCTGAGTCCTCTCCACTTCCTCCTAAAATCTTCTACATAGACATGAACATGATAAGCCAAACCATTACCTAGCATAACTATAGTTATTAGATAGCTATCATGAACATGTCACCTACTGTACACACAGGCACACACACACGGTTATCTCACCAAATTATCAGGGGTACAGTAGTATCTACCATTTATATGACTATTTATCTGACATACACACTCACGCTCTTTCAAACATGATTATTTGGTAAAGTTATCAGAGGTAGTAACTATCAGGGGTAGTAACTAGCATAATTTTTATGACTATTTCTTTCACACACACACACCTCATTGGCTAGGTTAGCTAGCTAATGTTAACTAGCCACATCTAGCACAAGCTCACTACTAAACTGACCTGGCAATCCTACTATCGTGGACACTTGTCTCCAAGCAGCATTTTTTTGTGTTTATGTCCCTGTAGCTGTCAGCAGTTGTGTCAAAAAGACACGGTTTTGAGGATACTGCGAAAATGATTATCTCCTCCATGTGTCCAACCGCATGCGACCATCTGCAAAAGATACCTGCATCAGTATAGTTGCCTAGCTGCGCAAAATGTTATGCAGCAGTGATGCAATGACACAGTCGGTGTGTTCGAAGCGTTAGCCCTTGGCAACGCAGACGCTCCTTGGCGCGCGCAAGCAGTGTGGGTGCAATAATTGAATAATATAGATTTCTACATTTATTTTTCAACGCTCGCTAGTCAGTCCGTTTTATTTGTGACGCTGAACGCGATGCAAGTCCTACCTCTCCCGTCTCCTCATTGGTGTATAAAAGCATATAACTGAAAGATGAACTGAGGTCGGTTGGTAATACACCTTATTATGAAAGTTAGATGTCAATTGCCATATAAAGTGCAAAGCAGAGAAAGAAGCCTGGGAGGAGGAGAAATGACTAGAAACAATTCGGTTGACCATTGTAGATTAATTGTCGGAGTAGAGGACCTTGTGCATTTCAGGTAAAATAACAACCCAAGACATATTAGCTAGCAACGGCAAGCTAGCTAGCTAAATAGGACACATTAGCCAGCAACAGCAAGCTAGCTACCTAAATTGCCATAAATGTTGAATTCTTTTCGACCTGTCCCCAAATTAATATAATTGGTTCAGTTTGTTTTGATATTTCAACCTGCGTGTCGTGATCGCGTTTGGTGTAGGAGCATGCGGACCCGGTTTGGGCATAGCATTATTAGGCCTATATAATGTAAATTCAAAGATGGCCATTTTATGCGTTTAACTTAAGTGTTTTGAATACTGATAACTGGTTTATTCATTTAACAGGTGATGGCACTTTTAGTGGAAGAAGTGCAGTGTGTTTTAATCCATATGAAGGTTTAACAGTATAGTGACTTGGTTACTAATTTGTCATCTTTTCTTCCAGTGGATCATAAAGATTTGGGATTCTAAAGCATATCCCATATAATAGATAATGATCACTTTGGGACAAAAGAAACTGAGGGAACAGTCTTACTTCACAGTTTTAATAATGATTTATAAATTAGTTGTACGCATCATAGAAATTATACAGTCACCATCTCTGAATGTCAGTTTTAAATCTCATGTAACATTCCTGGATTTTTTTGTCTCTTGATCATCTCCAGGATCAATAGTGAGGAAATTGACCATTGCTTTTTATTTTCACTTTATTAACAAATATCCTGAATTGCCAGTTACTGTGATTGGAAAATTATTGGAAAGGCAACAGGCTTTTGAACCTTGAGGGAGAAGTCTACCACGGGGCAGCCCTGGGTTATGCAGCCCAGAGAGATGATGTCCACATGGGGGGAGAGATACTGGGGCAGGGAGTCTGGGGTCACCCCTCCACTGGCCTCGATTAGCACAGACGGGAACTCCTCCTTCAGAAGCTGGGCAGCCGCATGGAGTTCCTGAGAGAGGAAAGGACAGAGGAGGAATAGAGGCCGGAAGGGACGAGTGCGGGAAGAGACCGTGTAGGAAAGAATAGATTGAACGAAATGCACAGCACTGACATTCAGGAGGAAGAAGAATATTACTTAATTGATAGTCCAATGTACATGAATGTCCAACGGAAATATTTCTTCTGCTTTATCGCAAGCCCTCCAGTACGTCTCTACCTCTTCTACATTACTTCCCTGATGTCTTTGGGACGTCCATCAGCCTCACCTGTGGCTTAAAGTTGTCCAGCATGACGATGTCGGCTCCTGCCGTGGCCGCCTCACTGCCCTCCTCCCGGCTGCCGCACTCCACCTCGATCTTACTGCTGAAGCCACACACCGAGCGGGCGTCCCTCACCGCCTGGAAGACCCACAGGTAGGTATTACATCAAATCAGTTCTCTATCAGAATGCAAAATTAATCACTATTCAAAATGCACAGAGGGGAAAACTTCAGCTCTCATATTAGAAAAATGCCAGATCTAATGGTACATCTTGGAATATGATAGACATACATGTATTCTTGCACTCTGATTTTCATGCATTTGTAAAAGGATTACAGAGGAATCGACAACCACATCCTAGTATAGGTTGATGTCAAATGTACAGTTTGAGACATCCACCCCTGCCTACCTGTGTGATACTCCCTGATGCCCATATATGATTGTCTTTCAGCATCACCATCCCACTCAGGTCCTGTCTGTGCATGGACACGCCGCCCACCAGCATGGCATACTTCTCCACCAGCCGGAACCCAGGGGTGGTTTTACGCGTGCCAGCCACATGGCCGTGCCAGCCTGCCTCCCTGGCGATGCTCTGTAGCTGGGAGCAGCGGGTGGCTATCCCCGAGGCCCGGGCCAGGCAGTTAAGGGCCGGTCTCTCCCCGAGGAGGACGCACCTTGCTGGGCCTCTGACCACAGCAGTCTGGGCCACCGCATCTGGACCTGGTGGAGGTGAGGTCAAAGTAGAGTTTACCTAAAAATTACAAACATCATGTGAGTGAACTGTATTTAATGGTTAGATTGTAATCAGTTGGAATCTATTCCAATGGAATTTTGTGAATGCCAAACTCAAAGCTCGTTTCCACCATACCTTCTCCAAATGAATTTGGCAGTGTGATCAGAGTTGAGGTGTATTGTCATCACGTTTGTGAGGTATCTGTGTATTCTCTAAAACCTCCCGCATGTTTTTTGACCAGGCTCATAGTTGGTCTCTTACCCAGCTGTGCTCCCTCTTTGTGTGCCCATTCCACAGTGCAGCTGAGCTCAGTGAAGACAGCAGTGAAGAAAGGCCTGCCCGCCAGCACGCTGCACGGCGTTTTGCACAACAACCTGGCCTCGACCTCATGTGACCCCACACACAGCCCTGCAGGGTCAAAGTTTGGTGTGTCCTCTGCCAGCCACTCCCGTGCCAGCCGGGTCAGTGTGTGGGGTGGGAGCGTGTTTGACAGGTCATACTGAGTCGTCGTCATCTTGAGAGGTGAGGTAAAATGTGACGCCAGAAAGTTGTTCTGTTAAGAATGGAGAAAGGGGTTAGTTCCAGTGCTTTAAATCTGGCTATCCACTGATGATAGTTAACAGTTTGTAGTTTATTTGTACCCTACAAAATATCCTGAGTTCTGGTATGAATGAATCCCTGCAGTCAATGTGCTTTTCGACCTGTTGCTTAGCAACAGTGTCCGTCTTCAGGTTAAGATTCACCACAAACAAAGGGCGCGGTGTAGAGGGGGAAAAAATTGGCCGTTGTGGGAGCCTCAATGGGGGCTGGTGTGTTAGAAATGCCAGAGCCGATTTCTGATCCCAGTCTGTGTGGTGATATAACTCGAGACCCTGGTACAAGTTACGAGTGCAGATTGCAAAGAGCGCTCTGTAAGCCACACCCCAGCGGGCGGAGCTAGGCATGTTGTTTGTGCACTTGTACACATTTTAGTAAGGAGATATCATACGGAGATAGAATCTCATTTTACAATGGGTATGCATGCGGTGTTTCTGTGTAGTTATGCTAATATATCTGAGTCAAGTACATTGCAGTCAATTTTATCTATGACCTAATAAGTAAGATCTTAGGGATGTTCTCACTAACCCCTCTTTTCTATTTCTCTGCATCTCCCAGGACAACGCCTGAGGGCACCCTGGCCTACACCTGGACGTGCCTGGCCTCCCCTCTATCTGCCTGTTGCTGCATCCACTGCTTCAGTCTCCCCCCCACACATGGATTTCTTTACTTAGCATGACATCTTTATGAAAAGCCATCTGACCCACAGGGTCTTGAAGTGTTTTAAATCTGGCTATCCACTATAGCCTAGCTATGGATATTGTCTGAGCCTGCTGGTCACATATGACCGTGATTTAATACTGGATGGAAAACAGACACTTGCTCTATCCTTATTGAAATGCATGGCATCCTTAATACGCAATCATCCAAGTTGGGATCAATAAATTATTACTACTAGGGTTGAGGTCAATTCCATTGAAAAGCAATGCAGAATCATTTGAACCTTGCCTATCATAGCCTTTGTGCGCTTGTGTGATGGATGGATCAATGTTTATAATTAATAAAATTGCTAATAATTGAATGACACAATTCAGCCCAGTGGATCTTTATATTCTACAGATTCTGAACAGTCATGTAACAATTGGAAGTGTTTTTGTTGCCATGTAGGCCTAGTATTTAGCCTGTGTTGGGGTTAACCAAGGGGACTAATTCCTTAGGTGCTGGTAGTTGAAGATGTGTTAGCTCCCAGGTGATGAGGCAGTGAGTGAGAGACTTTGGACAGTGGACACATGTACACCCTGTGTTCAACACAACTTGTCAATAAAATAAATACTTAAAGTATCAAAATACTACAAGTCAACTGTGATTCCACGGTCTAGCATCTGTGCAGTCCCGTGTGGCTCACTTGGTAGAGCACGGCACTTGCTACGGCAGGGTTGTGGGTCTGATTCTCACGGAGGACCAGTATGAAAATGTATGCACTCACTAATGTAAGTCGTTCACTTAACTCCCCCCAACAGACTGGGTAAACGTGTCGGCATGCTTCAGTTCGGCTTGCTCCTAGCTGAACCAAACGAGTGTGCTCGCATACTCCCTTAAAAGAACTTCGCTTGAAAAACAAGGGGAAAAAATGCAATAGTACTGTTTGTCCATTTTGAGATGCCGTAGCCAGTATACACTTCCTCAGAATTAATCTAAAATAACTCACGAAAATCGGTCATAAACTCAGTCAAAAAAGTCACGCAATTTTACATCTAAGATGTTTGCAGTATTTCTCAATGAAATGTGCATGAAAACTAGTAATCTATCGTTGAATGACAAAGACTTATTGAATAATCCCTATTGTTGACCTATCACCGATAAAGGGGCGTAGACTTCGGTAAGGGTTTTCAGCTGTTCGGGCACAAAACCGAAGTCCAAAACAAACATACACAAACTCTTCCGAACTGTTTCGGCTGGGAAGTATGTGGACGCCGTAAGGCACATCTCTGATATCAAGAGAACTCAACCTTCAGTATACTATTAGTCACAATTCCAGTTTACATAAAGTCTATATTTTACTTGCTCTACAACAGAGAACAAAAATGTCCAAATCAGACTGTACAAAACATACAATGAATTCACAATGGCGGTCTTTTTTGTTGTGAAAAGTACAAAGTGTGTCTATGACAAGGGACAATTACAATAATGTGAATTTAATATCAACCAGGTCTCTTGTGAACGAGCAAAATTTATTCAGAGGAATGGTGGTCACTAGATAATACAAAGAATTCAGGTAAACAGCGCCCCCCTTAGGCAGAACAGTTTCTATTGAGAAGTGTCTGGGACTTGTTTCCCTGTTTGCTACTCAAAGATATTTAACTTATTAAGTCATAGACAAAATTAACTGCAATACACATGGTCTGAAATATATTAGATGAACTACACAGAACCACCGCAGACCCATTGTAAAAATGAGAGGCCTATCTCAGTAATAAAATGTGTCCCAGTGCACAAGCAACATGCCTAGCTCTGCCCACTGGGGCGTGGTTTAAGGAGCACTCTTTTTAATGGCAGTGTTCGATTACCAATCTCCCCTAAAAATCTAATGAATATCAATATTCAGGTGGTTTATGCCAACTAGACAAAATATGACGTGTTTAGGAGTAGTGAGTCCCCTTGTCATCTCTGCTAGCATGTGCACAATACTAAAATCTCAAATAATATTTGATTCCTGGAGCATTTAATATCAAATACTTATTTGTTTGACTTATTCAAAACTGTCCATGAATGGCAGCAATAATGTATAGCCTAATATTATTAATTTTCAAAGACAAGTAGGCATATATTTCAAATATATGATTACACAGGTAAAACTGGGAAGAAGTGGAATAATAAAATACCTGTGGGGAATAACAGTAGTGTACTTTCTGAAAAGCACAGTAATTCCTCTATATTGTAGCCTATTGTTAAGAATGAGAATTGTTCTACTGATCGGACTAAATAAAGTAAAAAGATCAAAACTCCCGACATCCTAACCGAATTATTGTTAAATTCATTGTCATCCCTGTAGAATCAAATTTACAGTTTTTGGTTCACAATCTGTTTGACAAAATCATTTTCATAGTTACAAACAGTGTGGATTAAATGCTGTCAAAAAGGCTGCATTCTGCAATAATAGGGACAGGAGAAACTAATTTTGTGGACAACATTGTACATAAAACAGCACTGCCGTGCAGGTCTTTTTACAGTTTTATAAACTCAGCAGACTATGTTCTCTCTCTCCATTCATCTCCACTCTAATCTTGGGGGGCGTTTCTTTAAACCATGCATCCAATCCCCTTGATCCCTTTACATCATTTGAACTGCTAGATATGGTTCACAGTGCTGTGGCAAGACAAGACAATGATAGAGGTTCCCGCTCGTGATGTTAAATTGCAGGCGCAGATGCTCTGATTTCAAAACGATTTGGAGCACAGTTGAACAGTTAAAGCGCGGACTATACAATGGACTAATTAGAAAAATAAATGCAGTACTTTTCAATGCGTGACATAGAGGTGTGCCGTGAGAGTGTGAGAAGAGGGTCAATGCGTGAGTTGGCAGCTCTGTCATTACTACACGTCAATTTTGTTTTGAGCCGACTTCGCTGTTGACCAGGGCGGATCACCTGACTCACGCCCGGGAGGCAGCCCGGTTGCAAAACGAATGCAATCACTTTTCACCCACCTACCGGGGCAGATAATCGAAGCCCGTCAGTGGTTCCCACTTGATCGCACAGCCAAAGTCAAAATTGGGTATAAACTAAAAGTAGCTTTTTGGTCTTAATTTGAGGTTAGGCATACGATTAGCAGTATGGGATTTTAAGAAAATAAACTGTAGAAATAGAATGCATTTATGACTTTGTGGCTGTGTTAACTAGTGACAACCCTTTGCAATCAATAGTGCCGGAGCGTTTTTATAGGCACTAATTCTGTAATGGCTCGTCGGCCTAATGCCGCGTTCACGTGTATGAGTCGGAACTAGGAAACTCGTAATGTCCGACTTCATAAGTGGTTGCCGCGGCACGCGTAAAATAACTCCTTTCCGTTTTTTAGGACAAACTGGCGAGCTATATGGGCGCGTTCCTCTGCACAGGCGTTGCTTACGCATGCCATATCTTAAGGCAGGATAAATATTAGCTACCCAAATATTTTTTTCCAGCTAACCACACGTTATAGCAATTTGTCAGTCGATGACGTTGTACGTGTAACCGATGTGAAATGGCTAGCTAGTTAGCGGGGTGCGCGCTAATAGCGTTTTAATCGGTGACGTCACTGAGACCTTGAAGTAGTTGTTCCCCTTGCTCTGCAAGGGCCGCGGATTTTGTGGAGCAACGGGTAATGATGCTTCGAGGGTGACTGTTGTCTGTGTGTGCAGAGGGTTCGAGGAGAGGGACGGAAGCAAAACTGTTACATACGCAACCATTGGTTGGTAACGTCTGGGAACAAGACCTAGCTTTTGCCACGTTTAAGACAACTGGGGGAAAACGTGCCCCGACTGGGAAATCTTTTGAACTGTAATTCCAATTCGGAAACACGGACATCTTTCTAGAGCTCCGACTTTACAACCTGAAGATAACTGACGTCATGAGTTGACCTCTCGTTCCAAGTTGTCTTTGGCATATATCACCACACCGGTTGCAGAACGCCATCATTGGTCGAAATGTTCTAATCAAGTATGCTATATATATTTTTTTAATTGTCTTCTCTTATCTTCCGAAATCCTCACCTGCCTCCTCAGAGCCGATTGAATTGTTACCGGATATTCGTTGGTACTCTTGATGTGGATATCTCTGCACTCAATGTGCTTTTTCGACGCGTTGTGTTTTTTAACAGTGTCCTTCTTCAAGTGAGGATTCCCCACCACAAACGAAGAAAGCTTGCCTGCAAGTTGTGGTTCGGCCTTGCAATATTTGCAAAACATAACATTTCCTTCAAAATGCAACCACGGGAACGCTTTCTCCCACTGTGCGTTGTATTTGTATTGTTTCCCACCGGCAGTGGTTGGCGACACTGGGGCAACACCAGTGCCAGTGTTAAGGCTACTGCTGGCCGAATCTTCATCTTGTGTTGTTGGTGGCTCAGCAAAATCAATATCGACAAGATCACTGGCAGACTCGGACCCGGCCTCCTCTGGATCCTGTTGACATTGTCGCCTAAAATTTAATTGGATGCTCTTCATTCTGCTTTACAGTAGCGAGCCAAAACGGGCGCACTTAAGGTACTCGTCTCAAAGGCTCGCGGTTCCAGACTCTAACTAGGTTATGATTGGCGCGTTCAGCTAAACGAGCTTCAACTCGGCTACGATTGGCTCGTTGAGCTGCGCGTTGAAAACGGCAAGTACTGCTTACTTCCTTGTTCAAGGCCCGTACTGTTTTTTTAATGGACTTCAAGCTTATATCACAGATAGAACAATGAGACAGATATCTTACCGGATGTATCAATATGAAGCATCCGCTTTGCGTTTCCACTCACTACGAGATGGATTTTTACCGACATTATGCAAATTTCCTCATCGATGAAACATTTGATCTCAATATAGTTCGGTTCACAAAACTAAAATCAGTTACGAACAGAGTGGACTAAGTTTTGTAGACTTTGCCAAGTCATTTTTTGTTGTTGCGTTGTTTAGGAGTGCAAAGGCGAATTGAGTTAATGCACACGCGCACTTCAGAGTAGGCGTTCCCTCACGGAAATATGCAAATATGTGCTAGAAGGCGCCAATAGGAACTCACTAACTCGTTCTTGGTTCTGCACACGTCTTTTCTTTTCTGCCCACAATGACTCAATTGTTTCCATTTGAAACGACAGGCTGTGGTCTATCTTGGTTTAGTTATAAAACATCTTTGATGATCAATGATAACGTTGTCCTTTAAGATATGTACAATTATTCTTATATTATATTTTCTTCTACCTGATTGCATTTTTTTTCATATTCGAAAACCTTCATAAAAGGCATTGGTTAAAGGTAAATGAATCCATGAATACGAATATTATTTAAAATTTCTTAAATGACCCCATTTTCAAGAATTTGATTATGTAAGCCGAAAGCCCATTCAAAAGCAGTACAGGACTTCAAAAACAGTACAGGACTTGAACCAGGAAGTAGGCGGGACATACATGATATAAAACAAACAGCGGGTATAAACTGCAACTTGTACATGTGCTCATTGACTTTTGCAGTTCGCACACATTTTGTTGAATATGCGAGTAAAATGGTCGCAGTGTAGAACCCTGCAAATGTCAAAATATGAAATGTTAAGCATTTGCATAATGGATAACCAGCGGCAATAAGAACATGTAAAAGTCTAATGGTGCATTCAAGTGTTAGTGGAAACGATGAAACTCCGAAATTTCCGACTTGCTAACTATTTGAACGCGGCACCTGTATAACTACACGTGTCTGAAGGATGCACTGTGGTCCTCCTGCAACCTGCTGGTAGCGAAACGAGTAGAGACCAACCCCCAGGCAGTGGCCATGGTAGCCACGGAAGCCCTGGGATGGTAAAAAAGAAAGGGGGCTTCGACCCCAGGCGAAGGGTCCCCCAGGCGAAGGGTCCCCCACAACACCCAAGGTCCCGGTGGCCACGGCCTGACAGCGCTGTGGCGCCTAGGGGAGGGGTCTCCTCTGGGCCCCAAGTGACAGGACGGTGATTGATTCGGAAGAGCAGGAGGAGGCGAGCTTGATAAGGACTCACCCCGTTCCTGTACAAAGGACCGAAGACAGCTTTTTAACAAAGTTATTATTATTTTTTTTTTACATGTTTTCATGTCTTAAATGTTTTATTTTTATTAAATAATTTGTACACATTTTAAATGGCTTTTACAGATTGGATGTTTCACAAGAAAAAGTACTTTTATTCATGGTTGTTTCTATTAGTTTTAACAACACGTACTTTAACAAACTTAAATGTAATATTCAAATGCTGTGTTTTATGCTTTTATGCCATTTTATGTGTATAAAATGTTGAACAAAAATATGAGCTGTTTTTAAAGGAAATGCAATTTAAAAAAATAAACTGTATAACTACAACCAGTTAGCAAGTCAGAAATGTCCGTTTCCAAATTCCGACTAATACGTGTATGTTAAAGGTTAGGATACTTTTAGCTCTCAAACTGTAGTCTCAAACACAGTTATCAGCCATTAGCTTCGCCCATGACTGCCTCGTGAACTACAACCCTGAACTACAACTACAACCCTGCCTCGTGAACTACAACCCTGACGCTGTGATTTAACGTTTAGAAACGTCAATAATCATAGCTTGCGATAAGGATTTCGAAACATATGACCCTTATCTTTCATCAGTGAGAAAGAATCATTCAAATAAGATACATACTGTAGTTTTGCATAGATCAATACAGCTATGGGTGACTCCATCCAACGAAACTACACTTCCCAAGTTACGCTTACACACAGGTGTTCGCAGTGGTGTAAAGTACTTAAGTAAAAATACTTTAAAGTACTACTTAAGTCGTTTTTTTCTGTACTTTACTATTTATATTTTTGGCAACTTTTACTTTACTATATTCCTAAAGAATATATTGTACTTTTTACATTTTTCATTTTGAATGCTTAGCAGGGCAGGAAAATGGTCCAATTTACGCACTTATCAAAAGAACATCCCTGGTCATCCCGACTGTCTCTGATCTGACAGACTCACTAAACACAAATGCTTTGTTTGTAAATGATATCTGTAAATGAAGCCATGGTTTACAGGCAACATCCACACTGAGCTAAAGTGTAGAGCTGCCGCTTTCAAGGAGCGGGACTCTAACCCGGAAGCTTATAAGAAATCCCGCTATGCCCTCCGACGAACCATCAAACAGGCAAAGAGTCAATACAGGACTAAGATCGAATCGTACTACACCGGTTCCGACGCTTGTCGGATGTGGCAGGGCTTGCAAACTATTACAGACTACAAAGGGAAGCACAGCCAAGAGCTGACCAGTGACACAAGCCTACCAGATGAGCTAAATTACTTTGTGTACTCCGAGCATGCGCTGTCATGCGCTGTCTTCACTGACATTTTCAACCTCTCCCTGTCTTAGTCTGTAATACCAACATGTTTCAAGCAGACGACCATAGTCCATGTGGCCAAGAACACTAAGGTAACCTGCCTAAATGACTACCGACCCATAGCACGTGCTTTGAAAGACTGGTCATGGCTCACATGAACACCATTATCCCAGACCCACAACAAATCCCCCCCCCCCCACAGAAGACGCCCTTGTCCAATGACTTATGTGTAATGTCTGGAACTGAGATTCATGAACAAGGGCTAGGTTACTCTGAACTACAGCTGTTTGCATCCTATTGCACCTGTTGCATCAAAAGCCTGTTTGCGTCCTCAAATGGCACCTATGATGTGCTAATCAACTGAAGACTATTTTAGAGACTTGCAAAAATGCATTTTTGATACAAAAAGAGTCTGTTGTACAGTAGTCATTTTGTGTGCAGAGATTATCCATTGTAATAACATTTGGTCCACAGCAATGGTTGTGTATAACAGTAGTTCTCAAACCTTTTGGAGTTACTGTATCTCCATCACATTTTGATCCAAAATACCCCCTCATGTGCAAGTTCTTACGCATCTCAGGACCTACCGCAACAAATGTTATAGTAATGTTTACAATTTGTGTACCTAAACACTATTCAACAATACACTAAATCAAATATCCAAATGAAATTATTAATATGGATATACAATAGGCTACAGAGGAATGTTTATTTACCACCAAATTAACCAACAAAAGTAACAATGTTCCTCTTTTCTTTGATTTATTGATTGTTTAGGACATTCAAAGCCAACAACGCCACCAGAAAATTGGAATTTGCTCCTTTGCTCATGTTGTAATGTTTACAGGCTAAGCAAAGAATGTGAAAATCAGTCACATTGAGTTACAGCTTTGAAAAAAGTATTAGTCTTCTTGTTTTTTCATGTTTTTTTTTTAACCAGACAATCTGAGCAACGTAAAAGTCCTGAGAGACATTTCAAGTTTGGGATGTCAAAGTCAAACTAAAATAATTCTAATACAAAAAGTAATGTTAATTTACAGATGTATATATTTTTTAATAATTCCGTTAGAATACTTTTCATTCAGACAAAGATCTTCACCGACATGTCAATTTAATTTAAGAGTGCCCCTTATTGGCCCCAAAGCCTTAAAACAAAGCCTTAAAAGTTGCAATCTTACTTCTGGAACTATAAGTCATTCTAAAGCACAGCAGATGTCACTTTCCTAAATGCAAAGTGGTGGTTTGGTTTCGGACATACTCACCTGAGTGTAGTGCAATATGCAGTTTTCTGATAAGAAGTGAAAGGGATGTGGGGCTGCCTTAAACCTACAACTTATAACACTGCACAATCGTTTATCAGACAACTCTTGCGCAGCACTGCGCAGACGGGACGCTCCCGACCACATCCCGTAGCTTCACTAGAGATGGAAGAGCAAGCAAAACATCTCACTCGCTCCTTTTTTTTCTGTTTCATATGCTGTATAGTCAATTAACTAGCTGAGCAGACCAGACCGTCTTGGCACTCCGGCACCATTGTAAAAAATATTTTGGAAGCTATAGAAATGAATTTATACATTTGTTTTGCCACGTTTATTCTATTACAGACTCCTTAATGCATACTTTTAAATTATATTATCTGAGCTACATACATGTAATTTTGTCCTTGAACCATTTAATTCAAATACTGTAGAATTCAATTCATTCCTATGGAGGACTGCTTCTTCTGAGGAGTGCCAATATGGCTGACCGGTGCTTTCAAAGCCTCTCATTGTCCAATACATAGCAACAGCAATCCAGGGTTTATATACAGACCTAACTGCTAATGCCACGTTCAAAACAACTGGGAACTCAGAAATATCAGACTTCCAACTTCAGCGTGTTCAAGACAACTGGGAACTTGCGAGAAAAAAAACTAGCTCTGACTGGGGAAAATCATTTTGAACAGTGATTCAACTCGGAATTCCAACTCGAGAACTCTGGCCTCTTTCTCGAGCCCCGACTTTCTGACCTGAAGATCACTGACGTCATGATTTCACCTTGTACTTTTCAGAGTTCCCAGTTGTCTTGAACGCACCATAATGCATTGGTCTACCACAGTATGAGTCATAATACCCATAAAACCTAGCGGTCAAACACAGAAATGGTTACAATTATTTTTCCACCATTCATTCATAAATAAAGGTTACATAACCTTGCCCATACTAATGATCTGCTGTCCAGAGGGTAACAGCAAACAGCGTTTTCCCGCAGTAAACACACTCTTGACTCGAGAGGATGAATCAGTCCATCTCTGAAATCTCAAAAATCCAGACTAAAATAATCCAGCTAGCTAGAGTAGCTACAAGTCAAGTAGTACTTGAAGTAGGCTACCCACCCCTCACCCACAGACACAAACAAACATTATCAAGAACGCCTAGCCATAGCTTCCCCAAGTTTGCTGCCAAGCTAGACGGTTTATAAAAGCCAAAGAAAGAAACTTGTTTTTCTGAATTTCTCATGCATTTAAATGGCTATGCAAATAGACTGCTATTAGCCATCTAGCCAGGCTAATGTTGCTAACTAACTAACCATGAGCTACCTAGCTAGATAACAGGCATTTTCAATTAAAAACTTGCCCAAGACAATTCGCAGAATTGTCAATTTAAACAACTTTAGCTAATTTATGAATTACTAAATTTAGCTAACATTACACAGTTAATCCAGAGATTCTTACCTTTGCCTCGATCCTGCAGTCTCATCCAGATCATCATGGCCCTGGTGAGATGTGAAGCTTGAGACAGACGTTTGTGGTTCTGTATGATAGTCACATTAGCAGATAATTAGCGTTTCATTTTTGGCGACAGAATCAAGACTATGTGAATGCATGTGCCACTCCCAATAAATAAATACTGTGCCTTTGAAGATTTGTCTCTGGTTATGAAACTATAACACACGCAGGACATCTAAACAAAGTCAATTCTGGATGTCAATAGATTTTTAGATTCAGTCTCATCAATGACAACATTCTAGAACTGAATTATCACTCATCTAAGTCTGGTATCCGAGGCAATCTGATTAATGATTTTACAGTGCATTCGGAAAATATTCAGACCCCTTGATTTTTTTACACATTTTGTGTATCACATTTATCACTTATATCACATTTACATAAGTATTCAGACCCTTTACTCAGTACTTTGTTGAAATACCTTTGGCAACGATTACAGTCTCGAGTCTTCTTGAGTTTGATACAAGCTTGGCACACCTGTATTTGGGGAGTTTCTCCCATTCTTCTCTGCAGATCCTCTCAAGCTCTGTCAGGTTGGATGGGGAGCGTCGCTGCACAGCTATTTTCAGGTCTCTCCAGAGCGGCTTGATCGGATTCAAGTCTGGGCTCTGGCTAGGCCACTCAAGGACATTGAGACTTGTCCCAAAGCCACTCCTGCGCTGTCTTGGCCGTGTGCTTTGGGTCGTTGTCCTGTTGGAAGGTGAGCCGTCGACCCAGTCTGAGGTCCTGAGCACTCTGAAGCAGGTTTTCATGATGGATCTCTCTGTACTTTGTTCCGTTCATCTTTCCCTCAATCCTGACTAGTCTCCCAGTCCCTGCCGCTGAAAAACATCCCCACAGCATGATGCTGCCACCACCATACTTCACCGTAGAGATGGTGCCAGGTTTCCTCCAGACGTGACGCTTGGCATTCAGGCCAAAGAGTTCAATCTTGGTTTCATCATACCAGAGAATCTTGTTTCTCGTGGTCAGAGTCTTTAGGTGCCTTTTGGCAAACTCCAAGCGGGCTGTCATGTGCCTTTTACTGAGGAGTGGCTTCAGTCTAGCCATTCTACTATAAAGGCGTGATTGGTGGAGTGCTGCAGAGATGGTTGTCCTTCTGGAAGGTTCTCCCATCTCCACAGAGGAACTCTAGAGCTCTGTCAGAGTGACCATCAGGTTCTTGGTCAGCCCTTCTCTCCCGATTGCTCAGTTTGGCTGGGGAGCCAGCTCTAGGAAGAGTCTTGGTGGTTCCAAACTTCTTCCATTTACAAATGATGGAGGCCACTGTGTTCTCAGGGACCTTCCAATGCTGTAGAAATTTGTTGGTACCCTTCCCCAGATCTGTGCCTTGACACAATCCTGTCTTGTAGCTCTACTGACAAACCTCATGGCTTGGTTTTTGCTCTGACATGCACTGTCAACTGTGGGACCTTATATAGACAGGTGTGTGCCTTTCCAATTAATTGAATTTACCACAGGTGGACTCCAATCAAGTTGTAGAAACATTTCAAGGATGATCAATGGAAACAGGATGGACCTGAGATACATTGAGTCTCTTAGCAAAGGGTCTGAATACTTATGTAAACAAGGTATTTCAGTTTTTTTATGTTAAAAAAATGTGCACAAATTTCTAGAAACCTGTTTTCGATTTGTCATTATGGGGTATTGTGTGTTAATTGATGAGGAAAAACATTAATTGAATCATTTTTAGAATAAAGCTGTAATGTAACAAAATGTGGAAAAAGTCAAGGGGTCTGAATACTTTCCAAATGCACTGTATAATTGATTAAGTGGCTCTTTCCGTGTGGAATGTTGACAGCAGTATAAAACATATTGTATTGCTAAGATGCTCAAACTTAACTCACCTACACAGATTAAACTCTATCCCTCATGGCCCTGACCAAACCGGTAAATTGCCCCTCACTCTGGCTGGCTGTACTTCTCCACATGGCCAGACTTATAGTGGTTTTCTCCCCTTTTAATGCTCTTATGCTTATCCTTGAAAAATGCCATAAGGTCTGAAATAGACATCAACGTCGAGATACTGTACAAATAATTATCTAGGCATTGTAATACAAGAATATGTTCTGATCTACTGCTCTGCTAACTAGCTAGATAAAGTGTAGTCAGTGGCTAACTAAGACAGAGAAAGAGGATGGAAGAAGTTCAACACTTTATTAAATTAATTTAAATACAGCACATGTATTCATCATGGATTGGGCACAGGTCTCTGATTGCGCTTGCTGAGGTCTTCTCTGTTGTGAATTAGCATTTTGAATTTGTGAGAGTATATTGAGGCAAATATATTGATACAACTCACCTTGAGTTTAACGGTTATCAAAACGTCACAGCAAGGTACGCCTACACCAAACACACACACTGTCTTAAAGTGTTTGCAAAATTCATGATGGGGAAAAATGTATGAAACCATTTACATGTTTTACCGCTAGGTTTTATGGGTATTATGACCTGTCCACTGTGGCGGACTATTGGGGAAAACAGACAGGGTTGGCTTAGATTGTTGACAACATGTAAACTATATTTTGTCTCCAATGTTTATTGAAAACATAAATACATTTGCACAATGAGCACTTGTCTCTCAAATACATAGTTACATTGTTCGTTAGTTAGCTAGTACATTTTAGTCACATTAGCATAGACATTGCATCAGTCAAAACACCTCAACACGAGACATTGTATCAAGAAGAAGATTAAACTAGCTGAAATGAGCCACCTACGATGCCCCAGATGGCAGCTTCTTCTCATTGTTGCTATCTGGCCAACCAGAATCACAACAACACACTGAATTCTGCCCCCATTGAAGCGTACGCATCGTTTTCGTTGTCAGCTAACCTACTCCATAAGTAGACCGGAACTGTGACATATTTTTTCAATGGTTAACGGCCTGAGTGGGACATCTTCATTTTATGCACCATCTTTGGCTTCACACCCAGTGCTTTGAATAAGGAAGTGAAACTATACACATGGAGGGTGTGTCTTTTCTATCGAATATATATTTTATTGAATAAAGTCCTCGTCGCATAATAATGGGGGACACAGCAAAGGATAAACGGCAAGAACAATTGAAGCGCTGGTCCGGTTCTAGCACCGACAGAGAACCGGCTGTGCCCAGGCGAAGGTGGCGGGGCGATGTCGAGGATGCAGGCTGCTCGGAGGCCGTAAACAACGCCGTTTCAAAGGACCATTCTCAGGATGTGGAGGGAAGCGGATCGACCACCGGGGAAGCCAATAGTCTTCTACTCAAACGAAGGTACTGTATTGTCAGATTGATGCATTACTAGCTAATTAGCCAGCTAGCTAGGTTATCGCTAGCTAACTAGTACTAATACTATACCGGATGCTATTCAGGAATGCTGTGCGTGGGCTAGGCACTTGCTAGTTAGCTTTGCTGATACTTGAATGTTTATCTCGCTAACTATCTATGTCTGCAATCACAACAATGGCACATGCATACATACATTGTCTACTGTCTAGTAACGTTAGTAGATTTAGAACAGTTCTCTACACCATTCGACAGGATATGTAGCTAACACACCCACATTGGCTGGCTAGTCATTTTTGGAAAGTTATCAGGCAGTTAACTATGTTTCTGGCTGACTAGTTAAGTTAGCTAACTACATATCTAGTTAGCTACAGTCCACCACTGTTGTTGACAACCACTGGGTTTAACATGGACTATTTGGAGGAGGGGAATATGACCAGCCTTTCATGTATGCAAATAATGAGGTTTGAATAGCTGCCATGGAGTGCTGGTAAAATATTCACTTTAATAACCTGAGTAATGTCACTAAATGATGACCTCTACTGTAGGAGGCGAGTGCGGTTTGATACTGCTGCAGAGTTCCTGGCAGCTTGTGCCAGTGGTGACACAGATGAGGCCCAAGAGATGCTGAAAGATGCAAAAGAGTCAGAAGGCAAGAATGGAGACTATCAGGGAGAGGTTGTGAATTGTGCCAATGCTGACGGAATCACAGCTCTTCACCAGGTAAGGACTTGTGGTAAATGAGTAGAATGTAGTGTCTGTGTATTGACTCTACAACCTATAGTCATACTGGAGCAATGCATATCATCACCCTCTCTCCTCATTCACTGTAGGCTTGTATAGATGGCAGCATGGAGGTGATGGTCTTTCTCCTGGCTCAGGGTGCCAACATAAACCAGGTGGACAGTGAGGGCTGGACTCCGCTGCATGTGGCAGCCACCTGTGGGAACCTGGAGATCACTGAGTATGTACAGTACAGTATATCACTTCAACATCAGGCAATAGAATAGGGACTACCTATGAAAGCTTTCTACATTCCTCTGTTATAGTGTTGGGCAGTCGTTGCAATTGAGTTAACCTGATTTTGTAGCCTAAGCCTCCCTGTGCCAATGTTTCTCCATTCAACAAGGCTGTATTGTTGTCTGGTACAGCAGGGCCTGTAAAGCTGGTCAAGTGCTTTTTGTTTACTCTTAATTATGTGGCCTGTTTCTCAGTTGTGGATGGTTTCAAACTCTCTTTCTATATCTCAGTTTCCTTTTGCAGCAGGGTGCGTCTCTCACTGCTGTGAACTGCGATGGCGACGTCCCCCTAGACATAGCTGAAGACGAGGCCACTGAGTCGCTCCTGCACCAATACACAGTGAGACAAGGTGAGTACGGTGCTACCAACATGGGGACGGAACAAAGGAGAGATTCAGGGTGATAAGTGTTGTGGTGTCTGATTTATAAAGACTTACTTAGGTACTGAGAAGGAAGGGAAGCCAGGGCACACTCTTAGCCAATTTTTGGCTTGTGATGCTGTCAACGTTTCATATCGGGCTAAACAAGAATAAGGCTCTCCCTTTTTCAATGTAGTTGAGAGAGGAAGAAGCTTCTTGACTACCACTTTTTACACGTTCTTGTTGAGTTGTTGGTTATACATTTCATTCCTGTCTCAGGTGTGGACGTGGAGGCAGCTAAGCGGGTGGAAGAGGAGCAGATCATGAAAGACGCCAGAGCCTGGCTGACAGAGGGGCCTCCCTCAGAACTACGGCACCCCAAAACTGGGGCCACTCCCCTGCACGTGGCTGCAGCCAAGGGCTACCTAGAAGCCATCAAGTGAGTGTCCATGACCGTGTCCCAATTCTCTCAATAAACCTATTTTTCTTGTCTCTCCCTCACAGCCACTCTGACAAGCTCAATAACTCTTGAGTTTATGGGAAAACAGGGCATTGTTAAAAAACAAACAGACAAAATGAATGAACTCAATTGCATAGGCTTTCTGCTTTGCTCTCTGTGCTAAACCACTCTGTGTTGTTGTGGTTCAGACTGCTATGCCAGTGTGGTCTGGACGTGTCAGAGATGGACTGTGATGGCTGGACGCCTCTCCACGCAGCGTCACACTGGGGGCAGGGAGATGCCTGCAGGATACTGGCTGAACAGCTCTGCGACATGGAGGTTTGCAGCAATGGGGTGAGACAGACAGACTAGAGCCATACACATGTATCCTGGAGGAGCTGTAGGAGGACAGGCTTATTGTAATGACTGGAATGGAATTAATGGAACGGAGTCAAATGTGGTTTCTATATGTTTGATACCGTTCCATTTATTCTATTCCAGCCAATTCCAATGAGCCCGTCCTCCTCAAGACATTACTCAATGTCCCTCGAAATATTGCCGACTGCTTGTATACCAGGTCTCTGTAGTATTTGTTACTACTTTTTGAAATGCTAGGCTAATGTAGCTTCGTCATGTGGTAGGAAGTGTGATGCCACGTACTGTCTTGCTGCTTCCTTTGTGCTCTATTTTCATTGTGTAATGTCAACCCTGCAGGGTCAGACTCCGTTTGATGTCGCTGATGAGAGTGTTGTGTCACTGCTGGAGGAGCTGTCACAGAAACAAGCCAATGTGAGACTTCCCTTTTTTTTGTCACTGTTCATGTGTGCAAAATATTTCTGTAGATGGCCAATACAAAACTGCCTGATTGTGAAATATTAATTGTAGATTTCACATCTTTTTGGAATAGTATCATTTGACTTTTTGCCATATTTGCCATCTAATATTGGGCTGTTCTGCAAAAGGCAGTCTTCCAATGTTTCTCTTACTGATGAGTGATGCTGTCATGACTCTTGCTACTATATTTGCCTTGCAATATTATTATTATGTGTGTTATCAATATGACAGTGGTCATATTTCTGTCACTGATGACCGAGTGTCCCTTCACAGTGGCGTAATGAGCAGTCCATCATGGACAGACAGAACCCTGCAGGCTCTACTGCTGCAAAAGCTGATAGCAAACGACGGAGGTCAGGATATGCCTTATTACTACTGCATCTCATTACAAACAACAGATATGCCTTATTACTACTGCATCTCATTACAAACAACAGATATGCCTTATTACTACTGCATCTCATTACAAACAAGGGATATGCCTTATTACTACTGCATCTCATTACAAACAACAGATATGCCTTATTACTACTGCATCTCATTACAAACAAGGGATATGCCTTATTACTACTGCATCTCATTACAAACAAGGGATATGCCTTATTACTACTGCATCTCATTACAAACAAGGGATATGCCTTATTACTACTGCATCTCATTACAAACAACAGATATGCCTTATTACTACTGCATCTCATTACAAACAAGGGATATGCCTTATTACTACTGCATCTCATTACAAACAAGGGATATGCCTTATTACTACTGCATCTCATTACAAACAACGGATATGCCTTATTACTACTGCATCTCATTACAAACAACGGATATGCCTTATTACTACTGTATCTCATTACAAACAAGGGATATGCCTTATTACTACTGCATCTCATTACAAACAACAGATATGCCTTATTACTACTGCATCTCATTACAAACAAGGGATATGCCTTATTACTACTGCATCTCATTACAAACAACAGATATGCCTTATTACTACTGCATCTCATTACAAACAACAGATATGCCTTATTACTACTGCATCTCATTACAAACAAGGGATATGCCTTATTACTACTGCATCTCATTACAAACAAGGGATATGCCTTATTACTACTGCATCTCATTACAAACAACGGATATGCCTTATTACTACTGCATCTCATTACAAACAACAGATATGCCTTATTACTACTGTATCTCATTACAAACAACAGATATGCCTTATTACTACTGCATCTCATTACAAACAACGGATATGCCTTATTACTACTGCATCTCATTACAAACAACGGATATGCCTTATTACTACTGTATCTCATTACAAACAAGGGATATGCCTTATTACTACTGCATCTCATTACAAACAACAGATATGCCTTATTACTACTGCATCTCATTACAAACAACAGATATGCCTTATTACTACTGTATCTCATTACAAACAACAGATATGCCTTATTACTACTGCATCTCATTACAAACAAGGGATATGCCTTATTACTACTGCATCTGATAACAAACAACGGATATGCCTTATTACTACTGCATCTCATTACAAACAACAGATATGCCTTATTACTACTGCATCTCATTACAAACAACAGATATGCCTTATTACTACTGCATCTCATTACAAACAACGGAGGTCAGTATATGCCTTATTATTACTGCATCTTATTTTCTATAGTTTATTTTCCTCTTCTGATCTGTAGTATTTAATTTGCGGTTAGACTGTAGTTGGAGTAAATGTGGTGGGCTTGGCCTCAAGTATCACATTTATTTATTTATTATTTTCATGCAGAAAGATGGTTTTGTCTTCATAAGACATTTCGATGAGATTCAATTGGATAGTTCTTCATTGACTGATGTTATTTTACAAAGATGGCTGACTATGAAAAAGGCATCTTCCTTGTAAATAATAGCAGGGATTGTGTTGGACAGTGTCAGAACTGGATGCGTTCCTCCACTGAATTTCATGGCTACATTCCGATCATTATCTCCTCCCATGTATGCACCAATCCAAAGCTTTTCAATGCACGGAGGGGAGTGAACGAGAGCACACTTTGGGAGAAGGGTAAATAATCAGAATGCAGCCTATTTCTGTGAAATGCTGATAATAATCATCTCTGTGTGTGTTTCAGGACCTCGGTGTGCAGGATGAGCAGTAAGGAAAAGATGAACGTGCAGGACCAGTCTAAAGAGAGGAGGTCTGAAGGCCTGGAGCTCAGTGAGGAGAAAGAGAGCAGCCCTGGTATATAATATGTCTGGTCTCACACATACACACACAGACATATCTGCTTTCATGAAGACGTATTGAAGTACATGTTCACATTTTAAAATGCTCTGGTCAAGTGGTATGGCAATTTTGAGTACCCAGTCATGAATACCCACTGACCAGAGTACACGTCCTGTCTTAGAAAGCTCCACTCTATCCAGTCCAGATACAGAGAGTGCCACCTCCACCGTCAGCCCTGCTGAGAAGGTAAGACATGTCTCAATGTATCTTATGCTGTACTGTCGATGTTGTGTAGTCTACCTGGGTCCGTCGGGCTTTACACACTTAGTTATTCGTTATTTTCGTATCTTCGCTGTTGATGTTCACAAAATGTCCTTTCCGTTTGAACGTCAAGAAAAATGTGAATCATCAGACTAGCAACAATGAATCAATTAGTGTCAAGAGGAGTGTTATTATTTCCCTGTATTAATGTGGTCCTGTCTTGCCTGTGGTCCAGCAGGTTCCAGAGGAGAAGGATGTGGAGGAGCGGGACCAGGACAGAGCCAGTCGTACAGCCCGGGTCCAGCCCACCCCCCAGAGGAAAGACCCCCTGGCTGATAGTCCCAACAACACCAACCCAGACAGACGGAAGTAAGAGCCACACGACACAGTAAACACACATTTAAAGCTTAGTGGCCTGGCACAACTATAGGACAAATGACTGAATAGTTGGTGTAGCAGGAGGCAGGGCGTGGCACATAAAAAGGAAGGGGTGATGAGAGCTAATGAATGAAAGACACTCAAGACAGGCTGTTGTTAAAGCGCTGTCAATGTGTTTTAGTAGAGGAGTGTGTCTCTTCTGCTGTAAATTAAGTGGATGTGCTTTTATGGAGCTGTGTGGGTGGGTTCTTTTGGAGCATAATGAATCTAAGGGTTCTAATGGGGCTGTGTGGGTGGGTTCTTTTGGAGCATAATGAATCTAAGGGTTCTAATGGGGCTGTGTGGGTGGGTTCTTTTGGAGCATAATGAATCTAAGGGTTCTAATGGGGCTGTGTGGATGTGTTCTTCGAACCAGCGACCTTTCGGCTACTGACCCACCGCTCTTGTTAGTCTTGATCCCCCGCTGGAGTTTATAGTTTACCCATTACCCACTTTTTTTACCACTACATCACTGATGTTAATACAGAATCGTAAGTAATGTGCTAATATTTCATGTGACTGTGATGATACGATCATCTGTGTGCTCCATTGATGTGTGTTTGTGCGGAGCTTGATTAGTTCATGCCTCATAATGCCTCGCCACGTAATGCCCCAAAACGCTTTGTAGTTTGAAAAAACAGATATCTATGTAAAGAGTTGATTGTTTTATGCAATTCATCATTACAACTGACTGAACTGTCGCTGATGCAACGTGTCAGTATGAATCATTTCTCATATTTCCCCCCTTTCACTGAAACTCCAACCCTGGTTACGGCTCTGAATCTATGGGTTCTAATGGAGCGGTGTGGATGGGTTCTTTTTTGGAGCATTGTGAATCTAAGGGTTCTAATGGAACGGTGTGGATGTTTGCCCCTCAGGTTCCAGGCCCCGGTAAGAGACGAGGAGTCTGAGTCTCAGAGGAAGGCACGATCACGCCTCATGCGCCAGTCTCGCCGCTCCACACAGGTACTGGCCACTATAAACCATCTCTTTACGTCTCTTACAGAGGACTTCAAATGGATCTTGTCACCATAACTGACCACCTTTCAGCATAAATAATAAACATGATTTTTTTGCTTGTTTCCTGTGACAGGGTGTGACGCTCACTGACTTGAAGGAGGCAGAGAAGAGCGTAGCCAAACCGGCTGATTCACCACCTAGCAACATCCTGCATGTCAGCCCTATAGTCACCATAACACCTACTGAGAGAGGTGAGTGGGACTGTGGTGGGAAAATGAGCTGTTTTCATTTATTAATAGTAATGCCATTCAGGAAGACAGGATTATGAATCCTAGTTTTAAAAGTATTTTAGTGTCATGAAAACATCAAGTTGGCAATATCAGATGCATGCCCTAGCCTTGCCTTAGTGTCTGTTAAAGGCTCAAATTTGCAACCAAAACTCGTATTTGCGACCGTTTGACTTGGCAGTGCAACACACATTTTTAATTGGATGCTAGGGTGCCAGTGATTTTAATCGTTTTTTCTCCTGGGCACGTTACTTTTTGGTTCACAATTTACACCCTCCAATTTCAAAAAATAAATAAATGTTCCCAGATCTCAAGTGTTTTCCCAATGTGGTTTAAGCATTGTTGTGGTCTGAGAACATCAAATTTGAGCAGTTTTTCAACCAAAAAAGGTGACTTTTGCATGTGAAAAACTAAAACATATATTTTTTAGGGCCCTACAATCGCTAGCAAGAACACCCTTTTTGAGATTGCTCTAAGATGATTTTTTTTTATGGAGGGTAGGTCATTATAGACCAGAGCTCTCAGACCCTGTTCCAGGAGCTTTTAATTTCAGCCCCATTTGTAATTTTCCTGATTCAACTTATCAAGCAGCTAATTATTAGAATCATGTGCTCTAGATTAGTGTTGGTGCGAAAACCTACAGGACGGTAGCTCTCCAGGAACAGGGTTGGAGAGCCCTGCTGTTGGCTACTTACTCAGCCTGCAAATTAAACATAACATTTTAATTGTTGCACGCATCATCTGCTTTCCTTGGCCAGCATTCTTTTCATTCAGGCCAGTAACTTTCAGTTGGCATTGGCCCAGTGTGCCACTGGCAAATTCATCTGAATGTCAAACACTGCAATGGCATGCAAATGTTAAAGATGGCTAGTCATTATTAGCCTGGTTCTGTATGGAATGCAGGCACATTATGAGACACAGGTCAGGTCATTATTGGCACGCAGCGGCAAAACAATTGGTGCGACCATATCACGTGCTGGTGCCGTCAACTGAAAAAGTTGGTAGCGCCAGTGCCACCGGTGGAAAAAGTTAGTTTCGAGCCGTGCTGTTGAATGCCTTTGTGATCTAGAAATGCCATTCTGTTCCTATTGTATTGTAGACACTGACACAGTGAAGGAGGTCGGGTCCGAGGGAGAGACGCGGCTAGGAGTGAGGGACCGACGGAAGGGAAGGCGAGAGAGACGCTCCACCGGGGTGGTTCAGCTAGGGGTAAGCGGAGGAACCCCTTCATACATATTCATAGTATTCGTGCGAGAGCTTTTGAAGTTTTTTTTTGTTCAAATCGTTTGACCATTTCCTCTTTGTATAAACTGATTGAACTTTAATTTGAATATCAGTATCACTCTTTCTTGTCCACATCCAACATGTCACAAGTACAAAATAAATGTTATGTCCTACAAAGTCAAAGAGGAAATGACACAGTATTTCGTAACCTCATACTCAGAACAGGAACTCCATACCGACCTGAAATGTTCTCTTTTTTTCCTCTTTTTCAGTTGTGTAATTGCGGCATTTCTGTATTTTGACTGCTTTATAATGTAGGCCTGGAAGATAGGACACCCCCCCCCCCCCCCCCCCCACACACAAAATGTTGCAATCTGATTATTTGTCACAAAAGTGGTCTTGTATTACAATACCTGTTAAAATATTAGTGGTCCATGTCAAACATACCATTGTCAACGTGGTGTTTGTTACAATGTTCATTATACACTGTATCTGTATATATATATATATATATTTTTTTTACAAGAATGAACATTTGGATGCAATGGATGAAGCCCAACAGGATGAAAACCACCGTCATAGTTCACCCAGGTAAGTGGTTTTTCATTTCTATACTACAGTATACTGAATTACTAAACCTCTTTTTATATTGATGAAATCATGTACTCCATATTTGCAGTGAGCCTCAGTTGGGAGATTCCTCACCAGACTACAAGATGGTATGGTATTGTTGACAACTCCCAGTGATTTTAAATATACACATTCTTCAGGCACTTGAAAGATGGAAGCTAAGGTTTTAATAAGTGAGAGAAAAACATGAGGGGGAATGAATGGATGCAGCTGACTAGCTGGGAAATAGGAGTTTAAACCACTTCAACTGAATCTATTTAGAACTGCAGTGGCTCGGCTATATCCAGGCTGTTGTCCTCTGCCTTTTGACCAAATCCCCGTTTGGTGTCGCCCCCTAGCTGTACAGGTCGGTGCTGCAGGAGAACGGCCTGCTCAAAGACGAGCTGCAGGAGACGGCGCTGCTGCTCAGCCAGAGCAAAGTGGAGCTGGAGAGACTCCGACAGGTGAGGATATGATCCTGTCTGGATGTTGATGGCCATGGGTCAAGATCCATGGTGTATAGCAAAGCCCTGTGCCATGACTCTTCCTTGTCTTCTCTCGCTCATAACTCCAGGTAGGGAACTACAGATAAGTCTGGATATGATTATCAGGTATTCCATTTCAATATATCAGATCCACGTAGCAGTGGAAAGGAGGGAGACGAAGAGTACTGGGACACTGTCAGTCTTGCCAGGGAGGCGGGACCTGATGGTGTTCTGTGTCCGACTCTTGACAGTGTGAAGGGAAGTTACATTGTGTAAGACAAACAATACACAGTATTGTAGGAACACAGATGGATTCCAGATTATAGCACACAGAATGTGTCGGCATTATACCGCTCGGCTTCTGTGTTGAGCTGTGCATGTCAATGACTGGCCCTGTCGTTTCTGTGTCTCCATTGCAGAGTCAAGAGAGCAGCACAGAGAGGCCGGCCCTGCTGGAACTGGAGAGATTTGTGAGTCCCCTCTTAAACTGTCTGTATTCATGTTTAGGGTCCATTTCACTTTTAGCTTCCCAATTCAGGAAATGATTTATTTATTGGATCAATGGAGGTCAAATGGAATATAACCTAATGTCATTAGCCATAAAGGCTGCATACCTATGTGGGAGTGAGTTATAACATCAGTGTCTGTTTTACTCGCAGGAGAAGAGAGCACTCCAGAGAAAAGCAGTGGAACTGGAGGATGAGCTGAAGGTATAAGGGAATTGTTCCGTCACCGGGGCTAGCCTATTTAACTCATATTTTGTCTGTTCAGACTTGAATTAACCTGCATAATTATTAGCATTGATTATGTGCTTAGGGATCCTACTAACTACCCAAAACACTAACCATAAGCTACCCCAAACTATTCAACAACCCAAAACAACCTAAAAAAACAACAACATACTACCCCAAAGAATAAACTATCAAAAACATTAACCACATAAAAGTACTCAAACCAACTCCAAATTACACAAACACTAATGAATCTACCCCAAACACTATGTAAAAAAAAAAAAAAGTGTTCTGAGAATATGGTTTTATTCTGTACCGTTCGTTCTACATTGCATTATCTGTAACATACAATAACCAATAGATTTCCATCAACCGATCATGATGATAAAGATAATACTTTTTTTTTTTTTTTTTCTAATATTGTTTGTCTTCCCTTGTTATCGTGTATTTCCAGGTGCTGGTGGATCTCAGAGCAGACAACCAGAGGCTAAAGGACGAGAATGCCGCTCTCATCCGTGTCATCAGCAAACTTTCCAAATGAGCCTCCTCTCCCAAACCTCTATACGGAGAAAAGTGTTAAAGGTTCCTGTCTCTTGCCCAACTCACAAGGCACATACCGGGAACAAAACCCAGCATAAAACAAACTGCGTTCTGCTCTGATGGAAGACCAACGATGCATTTGTTCAATTACATTTTTGGATTTATAACTGGAAAGAATAGTTTTTGCAGGGTTCTTATTCGCCTTTGGTTTGGTTCATTACTCGATCTACTGTATAACAAGCTGAACTGCACCTATGGATTCACAGGGTACTGTACGGTGTTCCTGTTCAAATTCTTAAAGTTGATATTTTTTAGTTTTTTTGACCTAAGTATTTTGTGCTTTGCTTCTGCATTACCTTGTTTAAGGATACATGTGTTTTTAAGATCTATTTTAATAACCATGCAAAGTGCACGCTTACGATAACAACATGATTTTACTTCAGAGTACATACCACTAGACACCTAAACAGGACTGGGGGGGGCGATGCCAACGCCAGGTGCTTCAGTTCTGAGGAGAGGCGGAGAAGGTTGTTACTAGGTTTTGACATGCATATTCCACAAAAATGTGCCAAAAACACACACCCCATTTACGGCTTGTTTGGCATGTTGTTTGGGGGAAAGGTGAAGTGATTGGTTTGTCTCTCTCAGGACGAGTCTGGGTCAATACTGTACTTGAGCTGACTACTGTTAAAGTTGGACCAAACTATATGTGCATGTTAAAAAAATTTGAATGTATATTTATGTGTATATTTATGTACAGGGGCCCTCTCCTCATCCAGTGACGTAGTAATGGTCTCTTTTATTTAGAAAAGGATGGAGATGCTGGGTGCTCATACTGTGACGGAGACCTGTTAGTTAGTAGACTGCAAGATGGGTCAAGTCTTTTGAATGTTTACTGCGTTTTTTTTAAATGCATGCCAAATTGTATTTTGACAATGTGCCTTTCTATATATATTTGTAATTAATATTTACACAACGTCAAAAATAAAATACAGTATGGTAAATTAAGCTCACCATCTTGCCCCCCCTACAGTTCCTGTGAGGTGAAGAGAATAAAACTCATGATCAACACCTTACCTAATGGAGACATTAGGGAAGCACTCACTGCATATGGAAGTCGATGCTCATTTTATTTATATTGTGCTTTTCATTAAAGGTCCAATGCAGCTGTTTTTATCTCAATATCAAATCAATTTTGGGAAACAATAAAGTACCTTAGTGTGATTGTTTTCAATTAAAATGGTTAAAAAGAAACAGCTTATCAAAGAGCGATAATCAAGCAAGAATTTTGCTAGGACTGTCTGGGAGTGATCTGAGTGGGGAGGGGGCAACTGAAAACTAAAGGTTTAGAACTCTCTTATTGGTCTATTAACTCATTTAACCACCTGGTGATGTCATCAGGCAGGCCAAAACTCCATCCCACCAAAACAGGCTGAAATTTTAGGCGGTCTTTTCAAACAGCTCTGACACTAAAAAGGCATTATCATAATTTCACAGTATTATTCCAACCTCAGTGTGGAAATATAACACGGGGAAATAATGTTTTTGACTGCACTGGACTTTTCAAGATGAATCTTAGTAGGTAAAAAGAAAAAGTCAAGACCAAGATACATTAATAATTACATCACAATCAGTAATGACTCCACAGCTGAGTTCTGAGTTTCCACTTGCAAGTGTATCATTTTACAATAGACAACATCCACTAGATCAAGGCTCCCCAACCCTGTTCCTGGAGAGCTACTGTCCTGTAGGTTTTCACTCCAACCCTAATCTAGCGTACCTGATTCTAATAATTAGCTAGTTGATAAGCTCAATCAGGTTAGTTACAACTGGGGAAAACCTACAGGCGGGTAGCTCTCTTGGAACAAGGTCGGAGAGTCCTGCACTAGATCGACATATCCACTTTCATAAAGTAGTCACATATCCACTATACGGCTTCACATGGAATTAAGCATTTAGAGCTGACTTTTATAAAAACTGTTGCTTGAATCTGTTACCAAATCAAAGTTCTTAACTAAAGTAACTGTTCGTGTGATCATTTGAAATAAATAACAAATAAAGTTTCTTATAATACCCTTTGGTCCTTTCATTTATATCATGGTACTACTATGGTACTTTCACTTATACCATGCAAATGTACCATGGTTTTAGCCTTGAAGTATGATGGTATACCATGATACTGCACAAACTGTCAGAATTTCTGCAAAAACTGTCAGAAACTCTCTCAGGGAAGCTCATCTGCGTGGCTCGTCCTCACCAGGGTCTTGACATGACTGCAGTTCGGCTTCATAACCGACTTCAGTGGGCGAATGCTCAGCTTCGATGGCTGCACGCTAGAGAAGTATACTCTTCATGGATGAATCCTGGTTTCAAATGTACCGGGCAGATGGCAGTCAGCGTGTAGGGCGTTGTCTGAACGAGTGGTTTGCTGATGTCAACAGAGTGCCCCATGGTGGTGGTGGAGTTGTGGAATAGGCAGGCATAAGCTACGAACAGAGAAAACAATTGCATTTTATTGATGGCAATTTGAATGCACAGAGATACCATGACGAGATCCTGAGACCCATTGTTGTGCCATTCATCCTCCACCATCACCTTGTGTTTCAGCATGATAATGTCGCAAGGATCTGTAGACAATTCCTGGAAGCTGAAAATGTCCTAGTTCTTCCATGGCCTGCAAACTCACCAGACATGTCACCCATTGAGCATGTTTGGGGTGCTCTGGATTGACGTGTACGACAGTGTGTGCCAGTTCCCGCCAATATCCAGCAACTTCACAAAGCCATTGAAGAGGTGTGGGACAACATTCCACAGGCCACAATCAACAGCCTGATCAACTCTATGAGAAGTAGATGTGTTGTCACACCAGATACTGACTGGTTTTCTGATCAACGTCCCTACTTTTTTTTAATGGTATCTGTGACCAAGTCATGTGAAATCCATAGATTAGCACCTATTGCATTTATTTCAATTGACTGATTTCCTTATATTAAAATTGTTGCATGTTGTGTTCATATTTTTCATAAGCTTCAGTTCCATTTCCACACGCTTAACTTGGGTCAGAATTGGGCCCTATTTTTGTTTGCATGTATGAATAACTAAGTGACTACTTTCAGCATTTAGTTTGCATTCTTTTGGTAAGAGAGTTGTGTGTATGGCTGCATTCACATAGGCTGCTTATAATAGGTGAATTACCCTATCTTGTAGCCTAAATTCATTACTAAACCCCCCCCCCCCAACAAAAAACAACCTGGCACCGGGTCTGTAAAGAGGTGACTTAAGAGCCCAATCCTGGAGAAGCAAGTTATACCACAGTGGGGGAAAGTTGTAGAGCTAGAGAGAGGTTGTTAGAGTCCAGGATTCTCTTTCCTTTAGTTGGAGCCTCTCAGATGCCTCATTGAGGCTCGTAACTTAGAATACTTGGTGTTGCCATGACAAGCAGTCTGCTGGCTTTTTAAAATTTTTATATAACCAGACAAAGGTGTTTGAGTGTACATTGTGGGCATATTGGATTCCAAACATAGTTGAAGTACATAGAAATTGCCTTGAGTACAGGTCATAAGTACAGTACAAAAATCTAAAAAATGTCTAATTTAATACATGTAATAAAACCACCATTTAATGGTAATTTGGAGTCAAATCTAGGGGGACCTTCTAACGTAATTGCAAGAGTAGCGACTAAACATATACAATTCACAGAGGGACCATCAGTGTCTGGCCACAATATACATTTTTGTCAGACTGGACCATACAGAACTGAACGACAACAAACAGCTACCAAAGAGTGAAGTTTATTCATCATAAATGTTCATGGTTGACATGTCGCCCTATTGTATGTGTGCTTACAGGTCTATTTTCTACATGCTTTAAGATATCCTAATGCTCTTGATTTGTCTATGAAGAGCAGACGACTGATTACTTGTATACTCAATTTTAGCAATAGAGCTTTCAATTTTGGGTCATCATAAGCTTAGGTGGCCCACTCCCCCACCAGGTAAGGGTGTGTGTCACCATATCTATCAATATAACCACTTTTGCAATAAGATTTTTGTATACAACCATCCATATATGGGAGACCTTAAGAGATATGGAAAAACATGGTTGTGCTTTGTTATACCTTGGGTAAGGTTATCTCAAACTTAAGCCTGTTAAGATTGGCCACTAGCCTAAAAATGTGTGACTAGTAGAAATCTTGAGAAGTTGTAAAATGTGATTGCTGAATAGATCAAGACTGGAAATAATGGTTTTACTTATTTTACCCACAAATAAACTTTGAAATCCAGAGATAGTCTGTACAACAGGCCAAGTTGAGCAACATCTTTATTGTCCAAGAAGAGCAATCACAAATGATCAAATATTTATACAACCCCACCAGCATCATCGAAACTGTACAATGTGTGAAGGAATGTATGGAAAAGCATAAGATCATTCACAATATCTGAAACACTTTTACATCCATATGCTTAGGGTACAGTACATGTCAATTCCACTTTCTGATCCAAAATCCCTCCCTCTTAACATACTCAAACAGTATCACGCGTTTTCTGCTAGCACATCCTACTCTGTGCAAACTCGACCGTTCTTCCATCAACGTCTCTTTTCGTCAATATGTCATTGGACAAAGGCTGGGGCCTGACTGTGGAGGTGTATATCTTAACCCTACCAGCTCCTGTTCCTAATGAGAGCTGAAACACCGTCAATGTCTCCAGCAGCAGACGGTGAGTCATTCTCTACTCCTGTGCCTTCTCTGGTACTTGTCATCACCTTTGACCTCCGACAGCAGGCTCTAAGGGTTATAACAAAATGTGAGTGAGGTGGGGAGGAGGGAAATCTGACTGGGGATTGATGTACATTAAGGCAACCAACAAAAATAAAATAATGTCTTTCTTTTTCACACGACCAAAGTCGACGATAAGGCCTCATGGCTAAGGAACACAAGTGTGTTATCAATAATGATGACGTGGCCTGCTGGGGTGGGCAAGGAAAAAAACACATTGGTAAATTCTAGGTGGTGTATTCTATTCTCATTCTAACTACCATGTTAACTTGTGTTTACTAGCGGAGGTTGAGTGTACACAAAACAGGCCGGGAGCAGCATGTGTGTAAACACTACAGGGAGAATCTCAACTAGCAAAGAGATTAAAATGGTGGAACAGTTGACAGTACAATATGCCCTTGAGTGAGTCTACCTGATGGCAAGCACCACATGAAATACACAACATACAGCCCAAGGCATGCCCCATCTGTTAGTGCACTACCATGATAACTGCGTAAGAGTAGTAAACCAATTATTGGTGAGTGAAACTGATTCTTTTGATCTTTCAGTATAAGGCAGCACTGGGACTTACGCCCTTTTTCCCCCCAATGTCATATTATCTTTCACTTGCTTTGCCCTAGCCTCTGCAGAGTCCCCAACAACTGGATGTTCCTGTTTTCAGGGGAAATGGACTTCTGCTTTTGGACGTTAACAAGGCGACACGCCACCTTAACTCCTCCTCCACAAACAGAAAACCAGCAGGATGCAGACCTCATAGGTAAGAGTTGAATACCCCTTATGTAGGGGATCTAGTTTCAGTTTTTTAAATAATTTTTTATACCTGCTACATCAGGTTACCTTGGCCCCAATCCCCATGTAGGAGGAAAGGGTTAAACATTTAAGGGGGGTAGGAGGAGCTGAAGTAAAGCAGCTCATTAATTCACTGTACGTTTAAAAGACATGCTCCAGAACATTTTTCCCTATATTTACCCCCACTTGGGCAAGCCCCTTAGTAATTTGAGTTTCAGCCCCTCACCATTTGATTGACGGCTAGCAAGTCGCACACACAGTAGAGCGAGAGCAATGTCGTGGTGCACATATCTGCACATTTGTGACACATGCAATTTTCAGAGACCACTTTTGGCTCGTGGGTGCCACTTTCAGAACTACTGGCAAAAAAGAATACAAAAGTTCAGGAGAATATCTTTAACAAGGCAGGTCTTGGTAAATATAAAAAATAAACTAGCAAGGAGGCAAGCAAAGGAATGCTAAAAAGGGGCAGAAAAATATGTCAGGGAAGGAATGACCATAAAAGCTGATTAATATCAACAGTGACATGAACAAAGCCACAGTATACTATTATTCATACAATTATATAAAAAAAGGCTAAATAAAAAGTTGATTGTACACTTGCTTTTCCACATGTACTTCTTACTGACAGGAAGACCATTTAGGGAGCAAAGGGGGGTTTAATCACTTCAATCAGGACAAACCATGAGGGGTTGAGGATAGATCTTGCACAGTACAGCTATGGGAGACTTAAAGGTCCAATGCAGCTGTTTTTAATATATCAAATCATTTCTGGGTAACAATTAAGTACCTTACTGTGATTTTAATTGAAAACAATGGTAAAAAAATAAACAAAATAGCTTCTTAGAAAAGAGCAATTTCTCAAGCAAGAATTTGGTTAGGACTGTCTGGGAGTGGCCTCAGTGAGGAAGGGAAAACTAGCTGTTATTGGCAGAGAGGTTTGGAACTATTCTTTACTGGTCTATCAACTAATTTACCAACTGGTGATGTCACCAGGGGGCCCAAAACACCATCCCACCAAGGCAGTCTTTTCAAACAGCTCCAACACTGAAAGGGCATTATCATAATTCTCACAATATTATTCCAACCTCAGTGTGGATATAATATATAAACAGGTAAATCACATTTTTGACTGGACTGGGCCTTTAAGGTTGCATGGATGGTAGGTTGAGGGCAATGAATCAATGATGGTGGATTTTGTGCAACCAATGAAAGGAGAGGGGGGATGGACGGACAGAGGGGGGCGTTGCTTCTGCTACTAATGCAGACGGATAAATGGGGAGAAACGAGAGAGGGATGGGAAGGGTCGGAATGAAGAGGAAGGGTCAGAATGAAGATTGAAGACATGAGGATGGAATGAAGTAGAAGAAAATAAACTCATGGAGAAATGGGGACATGGTTGTGGGGTTTGGTTTTGAAGGCCTCTTTCTTAGTCTTTCCAGTCTTTCTTGATGTTGAGGTTCCACTCCCAGGAAAGGTGGTCGTGCTTATCGTCGTCGGTGAACTTGGACTTGATGTTGTAGGTGCCGCGGGCCAGCATGCCTTTAGGAGCCTCCTCCAGCGGGGTCAGGAAGTCGTACTCGTTCGGCCTCGGCCCATAGCTCCCCACCATGTAGTCTGACTTGTCAACTACAGAGACCGAGAGAAAAGAAGGGCTGTTTGAATCACCAGGGAGGACAAGAAATACAGGGTGGTGTTCATTAGGCAATAAACAGAAAACTGAATGAAACAGGGAGTAACTATTTGGAGAAAAGACTTGCTCTCTGGGAAGAAAGTTATCAATAAACAGGACTAATGAAAAACACGACTGATTGTTTTACTCCGATTTATAGAATTTGTTGTACTTTTACCCCTTTTTCATGATATATAATTGGTAGTTATAGCCTTGGCCCATCGCTGCAACTCCCCTACGGACTCGGGAGAGGCGAAGGTCGAGAGCCATGAGTCCTCCGAAACACGACCCTGCCAAGCCACACTGCTTCTTGACACACAGCTCGCTTAATCCAGAAGCCACCCGCACCAATGTGCCGGAGGAAACACCGTCCAGCTGGGGACTGAAGTCAGCTTGCAGGCACCCGGCCCCCAGCAAGGAGACGCTAGAGCGCAACGGGACAAGGAAATCTCGCTCAGCCAAACCCTTCCCTAACCCGGAAGACACTGGGATTGAACCCGGGTCTGTAGTGACGCCTCAAGCACTGCATAGCAGTGCCCGTAGACCGCTGCGCCACTCAGGAGGCCTGCTCGAATTTATTTTGATCTATCGATTTCTCAATAAGCCTCAAAACACGACTCACTAATAAAGCAATTGACACAACAGGCTGTTTTGTGCCTCGACTTGAATCCAGTTTCAAACAAACATTTCACGCCTTTCTCTTCTGCTCAGTAAAATGTGAGATGAATGCCTCAAAACAATCTCTCAATAATATCCCTATTGACACTTGAGTCTGTTTTTCAGCCTCCTTTTCAACCTTTTCATCCGGTTTCAAACAATATCTCAATTTCAGTCCCTGGCCCTTCTGCCTGTTTCTCTTGGCAGATTAAAAAGGGAAGGCAGTGTGTGGGCCGGGGCTGTCTGTCAACATTAAACAATGGTAGTTTCCACAGGCCTTAAGTGTTTACAGCTCTTCATTGAACTAATTCATTTACTTACTGTCTAAAGCAACGGTGTTGATGTGGCATCATGCCACTTATCTCTTCAATTCTGTTAGGACCAACATTTGGAAACCATGACAATGTATCACCTAGTACATTCCCTTAACAGGGCAATCTGTAGAAACTGATGGTAGTGGGAAACTTCAACGTTGATGTCAACATTCGCTTCAGTCTAGGGCACAATTTCCCACATTTACTATGGGAGGAAGGCTTGTGCGGTTGAGATGGAGTTCAGGAGGGAACAAACAAGAGGGATAGGAAGCAGCAAGCACTCACTTCTCACTCCTTTCCTGTGGGTCTGCTGGACATACTTGAGTCCCGAGACAATCTCCTTGTTCACCTGCAAAGACAGAGGCATCGTTAGCGGCATGGAAAATCAATCTAGCTTATCGCAAGCTCATCTGACAGAAATAGGCCATTTAAAAGACCTAGTGAACCGTGAAATCTGAAAAATACAATACCTACCGGTAAGCCAAGTTCATTAATGGCACAATCTGAGTGTTTGATTTCTAGTGGGGGGTAAAGAAAAGTGTAGCCACCACCTTTTTAGGGAAAGGGAAAAGGGAAAGGGGGATACCTAGTCAGTTGTACAACTGAATGCATTCAACTGAAATGTGTCATCTGCATTTAACTGATGGGGTCTTTATACAAACAGCTTTCATTCACGTAAATTGAACTACATTGATTCTCAATTCAATTGACCTGAAATATAACAAAAAAGCATCAATGTAGTTCAATTGAATTGTTTTGTGCAATATCTTACATATTGTACAGGTAACTGCCAAAATAATGGAAACACTTGTGTAAATGAGGGATACAAAGTATATTGAAAGCAGGTGCTTCCACACAGGTGTGGCTCCTCGGTTCATTAAGAAATTAACATCCCATCATGCATAAAAATGCTGGGCGGTCCAATATTTTGGCCACCATGGCTATGCCCCTATAGGATGGCAATGCCCCCATCCACAGGCCACTAGTGGTCAGTGAATGGTTTGATGAGCATAAAAACAATGTGAAACATATGCCATGGCTGTCTCAGTCTCAAACCAATTGAACACTTATGTGAGATTCTGGCACAGCGCCTCAGACAGCGTTTTCCTTCATTAACAAAACATCAAATTATGGAATGTCTTGAGGAAGAATGGTGTCACATCCCTCCAATAGAGTTCCAGACACTTGTAGAATCTATGCCAAGGTGCATTGAAGCTGTTGTGACTCAACACCCTATTAAGACACTTTTTGTTGGGGTTTCCTTTATTTTGGCAGTTACCTGTACATTTAAACGTCAGCAAGGACCACTGCAACACATCTGAACTGTGCTCTCACTTTGAAGCTGATCTTTATTCTGTACTCCACTCCCTCCTTCAGGATAAAGGACTGCTTCTTAAAGGACTCCAGATCTCCTGTTAGAAAGACAACGAAGGGGAAAAAAACAGTAAGGTTTCTCCAACACACACACACACTAACTAACTAGGGCATGCAGCAGGCGACTGCCGTCCACAGGGCCCCAGTGTGGAGTGTGAGAGTAGGGTGTCTAACAGCCACGTAGAGTCCTAGGCAGCGCTGACACCTCAGCAGGGGTCATTGTCTCAGCCCAGCAGTGGCACTGCCTCATTAGCACACTTAATCAGGGGTTTTAATACTGTCTTCTAGCAGTGCTGCAGCACTCTCCCTCAACATCTAGCAGTGGAACAGACTGGGGAAGCAATACAATATTCTCTTTATTCCCACCACGATGAATGCGTCGAACCAGTTTTTACCCCAGAATTTGCAATAAGTGCTGTACATGGAAAGACCATGAGGTAAGGCTTTGAAATGTTCAAGAGAGACCTAACTTATTCCTATTCATTCACCGTTTCCAGCATGTTACTTCTGACAGGAGTGGCTGTGTTATACTGTTCCCCAGGAACCCTTTCTCTGTGTTAGTTTATGACCGCCAGTCGTCACTACAAGTACATGATGTGATGCACGCATTTTTACTGGCACTGGCCTGCCTCATTCAGGGTGACTCAGGTCATTCTGTTCAGCGGCACAAGGTGTCTTGCTCACCTCAAGAGTCAGGTGACAGTAGCAGGTCTTTTCTTAGAACACGGTCTAACAGATCAGTTTGTCAACGGCAGTTACACACTCGGAACCATTTCCCCCATGTTTTGAGATGCTCGTACGATAAGATGTCCATTTCTGGGGATTACAGTAAACAAAAGTTCTACAGCTCACCTTGCAGGTCAAGGGTCAGTGGGTTCGGGGCAGTCTCACACATCAGTGTCAACCGTGTCACCTGGACGTTGGGAACGCTGGGATCTGCAACAAGACCAGACAAAGAACATTCATATGGATCAGGTAACTGACCCACAGCAACCTTGACACAATTACACCCTGCTGATATGTAATGTTTGGTTTCAGACCTTTAAACTTTATAGGTAATTCGGTGTGAAAATACGTCACAAACGTATTTTATATTCTGACATTTAGCACAAAGACAATACTTAAATGTATTTTTATATCATTCTGCATTTGTGTCTAAATGACAACCAAACTGAATACATCCAAGTAGGGATATCTGTGAAGTTATTGCCCTTACCTAGGCCTCCATTTAAACATCACAACTTTTAATCGATTGTACAGACCAAGACATCTTAGAGGCAACATTTAGGAATGAGGACTGCATGCATACTATCAGTAACAACCAGCTGTCCAGCGGTCTGCCCCAGATGAGCACTGAAATCAGGACAGCTATCCATTAGTTGGAAGGGCCCCAACATGAAATAAACATTTGTTTATTTTGAGAAACAAACAGTCCCTGGGTACTAGCTATAGCCTTCTCCCAGAGCTAAACAGTGTTCTTTTTTTATTTTTTATTTCACCTTTATATAACCAGGTAGGCCAGTTGAGAACAAGTTCTCATTTACACTGCCACCTGGCCAAGATAAAGCAAAGCAGTGTGACGACAAAAACAACAGAGTTACACAAACAAACGTACAGTTATTAACACAATAGAAAAATCTATGTACAGAGTGTGCAAATGTAGAAGATTAGGGAGCTAAGGCAATAAATAGGCCAGAGGCAAAATAATTACAATTTAGCATTAACACTGGAATGGATAGATGTGCAGATGATGATGTGCAAGTAGAGATACTGAAGTGCAAAAGAGCAAAAAGATAAATAACAATATGGGGATGAGGTATTTGGGTGGGCTATTTACAGACAGGCTGTGTACAGGTACAGTGATCAGTAAGCTGCTCTGACAGCTGATGCTTAAAGTTAGTGAGGGAGATATGGGTCTCCAGCTTCAGTGATTTTTGCAATTCGTTCCAGTCATTGGCAGCAGAGAACTGGAAGGAAAGGCGGCCAAAGGAGGTGTTGGCTTTGGGGATGACCAGTGAAATATACCTGCTGGAGCGCGTACTACGGGTGGGTGTTGCCATGGTGACCAGTGAGCTGAGATAAGGCGGGGCTTTACCTAGCAAAGACTTATAGATGACCTGGAGCCAGTGGGTTTGGCGAAGAATATGAAGCAAGGGCCAGCCAACGAGAGCATACAGGTCGCAGTGGTGGGTAGTATATGGGGCTTTGGTGACAAAACAGATGGCACTGTGATAGCCTACATCCAGTTTGCTGAGTAGAGTGTTGGAGGCTATTTTGTAAATGACATCGCCAAAGTCAAGGATCGGTAGGACAGTCAGTTTTACGAGGGTATGTTTGGCAGCATGAGTGAAGGATGCTTTTTTGTGAAATAGGAAGCCAATTCTAGATTTAATTTTGGATTGGAGATGCTTAATGTGAGTCTGGAAGGAGTGTTTATAGTCTAACCAGACACCTAGGTATTTGTAGTTCTCCACATATTCTAAGTCAGAACCGTCCAGAGTAGTGACGCTAGACGGGCAGGCGGGTGCGGGCAGCGAATGGTTGAAGAGCATGCATTTAGTTTTACTTGCATTTAAGAGCAGTTGGAGGCCACGGAAGGAGAGTTGTATGGCATTGAAGCTCATCTGGAGGTTTGTTAACACAGTGTCCAAAGAAGGGCCAGAAGTATACAGAATGGTGTCGTCTGCGTAGAGGTGGATCAGAGAATCACCAGCAGCAAGAGCGACATCATTGATGTCTACAGAGAAAAAAGTCAGCCCGAGAATTGAACCCTGTGGCACCCCCATAGAGACTGCCAGAGGTCCGGACAACAGGCCCTCCAATTTGACACACTGAATTCTATCTGAGAAGTAGTTGGTGAACCAGGTGAGACAGTCATTTGAGAAACCTATGGAGTCTGCCAATAAGAATGTGGTGATTGACAAAGTCGAAAGCCTTGGCCAGGTCGATGAAGACGGCTGCACAGTATTGTCTTTTATCGATGGCGGTTATGATATCGTGTTTAGGACCTTGAGCGTGGCTGAGGTACACCCATGACCAGCTCAGAAACCAGATTGCATAGCGGAGAAGGTACGGTGGGATTCGAAATGGTCGGTGATCTGTTTGTTAACTTGGCTTTCGAAGATTTTAGAAAGGCAGGGCAGGATGGATATAGGTCTGTAACAGTTTGGGTCTAGAGGGTCTCCCCCTTTGAAGAGGGGGATGACCATGGCAGCTTTCCAATCTTTGGGGATCTCAGACGATACGAAAGAGAGGTTGAACAGGGTAGTAACAATTTCGGCAGACAATTTTAGAAAGAGAGGGTCCAGATTATCTAGCCCAGCTGATTTGTAGGGATCCAGATTTTGCAGCTCTTTCAGAACATCAGCTGTCTGGATTTGGGTGAAGGAGAAGTGGGGGGGAGCATGGGCAAGTTGCTGCAGAGCTGTTGGCCGGAGTAGGTGTAGCCTGGTGGAAAGCATGGCCAGCCGTAGAAAAATGCTTTTGAAATTCTCAATGAACCCGGATTTATCGGCAGTGACAGTGTTTCCTAGCCTCGGTGCAGTGGGCAGCTGGGAAGAGGTGCTCTTATTCTCCATGGACTTTACAGTGTCCCAAAACTTTTTGGAATTAGTGCTACAGGATGCAAATTTCTGTTTGAAAAAGCTAGCCTTAGCTTTCCTAACTGACTGTGTATATTGGTTCCTGACTTCCGTGAAAAGTTGCATATCGCGGGGGCTATTCGATGAGAGACCAGTCGTGATGGATCGGCGGGACTCCGTGTCAGCAGTAAAGGGTCCAGGACATATGGAAAAATAGGTATTGTAGCCCAAGAATTAGCTGGTGGACCTCTTTGGCTAGCCGGGAGATGGCAGACTGGCAGGTATTGACCGAGCTGAGGCTGGCTGGTGTCCGAGTTAACGGTGAAGACCGCTAGCAGTGGCTAACTGACTAGTATCTAGTTAGCTGGCTATCTTCTGATGAGGGTTCCGGTTCTAAAGTATAAAAATAGCAGATCCGTACCACATTGGGTGAGGTGGGTTGCAGGAGAGTATATTCAGTTCGATGATGAAAAGTGAGATTAAAATATATGAAATATATATGAGAGAAAAAACTGAGGAAAACTATATTTACACGGGACAGGACGGGACAAGACACACGTCCGACTGCTACACCATCTTGGATATGACACGTAAAGATACTAAGCAGGCGTCAGGCAAACACGCATACAAACACACATATTGAGAGAGAAATGACAAACACACACACTCACCAGCGACAGCAGCAGCGCCGGCACCTAGCAGAACCTCCTTGTACTTCCGGAGACTCTCGTCATCCTGGTCCAGCTCTTGGATCTCCTGCAGGGTCTTCTGGGCCGGGGGCTTGTAGTTGACCGTCTCGCCTACGTCGTTCTCCGCAGCGATGGCTGCTAGCTGCTCCGGAGTCAAATCGTCCTCAGCCATGTCTGTGGAGAGAAAGAGAAGTGACAGAGAGAGGGCGGGGAAGAGGAAGAAGAGAGAGGAATGTTTACAACCAAGATACGGCAAATAAATAGTTCCACTAATCGCTACTCCTCAGAGGATGTAGTATATTCTGCTCAAATAAAAGGGATGACAGCATCTCATCAATTACTATGAAATGCTGCTGTGACATCACACAAGGCAACAAACAAGGAACTCAAATGCAGAAAGGTTCCCTGATCAGAAGAACCAAAAAAGGTGCAGAATCTTTTTTTTTATTTTTACATCACAAAAATATTAAGTCACTACTGATGACTTAATCCAGGATCTAATGTGAAAAATCTGGGCACACTGAAACAGCATCATCACTGGTGGGAGACCATCTCCCTCAAATGAGGTCATGTGTACATGGGCCCCTAACACACACAAGATTGAGGTCAGAGGAGCAGGGGCTGTGTTCCTTAGCATTGGGAGAACCACCAGAGGGGTTGTTCTAAAAACAGATCAATCAAACACCATCAGTCTCTCACAACCATTGGTCCCCAGGGGCCTCTCAGCCTGACTTTTCAAAACAAGCTCACACCAATCTACTTACACTGACTGTCATGTGTTACAGTGATGTCTTCTTTTCATTATTTATCAAGTAAGTTCAACTACACTGGCAGATGTGGTCAAGCTTCGGTCAAAACGATGCTGACATACAGAATTTACATGCTCCTAAAATAGACCACATGCAGGCTACATTCTTTAGATCAACGCAATCAATGACCATGTTCCTTAGATGTTGTTGCCTGTTTGCCCCAGATCTCCCCAGATGTCATGAGAAAACCTGTTTGGATCTGGGCCGACTTCCGGGCATAATTTGTGGGGCTTTCCTCAAGTAAAATCTGAATGAAACTGTTCTTGAAATTGCTTTTCTCAAACTACTCAAAATTCAACCTGCCCATCTCTGTCCTTTGAACTCATGCCGACATCATTTGATGCCATCTTACCAACAACTAAAACCGTTTGACAGCAAGATGGCCAATAAAATCCACTCCAGATGGGTCATCCCCATCCAGGGGTAATAATTGGAATGAGCGGCCTCTCCTCAATATACTTGAATCATGAGGGACTCACAAAAGCAGGAAGAGCTGTGTTTTTGCCAAGAAGCGTCCAAAAATCCCAATAAGGCTTTCTCTCCCACAATAGCCTTATCATGAATCCTCTGTGTCTGCTACTGCAGAGGAATGGAAAAAAATATATATAATAATTCGCTGAAAGTTATATTCCACTTTCGGTGATCTATCGTTCTTTGCTGGAGCTTGGGGGAGTTAAAGTATTTAAATGTTGGCGTTTAGTCTTAAGAGTTAAAAGCACATCTGGATCCTTGTTCACCAAAGAGTGTAAGACTATTTTTTTTTTATTAAAAAAATAATAAAAAAGACTAGCAGCCTGGTGGGAGTTTGATTTGGAGGAAAATGGAGCGGGGAGAATGAATGACGCAGTTGGTTTTGTATGGCATACAGTGTATAGTACATGTATTAGGAAACTAATCCCAATCTACACGGTAACAAAGATACAGGAACAAAAAGTACACCATAAAACAAAAGAAAAATAAAGTACTGCTGCATCAGGGTTTCCGTTAGCTGTTATTAGCCGGCTTTTGGGCAGAATAACTTTTTTAGAAAGACCAATAAATACAATTGGCACTGGCCAATTGTCCAGAAGAAGAAAATCCCATTGCGAAATAATGCTTTGTAGCCTATTCATTGATGGAAATACCAGTCGATTTAAATACATTTGACTGGTCATGCTCATCGGTCTATAGTATAGGTTCATTTGAATAATTTAGTGAAATTAAATTTCCGTGTGTGTATATTGGTTATGCATCTCATTTATCACACTCGCACAGCATACAGCTACAGAGCCTTTAAGTGGAAAATCTGCAAGACAGCGTGAGAGCTGCCGATACAGCATCTCAAACAGCAAATGCATAAGCAATAGAAGGCAGGCTTCATCAGGGCGTCACACACCACTTGGCAATCAGCTGGAGGCAGTATGCATTTTGAAAATATATACTTCCTTTTTGGAGTCCTGAACGTTTTACTACATATCTTACCTTGCTTCAAAGTTGCCTGGTCAAAATCAGACCATATCCATATAGGCAATTATTTTATTATTATTATTTTTACTTTCTTTCATTGTCCAGTTAGCCAAAGCCACAATCCTTGTCATATTAGCAACCCATGCTAGTTGTTGCATATTCATTCTCCCATCTATCTACATTTCATCTCTGTCACATGTAACTGCTTGATTATGACAACGGTGTTTCCCCGCTAATTGCACTATGGAACGAACATTCACGCGTAGCCTACTGTCTTGTGCGCATTGCTGCGCTTATAAATATGAAGAAATAATAGCTGACATTTACTCCAGAGGTGCTGACTGACTTGCTGCACCCTCAACAACTACTGTGATTATTATTATTTGACCATGCTGGTCATTTATGAACATCTTGGCCATGTTCTGTTATAATCTCCACCTGGCACAGCCAGAAGAGGACTGGCCACCCCTTAGCCTGGTTCCTCTCTAGGTTTCTTCCTAGGTTTTGGCCTTTCTAGGGAGTTTTTCCCTAGCCACCGTGCTTCTACACCTGCATTGCTTGCTGTTTGGGGTTTTAGGCTAGGTTTCTGTACAGCACTTTGAGATATCAGCTGATGTAAGAAGGGCTATATAAATTTGATTTGATCAACCTTTTAAGGATAAATGTTCTTATCGGTTGCATCAGACTCATGGCTTTTTAACATTTGTTTTATGTAGCCTAGGCCTACTGGTTGTATGAATTTGGGATCTATCGTCCCACAACTGTCCCAGAGTCAGTTTGGAATAGTTTCTTTCTCGACAAGCTGAACAATAGAATTGGTCAACTTTTACATGGGGGATAGTAAATTAAAATAGGCTAGTGATTTTGTTATTCGTTACTCTGCTTATTGACTGAGGAAAAGTATATGTGGGCATCGGAATTAGATAACATCGTTGCATTCTCGATTTGCATTTTCTGTTCAAATGAATTACCATAACCTAAACGGGATTTGTGTCTTCCTGAGTACCGTGGGTGGACGCCCTAATTAGGTTACGCTCCCGATGCATATGGGTCCAGTAAATAAATGCTGCCGGTCAAACGTCAGGCACACATTTTCCTAACGGAAACCTTGTGCTGAATATAGAGATGTTTCTAATGTGTTTATGTGAGCTGGTCTCAAGAGTTAAGGAAGCCTACCATCAGTGTGACAGCGTAGTAGTTCCATCATAGACCTAATGCTTAGTCAGTAACTTACGACGGCACATATACAAGAGACAAACAATTATTAGTCTGCAATTATGATTCAGGCCTAATATGAAATGCGTGTCATCTTATCTTGAAGGCAGCTTGGAACCTTGACGGCAAATACTCCAACTAATTGGACAAATGCATTCTACTTTGGTAATAAAAAAAAGAAGCCCTTCCACGCATCTATAACAATGATATGTGATGTTATATTACTGGCAGAGTTTGTAACATGTTAACTGTAGCCTATTTCACAAAAGGCTAGTTTGCCTTGGAAACAACTGTACACAAAACATCTCATTAAAAGTTGGGAGAATGGGTATCCCCTTTGGCTAGAGAGGTGTTAACACTAGAGGTCGGCCGATTAATTAGGGACGATTTCACGGTTTCATAACAATCGGAAATCGGTAATTTTGGACGCCGATTTCGCAGTTTTTTTTATTTTACACCTTTATTTAACTAGGCAAGTCAGTTAAGAACACATTCTTATTTTCAATGACGGCCTCGGAACGGTGGGTTAACTGCCTTGTTCAGGGGCAGAACGACAGATTTTTACCTTGTCAGCTCAGGGATTCAATCTTGCAACCTTATGGTTAACTAGTCAAACGCTCTAACCACCTGCCTCACTAGGAGCCCGCCTGTTACGTGAATGCAGTAAGAAGCCACGGTAAGTTGCTAGCTAGCGTTAAACTTATCTCATAAAAAACAATCAATCATAATCACTAGTTATAACTACACATGGTTGATGATATTACTAGTTTATCTAGCGTGTCCTGCGTTGCATATAATCGATGCAGTGCGCATTCGAGAAAAAGGACTGTCGTTGCTCCAACGCTCCAACGTGTACCTAACCATAAACATCAATGCCTTTCTTAAAATCAATACACAGAAGTATATTTTTTTTTTAAACCTGTATATTTAGCTAAAAGAATTCCAGGTTAGCAGGCTATATTAACCAGGTGAAATTGTGTCACTTCTCTTGCGTTCATTGCACGCAGAGTCAGAGTATATGCAACAGTTTGGGCCGTCTGGCTCATTGCGAACTAATTTGCCAGAATTTTACGTAATTATGACATAACATTGAAGGTTGTGCAATGTAACAGGAATATTTAGACTTATGGATGCCACCCGTTAGATAAAATACGGAACGGTTCCGTATTTCACTGAAAGAATAAATGTTTTGTTTGAGATGATAGTTTCCGGATTCGACCATATTAATGACCTAAGGCTCGTATTTCTGTGTGTTATTATGTTATAATTAAGTCTATGATTTGATAGAGCAATGGTAGGCACCAGCATGCTCGTAAGCATTCATTCAAACAGCACTTTTGTGCATTTTGCCAGCAGCTCTTCGCAATGCTTCAAGCATTGCGCTGTTTATGACTTCAAGCCTATCAACTCCCAAGATTAGGCTGGTGTAACCAATGTGAAATGGCTAGTTAGTTGGCGGGGTGCGCGCTAATAGCGTTTCAAACGTCACTCGCTCTGAGATTTGGAGTAGTTGTTCCCCTTGCTCTGCATGGGTAACGCTGCTTCGAGGGTGGCTGTTGTCGATGTGTTCCTGGTTCGAGCCCAGGTAGGAGTGAGGAGAGGGACGGAAGCTATACTGTTACTGGCAATACTAAAGTGCCTATAAGAACATCCAATAGTGAAAGGTATATGAAATACAAATGGTTTAGAGAGAAATAGTCCTATAATTCCTATAATAACTACAACCTAAAACTTCTTACCTGGGAATATTGAAAACTCATGTTAAAAGGAACCACCAGCTTTCATATGTTCTCATGTTCTGAGCAATGAACTAAAACGTTAGCTTTCTTACATGGCACATATTGCACTTTTACTTTCTTCTCCAACACTTTGTTTTTGCATTATTTAAACAAAATTGAACATGTTTCATTATTTATTTGAGGCTAAATTGATTTTATTGATGTATTATATTAAGTTAAAATAAGTGTTCATTCAGTATTGTTGTAATTGTCATTATTACAAATGTAAAAAAATTTAAGCGGTCGATTAATCGGTATCGGCTTTTTTTGGTCCTCCAATATCGGTATCGGTGTTGAAAAACCATAATCGGTCAACCTCTAGTTAACACTAACAGAGAGTTGTCGAGTCTGACCCAAGTCCACTTGTATAGAAAATAAAATAACTTGAGACTTGACGCCACAAGACTGATGATTTGAAATGATCTGGCCAGGTTTTGTAACATTTTGTTACTCATTTTGTGGTACAGAAGCACCATGGATTACTCTCCACGCAGCCAGAGACAGTAGCCACATATTGGCTAGTGAAACGCAGACTTGGCCCTTTGAATGGAACAGCAAACTGTCAATCAACACAGATCGGGTGAGATACACGGAACCCAAACTGGTTGCGCACGTGCGCCATCGTGCATAAATTTATTTTGTCCCCCCCACACCAAACACGATCACAACACGCAGGTTAAAATATCAAAATAAACTCTGAACCAATTACATTAATTTGGGGACAGATCGAAAAGCATTACACATTTATGGCATTTGCTAGCTAATTGCATTTGCTAGCTAATTTGTCCTATTTAGATAGCTTGCTGTTGCTAGCTAATTTGTCCTGGGATATAAACATTGAGTTGTTATTTTAACTGAAATGCACAGGGTCCTCTACTCCACCAATTAATCCACACATATAACGGTCAACTACTCCTCCTCTGTTCCTCTGGTGATGTAGAGGTTAATCCTGGCCCTGCAGTGCCCATCTCCACTTCTACTCCACAGGTGCTCTCATTTATTGACTTCTGTAACCGTAAAAGCCTTAGTTTCATGCATGTTAACATTAGAAGCCTCCTCCCCAAGTTTGTTTTATTCACTGATTTAGCACACTGCCAACCCGGATGTCCTAGCCGTGTCTGAATCCTGGCTTAGGAAGACCACCAAAAACCCTGGAATTTCCATGCCTAACTATACCATTTTCAGACAAGATAGAACTGCCAAAGGGGGCGTTGTGGCAATCTACTGCAGAGATAGCTTGCAGAGTTCTGTCATACTATACAGGTCTGTACCCAAACAATTCGAGCTTCTACTTTTAAAAATCCACCTTTCCAGAAACAAGTCTCTCACCGTTGTTGCTTGCAATAGACCACCCTCTGCCCCCAGCTGTGCCCTGGACACCATATGTGAATTGATTGCCCCCCATCTATCTTCAGAGCTTGTGCTGCTAGGTGACCTAAACTGGGACATGCTTAACACACCGGCCATCCTACAATCTAAGCTTGATGCCCTCAATCTCACACAAATTATCAATGAACCCACCAGGTACAACCCCAAATCCGTAATCACGGGCACCCTCATAGATATCATCCTAACCAACTTGCCCTCCAAATACACCTCTGCTGTTTTCAACCAAGATCTCAGCGATCACTGCCTCATTGCTTGCATCCGTAATGGGTCTGCGGTCAAACGACCACCCCTCATCACTGTCAAACACTCCCTAAAACACTTCAGTGAGCAGGCCTTTCTAATCGACCTGGCCCGGGTATCCTGGAAGGATATTGACCTCATCCCGCCAGTAGAGGATGCCTGGTTATTCTTTAAAAGTGCCTTCCTCACCATCTTAAATAAGCAGGCCCCATTCAAAAAAGGTTGAACCAGGAACAGATATAGCTCTTGGTTCTCTCCAGACCTGACTGCCCTTGACCAGCACAAAAACATCCTGTGGCGTTCTGCATTAGCATCGAATAGCCCCCGTGATATGCAACTTTTCAGGGAAGTTAGGAACAAATACACAGGCAGTTAGGAAAGCTAAGGCTAGCTTTTTCAAGCAGAAATTTGCATCCTGTAGCACAAACTCAAAAAAGTTCTGGGACACTAAAGTCCATGGAGAATAAGAGCACCTCCTCCCAGCTGCCCACTGCACTGAGGCGAGGAAACACAGTCGCCACCGAAAAATCCACTATAATTGAGAATTTCAATAAGCAATTTTCTTCGTCTGGCCATGCTTTCCACTTGGCTACCCATACCCCGATCAACAGGGGTACGGATAGCCATACCCCTGTTGGCTTCCCAACATCGGGAACTTTTGGCATACTAACTATATCCATACTATGACCAATAAGCATAATATATACTCAATTCACGTCACAAATAGTATGGTTAGTATGAGTATTCGAGCACAGCTATAGATGCTGTTAGCTAAATGTTAACGAGCGAAAAACAAACTAATAAATCGCAAAGACAGGCAAATCCAGCTCAAAGTTAAACATAGATAGTAGCTATCGAATGTCATTTTTGTTGAGTATGGACTTTTACAAGCACAAGTAGTCAACCCACTGTTCCGAGGCCATCATTGTAAATAAGAATTTGTTCTTAACTGACTTGCCTAGTTAAATGGTTAAAAAAATAAAAGACCACCAACTGGACTGGAATGTGGACCTAAGTTCATCTTTCAATCACCAACGTGGGTATATGCTCTTAAAACCAATGAGGAGATAGGAGAGGCGGGACTTGCACTGCGTCACAAATAGAACCAAGTGCCCTTGACAATCAACCGTTCTCTGTCGTGGGTGATGTTGGCTTTCGCCGACTGGTCGAGCACCAGTACACACCACCAAGTGCGCCGTTTTTCAGATGTTGCCCTACCGGAGTTACACAGTAATAGCGTCACTGCTATTAACATACACTATCGTTCAAAAGTTTGGGGTCACTTAGAAATGTCCTTGTTTTTGAAAGATTTGTTTTTGCTTTTGTCCATTAAAATAACATCAAATTGATCCGATAGATAGAACTGCCAGTGCAGACATTGTTAATGTTGTAAATGACTATTGTAGCTGGAAACAGCTGATTTTGTTAATGTTGTAAATGACTATTGTAGCTGGAAACAGCTGATTTTTAATAGAATATCTAAATAGGCGTACAGAGGCCCATTATCAGCAACCATCACTCCTGTGTTCCAATGGCAGATAACTAATCCAAGTTTCTCATTTTACAAGGCTAATTGATCATTAGAAAACCCTTTCGCAATTATGTTATCACAGCTGAAAACTGTTGTTCTGATTAAAGAAGCAATAAAACTGGCCTCCTTTAGACTCGATGAGTATCTGGAGCATCAGTATTTGTGGGTTCGATTACAGGTTCAAAATGGCCAGAAACAAAGACCTTTCTTCTGAAACGCGTTAGTCTATTCTTGTTCTGAGAAATGAAGGCTATCCCATGCGAGAAATTGCCAAGAAACTGAAGATCTCGTACAACATTGTGTACTACTCCCTTCACAGAACAGCACAAACTGGCTCTAACCAGAATAGAAAAAGGAGAGGGAGGCCCTGGTGAACAACTGAGCAAGAGGACAAGTACATTAGTGTGTCTAGTTTGAGAAACAGACGACTCACAAGTCCTCAACTGGCAGCTTCATCACCCGCAAAAAAACAGTCTCAACGTCAACAGTGAAGAGGCGACTCCGGGATGCTGGCCTTCTAGGCAGAGCTCCTCTGTCCAGTGTCTGTGTTCTTTTGCCCATCTTAATCTTTTCTTTTTATTGGCCAGTCTGAGATATGGCTTTTTCTTTGCAACTCTGCCTTGAAGGCCAGCATCTCGGAGACGCCTCCTCACTGTTGACGTCGAGACTGGTGTTTAAGACTGCTACAAGGTCCCTATTTTACAATGACATAATCAAAATGTGTTGAGACAAAATAATGAAAAGGGCTGTATGGAAGCCTCAATAAATAGACAAAGAATTGTAGTTGAACAAGTCATTGCATGTATAGATTTTTTTTATTACTCGATTTGAAAAAACACGTGACTTGATCTTAGAATACACGCCTTGAACTTGACACGAGACTCGACCCGTTCTACTTCGGACTCGACTTGAGACTCGGGCCTTGTGACTTGAGACTTGCTCGTGACTCTGCTAACATACATGCCACAGAAGGAGAGCGGCTCACCCTGCAGACAGTGGAACATGGATTTGACTGCAGAGATAAACATGCCTGAGCACAGGGCAGCCAGGGGCCTGCTTAGACTCAAGCCTGGTCTCAGACTTGATGTAGCATAGTAAGTGTAAATCAGGGACACTCAAATTAGTAGGATATGGTTACATAAGACAGAATGTTACTTAAGGCAAAAACTAAAGGTGGGTGGTTGGTCGGGCGTATAACGCGAATATCTAGCAACCCAAAGGTTGTGTGTTCGAATTTCATCATGGACAACTTTAGCATTTGAGCTAATTAGCAACTACTTACTACTTGTTAGCTACTTAACATTACCGCTAACCAAACTCCTAACCTTAAATCTCTAGCATAGCTAACATTAGCCACGTAGCTAACGGTAGCCACAACAAATTGGTTCATAACAAATCATACATAATGGATGATGGACATCCACAAATTAATACATACCATATGAAATCTACTGTCTTCGATTTGCGTAAAGAATAATACGAAACGTTCTAAGACCAGGTTGCAGACTCACACCGACTGCTTTTACACACACACAAACACAAGTGGTCGACCTACCACCATCTTGCTAGAACAGATCCGAGGACAATCAGACCCGGACCTGAATGGACCAGACGCCCAACCTAATGGGTCCAGGTCTAGACCCATGTAAAAGCAAAATATATATCAGCCTAGTTGCTCTTCTACTTAATGAATATTAGTGTAAAACAAATATGCTATGCAGAGCCGTGGTGGTGGTGTCCATTCGGGTCTATCAGCTGTAGTTACATAGACCCAAGACCCGATGACAATCAAATAGGGCCCGGCCCAGATCCGAGGAAAAAGCTTGCACTTTGGACCCACCCTGGTCTGGTATTTGGTTGGACCCGTGTAGACCTCTATACCACATAATTAACTCAACTGTTTGGGTTGGCAAATGTGTCAGATTATATTAACTTTTGACCAAAGGTGGGGGTATTTCAGAGCTAATGTTGTGTAATGATTTGCACTAAACTTGCAGTGTCACTTAAGAGTAAAATCTCACTTCCTATTCTCTGCTCTTAGGCAAATGACATCCTCAACTTTGTCTGGGAGCTAGGGGCCAGGGGTTTGTCGGTCTGATTTTAACTCAGCTGGCAAGCGCATGGGAAGTTCAGAACAGAAACATATAACCATTTGCAAGCTCCTGAGCATATACGAGAGATTGTTTGTCGCGGATTGATTATTCATTGACAAATAATGAGAATTTAAAGCAATTTCCAATGCTAACTTTATGGATGCTCTATTTAATGAGCCGTGATGTTCCATTGTACAGGGCTCAATCAATGTTACCCTGGCTTCTAGTCTGAAGGGTCCACTACACCCGCCCAGTCAGAGGAAGATGTCAATTATTTCTAGCAGACAGGAGGTGGTACTTAAAATTCAGGTTGACAGAGGAAACTAGTCTAACTACGCTAATGAATTTCCTTTCTCACATTCACCAACTAGAATTTGCATCAGTAAACATCAATGGATGAAATTAATTACAGTTGAAATAATGGCTCATTATTTATTCAAACTTGTGAACAAAATGAGTTGTACTCTGCACAGGTGCAGAACAGTCTCTTTCTCCTGTGCAATCACTGACAATACTTTACACAGCCACCAGCTGTAAAATTATAATTTGTGTTGCAATGAAACTGGGTATGCAGTGTGCACTACAGATCAATATAGTACGTCAATACAATTGTTCTCTTATCAACATTGCTTTATTAACTTGAGTTACTTCCTGGAAGAGAAACATCTAACAAAGAAATCTCATTTCCATTCTTTTGTTGTCTGTAGTTGGCTAGATAGCTTGAGTTGTAGCGTTAGCTTGCTGCAAAGAAAGACTGACCGGTTAATGTAGTTACTGACAGTGACAGATGCTGACTTTGGAGAATCCAAACGAATAGCTAAATAATAAGCTAAACATAATGTGTTAAACTATCTAAGAACAAAGGTTACATAATCGTCGAATGTGGCACTGTTTCAGGTGACAAAGTAACCAAACGTCAAAGACAGCCAAATAGCTAGCTAGTGTGTTAACACCACTGGCTAACTAGTCTCTGAACGGCTAGACACTGCCGCAAGTCATCAAGCTGCACGAGGATTGCTAGCTGGCTAATTAGCAACATGGGTTTTGGAGTCTAGCCACCTGCCACCCAATTAAACCACACTATGTTACAATTGTTCCGTGCTTTTACATAAGTCCCACTACAGCAGAACAAAATATTAACAGTAGACAAACGTTAACTTAATGTTTCGCTGGCTACATATGGGCACTGCTGCAACCAGGGTGTGGAGTTTGTAACGTTTGATACGTTAGCAGGCTAACGTTACCGTGGTTGACATGCTAGCACAACTCAGCAAATTGCTAGTTAACAAAGTTGGGACGAAATGACACCAGATACAAAGTAAGTCTAAAACATAACGAATCGTCCTGTGCTTGATCTTTAACTATTTTATAGGTTGTGAAAGCAGGTCTTTACCGTTTTCCTGCTGTTTTTTCCCAGGCGCTGCAGAATAAGTGCTTCTGTTGCTCTTCCCTGTGCAAGTATGGCGAAGAAGGAACGGCGCCGCCCCATACAACTCGTTTCCGGGAACTATGCCGAGGCGCGCACGCTCTATGCAGGTGGCGTGCAGTTGCCGCGCGCCCTAAAGAGATTTTAGGTGGGGCTAATTTGAAGTCTTGAACAAGCAGCGGAAGTGTATTTAACACTTAATTTGAATAGTTTCAAATGTTAAAACTTTAGAATTTTTTTAGGTCAACTTATTAGGTCCCCATCCTTCATTCCGAAGACTAATCAACTGGTCCGTCTAGTTCTTTGACCATTTCAACTAATATCAAACAAGTCAGTGATGTGAGATTGAAAATGAATTTAATTTCTAACATTGTATTAACCACAAAATATGAAAAGGTATTAACATTATACATTAATTGGGTTTGACAATCTCACAAGAATATTGTGCATGTTATAAAATTGCTTTAGCTTTTTACAAGCATTTTATATAGTTGCAGCAGTGAACTACCATTGGAAGTTCAATCATTTCCACACATTTTACATGATCACCCCCATAGAGGTCTAAGTTCCAATTAATGCTTGATGTGAAAATGTGGTCAGAGGCACCATATGGATGGTGTGGTGTAATTGGAGCCTCCAGAGGCCCAATTGAGCTCCATACCACATCACCATGCGCCTTAAATTTTGTAACAATGCGGAAGGCTCCATATAGCTCATTGACATGATTGGATGACAGTAGTTGAGGGCCTGTATAAACAATCTCACTTCACAAAGGCTCTGCGCCATTAAGCGCTAGTATGTATGCCCTGACTTCTGCAGAGGCTATATCACCATAAATGCTACATGGCCAACGCAGACGCCATATAGTGCCTTTCAGGCTTGTAGGGCTGGTTTCCTGGACACCGATAAAACCTAGTCCAGGACTAATGTAAGCTCTACGGAGAAACTACACCGAAACAGCTTTGGCCCATGACTAAAGTTAATGTGTGGGGAAACCAGCCCTTAGTGTCGTACAGAACTTCAACAAGAGGCAGATGCACTGGAACAGTTTGTTTTGTAGGTTTATTACAACTATGCACAAGTAGAAGGGGAGGCAAAGGGCAACAAACTCCCCCTCAAAAACCTACAACCATCCCAAAAATAAAATGGTACAAAAAGTGTTCATAATATTAAAAAGGGAGAAAAGCAAGATCCATCCACACATTAAAATGATGCCGAAGAACAGTAAGTAACAGATCTGGTCCATTTCTCAGGTCCAAGTCAACAACAAGGTTCAGATGCGACAGAGGATGAAGATGGGTAGGGATGAGGTGAGGGATTCAAACGAGTGCTTCTGGGAATTCTAACTGGTCTCCATCTGCAATTAAAAACAAGTTGAAATTAGGACCATATTCTAACTACAAAGATCAAGCCCCTTACATTATAGGAATATAAATTCTTCACTTTCATGCATTTACCTTGGCATTGTAAGCATCCAACTGGGCATCCAGCTCTTCAGCAGACAACTGCTGCGGTTTGCCTCCACCACCACGTCCGCCTCTACCCCTGCCCCTGGAGCCTCCCCGCCTGTCTCCGCCTCCACGCCTTTCTGAGAAATTGGGGCGTCCAATTCTGTCTCTGTTGAATCCACCACCGCCTCCATTTGAACTGCAAACAGATTCAAAGAAAATCAATGAGCTACTGGGATTCACTAGAATTGAAAAAAAATCAATCATACATGACAAGATAAAAGAAAGCTTATAGAATCACATACCTCTGTGAAGGTCGTCTCTGGTTATCGTCTCTGATTTGTGACGTGACGTGCTGAATGCTCATGGCGCGACCTGTGAGCAAAGGGAAAACAAGATTAGGCATCGTTGTTCAGGAGAGTTAATCAATGACCACATTTTATGACGAACTAGCGTCAAAATAATATCAATCAACTAACTCAAATTAAAGCTCACCATCGAGTGGTACATTGTCGTACTGTTTCATGGCTTTGAGTGCATCAGCCCTCCTCTCAAAGTGGACGTCAGCGGTTCCCTGGCTGCGGCCAGACCGGTCATAGTGCACAGCCGCTTTCTTCAATGTACCAAATTCCGCAAACAACTCCTGAAAAAACCAAACAAAATAAGAATTCATGTTTAACTTCAAAACGGTTCGGCGAAAAGGCCGACATCTTTGTATCGATTGACTGTAGAAATTACCTGGATATCAGCGTCAGACACACCGAAGTCAAGGTTTGAGACAAGGAGCTTGCCGCCAGTCTCTACACCACCGCCTCCTGCTCCCCCACCACCGCCAGCATTACCGCCAAAGCCACCTTCGAACATGTCGTGTTGCCATTTGTCCGGAAGCTCTCTGGGCTGTAAAGGTAAAATGAAAAAATGCAGCTGCTGACTTCTGGTTCCCCTGCTCCTGCTGATCAGACTGAGCACATTTGAGTCAGTTGCTTAGGCAGGCAGGGGAATCTTGCTTCATCACTACCATTTAGACACATTAGTCTATGGTGGATTCATGGTCAGTGTAACAGCATACATATTACTTAATAAAAACAATTAAACAAATATAAGAACCAAAACTAAGCTAGTAGGACGGATGGCAGGACTTCCAACTCAAAATGGCTCCTGCCCTACAGGTGGTTTGAAGGTGGTGTAGGTAACAAAAAAACTGACTTGATCTCGATGGCAAGGACAGCATCCAGATTCTGCTTCAACTCCAAGTGACGAAAAAGTCCATCCAAAGAAAAATCCTTCCTTCAAAACGCGTGAAAGTCATTTCCCTTTAACCGACCATGGAAAGTTCAATAAAGTTCCTTGGGGTGTTGTGCTTTGCAATCTGGGTCAAAATATGAAACAAAGAAAAAAAAAAAACTCAATGTGGCACAGGAATGGTGGCCCAGTTGACATAACATCCATTTTGAGGGTCGCCATTTTGTTAGCTTCGTTGCGTAAACAGTCCAATTCTTGATAATTTGACAAATCTGGAACTTAATTTATGGCCAACAATGCGCCAGTCGACAAATAGGATCAGGAAGTTGTGGACTACCCAAAAAAAAAAACACGAGGTACACGGCTTGTAGACCAAAGGTGAATATCTGGGCCAGGTCGCATTCAAACTACACAAACAAGTGTTGGCTAGCTTTGCGGATCAGCTCCGTTTTGAAGTGGCCAACGTGTGAACAACACGTTAACGTTACCTAGCTAGTTAACGTTCCCTCCCAGAAACTTAGGACATGGCGAGTAACATTCAATAGTGCTGGCTAGCAACTGTTTGACCTGAAGCCAAACACGACTTTGTACGTCATTATCAAATGAATAAACGTTTCTGAACAGTGGTTTCTTCTTTGGGTTGTGCCCTATAGCGCACTTCCCGATGATAATTCCACATCCATCAGCAACTTTGCGAACTAACGTTACCTCGTACGTGTCGCAGCACATTTAACAAGATCAGCTAAATTATTTAACATTCGTCGTCGTCGCCTCTGCCATTCCTCCTTTTTCTGTGATCCTCCGTGTTCCTACCCTGCTGTATGGCGTGGGTCTGCTGTCGCTTCTGTCTCCGCTGAAGTTCTGTCGACTCCTCATGGGCCCGGATCCGCCTGTTCGGCCTCCAGAGACAGCTCCACCGGGTCGGCCTCCACTCCCACCTCGACCCGATGATCCTCGGCTGCGGCCTCCTCGATTTCCGCGGCCACCTCCACCTTTCTTACTTTGTTGAATAATGTCATCCAAAGACATATCCATCTTATCAGCCATGGTGGCACTTGTCGTGTTAGAGATCACCAAATAATTGGAAAATTAACTTTAATAATTACGTTTTTGGTAGCAAAATCTAGCCGCTTTCCTCCGTGCTAATCAATGGCGAAAAGCTAAAGTTTAAGTGACGTTAGTGGGCTTAAAAATAATTGTAGGAAGTGACGTAAATGCATTCTTACTACCATTTCCGTTCGATTTAGCGCGTCTTTCGCGACCAACGTCCTCTCTCCTGCTGTATTGTGCCTCTATCCAGCATTGCAATCATAAAGGTACCTTTCTGGTTGGGGTGGGCAGTGTATAGTCAAAAGAGACCACCATATATTTATTTTTGACAATATTTTTAGATTTTTCCATTTCAATTCGTTCTCAAATGCAAATAAATCAATGGAAAAGACGAGACACTACATACCCTGGTTCGATTCCAGGCTGTATCACAACCGGCCGTGATTGGGAGTCCAATAGGGTTGCGCACAATTGGCCTAGCGTCGTCCGGGTTAGGCCGTCATTGTAAATAATAATTTGTTCTTAACTGACTTGCCTAGTTAAATAAACATCGCTCTGGATGGCAGTATTGTACCTCTTTTTGTCCTCCACAGGCATGGGTGGCGATGTTTTCCCCCGATTCGAGGATGTAACGTTAAATGTGTCGGAACTCTCAGGACATGTTTTGTCTTCATTTTAAAACCTTAATACATTTGCCATGTTACTTACAAGCTAGTTATTCCAAATGTCAACAGCGAAGTAACATCATGTGTTGCACTAGCTTTCTAGACGAGCAAACATTAAATTAAACTACTGTGTACAGCTAGCTAGCTGTCTGGTTACTGTAACGGTAGCTAGCTACTAAGCTAACGTTAAGAGGTCTAACGTTAGTAGTTAGCTAGGCTAGCCACTTTGAACATTCATACAACGTGTGCCCATCAGGTTCACGGGAGATGAAGGTTAAAATCAAGCAGTGGAACGGCGTGGCATCCTGGCTGTGGATGGCCAATGATGAGAACTGTGGGATCTGCAGAATGTCTTTTAATGGCTGCTGCCCAGACTGTGAGTTTCTATATAACGCTGCTTACTAACTAACTACTGAGTTATTCCACGTCTCATGAACATGTTACTAACTCTCTGAAATGAATGTATGCACAAACTCAATATGCTTCTTAGTGCATGTACAGTGCATTCGGAAAGTTTCTGGTCTCCATGACTTGTTCCATATTTTGTTACGTTACAGCCTTATTCTAAAATGGATAAAAACATGTTTTAAATCCTCAGTAATCTACACATAATACCCCATATTGACAAAGTGAAAACAGGTATTCAGACCCTTTGCTATGAGACTGGAAATTGAGCTCAGGTGTCCATAAATTAAATTGATTGGACATGAATTGGAAAGGCACACACCTGTCTATATAAGGTCCCACAGTTGTGCCCAAGCCATGAGGTCGAAGGAGTTGTCCGTAGAGCTCTGAGACAGGATTGTGTCGAGGCACAGATCAGGGGAAGGGTACCAAAAAATGTCTGCAACATTGAAGGTCCACAAGAACACAGTGGCCTCCATCATTCTTAAATGGAAGAAGTTTGGAACCACCAAGACTCTTCCTAGAGCTGGCCGCCCGGCCAAACTGAGCAATCGGGAGAAAAGGGCCATGGTCAAGGAGGTGACCAAGAATCCGATGGTCACTCTGACAGAGCTCTAGAGTTCTTCTGTGGCGATAGGAGAACCTTCCAGATGGACAACCATCTGCAGCATTCCACCAATCAGGCCTTTATGGTAGAGTGGCCAGACGGGAGCCACTCCTCAGTAAAAGGCAAATGACAGCCCTCTTGGAGTTTGCCCAAAGGCACCTAAAGGACCCTGACCATGAGAAACAAGATTCTCCGGTATGATGAAACCAAGATTGAACTCTTTAGCCTGAATGCCAAGCGTCACATCTGGAGGAAACCTGGCACTACGGTGAAGCATGGTGCTGGCAGCATCGTACTATGGGGATGTTTTTCAGCGGCAGGCACTGGGAGACTAGTCAGGATTGAGGCAAAGATGAACGTAGCAAAGTAGAGAGAGATCCTTGATGAAAACCTGCTCCAGAGTGCTCAGGAACTCAGACTCGGGTGAAGGTTCACCTTCCAACAAGACAACAATACTAAGCACACAGCCAAGAACGCAGGAGTGGCTTCGGGACAAGTCTCTGAATGTCCTTGAGTGGCCCAGCCAGAACCCAGGCTTGATCCCGATCGAACATCTCTGGAGAGACCTGAAAATAGCTGTGCAGCAACGCTCCACATCCAACCTGACAGAGCTTGAGAGGATCTGCAGAGAAGAATGGGAGAAACTCCCCAAATACAGGTGTGCCAAGCTTGTAGTGTCATACCCAAGAAGACTCAGGGCTGTAATCACCGCCAAAAGTGCTTCAACAAAGTACTGAGTAAAGGGTCTGAATAGTTATGTTGATGTGATATTTCATTTGACATTTTTTATAAATTAGCAAAAATGTATAACCTGTATGTCTATCGATGCATTCATATCTTGACGGTTATGCATAAATTGTCCTTTTTGATATCACGACGTGTTCAACATTGTGACCTATATGGACACTTATCCTCTGTTGAGGGGAGACTTTTCAGCAACATAATGTCTACTTTCCAGGTAAGGTTCCTGGAGATGACTGCCCGTTGGTCTGGGGCCAGTGCTCCCACTGCTTCCACATGCACTGCATCCTCAAATGGCTCAACTCCCAGCAGGTTCAGCAGCAGTGCCCCATGTGTCGGCAGGAGTGGAAGTTCAAAGAATGAGCTCATCCGGAGAACGCCACTTGAATGCCCTTTCAAAGACTGAGACTGATGCGTCACAATCAGAGAATTCTAATAAATATGCTTCTGTTCTTTTGTTGTACATTTCCAGCTACTTTGTTTTTCTCTGAGGCTGTCATTGTTTGTATTATGTGGAGGGGTGTGTGAATAACAATAAATGTGAAGAAATGTGATTAGGATTTAATCTTGACCTACTACTGTACCAATATTATATATAGCAGTTTTCTCAAAGTTATTTACATTGTATGAGAGTAATTCACCTCTAACAAGCTGACCAATGATTCATCAATGCAAATTCATTGAATTGGTATTGACAGTCCCTGAGATTTACACGGTGTACAAAACATTAGGAACATCTGCTCTTTCCATGACAGACTGACCAGGTGAAAGCTATGATCCCTTATTGATGTCACTTGTTAAATCCACTTCAATCAGTGTAGATGAAGGGGAGGAGACAGGTTAAAGTAGGATTTTTAAGCCTTGAGACAAGTGAGATATGGATTGTGTATGTGTGCCATTCAGAGGATGAATGGGCAAGACAAAATATTTAAGTGCCTTTGAATGGGGTAGTAGGTACCAGGCGCACTGGTTTGTGTGTCAAGAACTGCAACGCTGCTGGGTTTTTCATGCTTAACAGTTTCCCGTGTGTATCAAGAATGGTCCACCACCCAAAGGACATCTAGCCAACTTGACACGACTGTGGGAAGCATTGGAGTCTACGTGGGCCAGCATCCCCGTGGAACACTTGACACCTTGTAGAGTCCATGCCTGACAAATTTAGGCATTTCTGAGGGCAAAAGGGGTTGCAACTCAAGATTAGTAAGGTGTGTCTAATGTTTTGTTGACTGTGTATATGCCCTATTGTTTTGACAGTCAGGACCACTCAGAACAAACCAAAAGTAGAGCCCCACCTGAAGTACATAGCAACTTCTCTCAAACCACTCTACAGGATCAGCTACATATAGTCCACTAATACATTAGGGGTATGATAGTTTGATGCTAGATATGTGGTGTACAGGAAACTTCCACTCTTAATACCGATGGGGTATTTTCTTGTAGCTAAAGCACAATCCTGACCTGGCTTTAGATTTCCTCACCCGCCCTTTCCCAAATTCTACTTGTCTCTCTAAATCCATCAGAAACCAGCACCTCAGCCAATACTGTACAGTACTCATTGTGCAGAGGCATGGATAATCACCTCCTGCAGAGAGCTGGTCCAATTAACAATCATTAACTTGATCCCCGGCCTACCGGGAACTGTTCCTTGCTTCAATGTTAGAAGTGCTTCTCAGTTCACCAAGGTTAATTGGAACCAAGATTGGTTACTGTAGTTTGAAATTAAAGTCAAAAGAAGACCTTTTCTTTCCCTTCAAACAGTTTTGTCAAGTTCTTATACCAGTAGTTGATAAAGACAAACATATCACCACTAAGTTGTTTTTGTATGGAAAAAATGTATAAAAAGGCAATTATTTATAAAGCGGTGTAACCACAATTGATTGCACATGGTTTCAGTTATAAATGATTGTAAAAGCAATTGTAAACACACAATTAGTCATTCCAGTGGTGTTTGCAAATGTATAGAGATAAAGTGTTAGACTAACAACAATGTGGTACATTTTAGAGTACATACAGTATATGCAGGGTACATATTCATGTGGTACATATGCAGGGTCTTTGTTTTTCAAATTGAAAAGTTGTAAGATGTAAATGACAAATCTTGAACTATAAATGCTGTCAGTAGGTATAGTTGACCTATCACATTGGTTTACTGCGGTGGGCCCCATTTCAGAATGGCCCTATGAGTCAGAGGACAACGACAGATCCATGTTTCACAACTTCCAAAAAAAGCTTTCACACATCAACTATATAAAGTACTTCGAAAAGCTCATTACCAGACTGCTATCTAATTAATTTCAGTGCTGCATTCACCCTGTATGAAAAAAGTACAAAAGCTCAAACTTCTGCACCTGCAAACAAACAGCATTACAAAGCGATGCCTGCTGATTGCCTGAGAGGAGCCCCTTTCCAGCAACAGTTCAGTTCACTCTCAAAGGCAACCATCTACTGTTGGCTGGCCGCCTTCCTCCCACCAGACCAGATATATGTCTCCAGGACCTCTACAAGGGAGGGAGGGAGGGCACAGAATGACAATGTTCTACCGATCTGTCCATTTAATTCCATTGTCGAGGGGCAACCGGGAGGCCTGGGCGAGGAAGGAGACTGAAGATTCAGTGGAGTTTTAAGGTTAGATGAGGAGGAGAGCTCAGTCGTCCTCCACCCCAAGCAGCCCCTGCAGCTCCCGAACCCCCGTGCACTCTGGGTCGATGAGATCGGCAGGTGTCTCCCCACACTCGTTTTCCGCCTGAGGGTCGGCGCCAACAGAAAGCAGGTACCTAGCGGGAGAAGCAGGAGGGGGGGGGGGGGGGGGGGGGGGGGGAAGCATTCATTCAGTAAAGAAAGTATCCAAATGGTATGTGCCACGCTGAGATAGTTAAACGTGAGATTCTTCAGAGGGCTACTCAAAATTCAGCCAGTGCGTGTTTTGGTTTGTCTTGCTTGTAAGCACTTGAAACTGTAAACCGGCAGTGTGAGCTGTGTCCTAGTGACGTAAAAATCGGAATCTTCACCTATCCCGAAGTGCATTGAATTCCTGAACTGCAGGGATGCTGCATTGACATGGTATGGCCAGCAGCGTAAATACGAGTTAGTCAGAGCATTCAAAGCTTCAAGTTGATGTTAATAGTACATCGGCTGAAGTCCCACTTGTGCGAGACCACTGACCTCGCTTAATGTGTGTGGATAAAAAAACTAAATCTAGTGACTGTAGACGTTGTGGGTATGCTAGGTGCGTTGACTCACTTGGCAATGTCAGGGAATCCGTCGCTGCAGGCCATGTGGAGAGGTGTCCAGCCCTCCTCGTCTCTCTGGTGGATGTCTGCTCCGTGCTTCACCAGCAGCTTCACACACTCCAGGTTCCCAGAGAGGACAGCCTCATGGATCGCTGCCATACCTGCAGAGCAGTCAATGGGAATGGATGGCAAATAGCATCAGTACAGGTTAATTGTAGGGACATTGAAGGATCATTCAATGAACAGTTTATACTGAGGCATTATTCCATTACTGCACGTGCTACAGAGACAAGTCATTGCACCAATACTGGAGGGATTACAGATGATCAAGTCTTTGGAACTGTTAAACCCGGTTGAAATCTAACCAGAGGATGAAGATGCTTCTGATGCTTCAAGCTCTTGAATGGATTAAAATGGTTTCCATGTTGTTCTGATTTCATGGTGACTCACCAGAGTGGTATATGGTTTCCAAGCTGACCCTCCTCTTTCGGATGAAGAGTCCGATCCTGTCCAGCTCGCCCTGCCGGACGTAGTCCTGGAACACAATGTCGTTGGGGAAGTGGACGCTGCGGACTGGTTTGATCTGTGGAGAAGAGTGGGTGCAAGAAGAGCTGCTGGACTCTTTGGGGCCATAAGCCTTGATGCCCATGGACTGGCAGACTGGGTCCTGGTAGTACTTCATCCTTATGAAAGTGTTCAGGCTTGTTCAAAGATAAAAACTTCAGAAGAAAATCTTCATGCCTTTTTCAGTGGGAAAATTATAAACCAAAAGGCAGTGAAATTGAATTAAGATATGTCCTTCAAAAAAGCCTTTTGTCAATGGCTCTCGTGGTGCAGTGTCCTGTATGTTTCAGACAGCGGGGCAAGTCCTGTTCTGGAATCCAAGGCCTGCGTATAGACCTCTATATACTCTCTGCAGGGCTATTTTAGGTTCTGTCACCTGACAGGTCAAGTTCTAGAACTGGATGAGTGACCCTAGGAGGTGGGTCCCTTCAACCATCCTGTCACAAGCACTGGACGCAACTCATATCGCCAGCCATGACCGTAGCAATAACCACAGCTTCTGTTTTCACCCACAGCCTATTAGACCCACTCTTCCCCCCCTGCTTTTGAACTTGACCCCTCCAGCTCATCATTCAAGATGCATGACAGCCACTGGTCACGCACCACAGAAGGGGCAGAACCGTCTCGTAAATAGGACATAGAAGCCAATGCTAGGCATCGGGCCAAGAGGGGGTCAAGTGTCATGACTGTGCTTTTGAAAATAACCTTGATAAGGCGTTTTAGAAATAGGCAAATTAATCAGTCATATTCTATGCATACCGTTAACATTACAGAAAGGTAATCAGTCAATATGGCTTTAGTTTGGTTGTCGTGGGAAATTTACTGCAAGAGACCAGTAAGCAGGGCTTAAAAATTGGCACTTTTTCTTCATTGAGTCATAGTTACGGACAGAAGTACTTACTGTCCATGTGTTTTAACCATTAGAAAACATTGTTCCCAAGTTACAGCCTATTTCAAATACATTTTTATTGGTTACATACACATTATTACGGGTGTAGCGAAATGTTTTTGGGAGCTAGAAGCACGGCTGCCCTACCTGTCGGCGCCATCTTAATAGCGTCAGTACTATTTACTGGCATACGTATGTATGCCAGTTCCTTTAAAACTCCACATTATTGATATATTGAAACAAAGATGTGCTGAAAAGTGTAAGAATAAAAGGCAACAGTAATTTTTTCATATTTTTTATTTATTTGGCCACCAGTTTTCACTTTTCCACGTCAAATTCAATGTGATGGAATGCGTTTGTTTCTAAGTCATTTCCCCCTTGAACAGCTGCTGTTGAACGTCACAACACTCATCCCGGTCTGCCCTACTCAACCCTCCCATCCCAGCCAAACATCAAAAACATTCAACCTTGTCCCTGGATGTAAAAAAAAAAAAGCATTCACTCGATCACAAGCACGCTTACACACACAACCAGGCACACTAACACCTCCATGGGGACAAGAGTGTCAGCTAGAGCCGAAGCCAGAGGGATGGGGGCAGTAGAGGTACGGTGGGGTAGGGCTGTTGCACTGTTCCCCCCTCCCCAAAGATAACCAGGCCAGAGACCGCTCAGAGTCCCAAAGCACAGTTCCTTTTAAGTGACCACCTCTGCTCCTTCAGTAACCATGTGGAATCTGACGGCATAAACACAGTAGCCCGGTCTCAGATCTATTTGTGCCATCTGGTCAAGACCATAGGAGTTGGCGAGACAGCACAAACAGATCTGGGTCCAGGCTATGAACACAGTGACAAACAGAAACCATCCCAGGCCTCCCCACTAATCCCAGGTCTAACAGAGTCAGATGGCCAACTCTACCCCAGCTTAAACTTCACCTGGGAATTACTGGTACACAGATTATTTAAAAAATATATATTGAATGAAAATACAATTAAATAAAACAAGCTATTTCCAAAGTGTATCTTTTTTTCTTTCTTTAAAAAAAATAATAAGTCAGTAGCCATGCTGAAATGAGGGAAACTGAACTGAAAAACATGATTTGTAGACAGAGGGAATGGAGAGAGAGAGAGAAATACAGTGACCCTCAAGATTGGTCTCAGTTACAGATGCATATATTGCTACATAGAACACGTTGCTTCTTTATTTTGTTACTCTTTACAAAAAGACAATAGGATGGCCCCAAGTCCTCTGAGAGTCCATACATCCCACCATATAACACCTCTGGCCCTCAGAAAGACTAGCAGAGGAACAAGAACATGAGCAGCCCCCCACCCCCAAACCGGCTACACCACAAAACTAAACTGCACCACTCACACTGCAGCAGACTGGGGGAAAGTAATTTGAAAAAAAATGACAGGTACATAACCCAATTTGTGGATCCAACTGGATATGTCAAGCACAGTATCTTAATGCGGTTTTTAACATTTTGGTTCAAATATACAAGGCAATAACAACTCCATCGTTTGATTGATGAGGAACGTTGGTAATGTAAAAAGCCGTTAAGACCATGAGGTGCCGTTCAGCTCTGTTGAGTTCCCATGACACGGGGAAAGACGAGTCCATCTGGTCCAGCGGGAGGGAGATAGAGGTTGTCGAGGTGGCTTCAGGAGGGGGGCTGGCCGAGGGTCCTGCCACATCTGCAGACTGACTGAGGAGCAGTTGAAGGAGAAGTATTAGTGTTCACAGAACAGTGGTGGAAGTGATGGTGGTTGGTTGGTATAAGGGGTGGGGGTTCGTCTCTCCTCTCTCCTTCGCCGGGTCTTATAACTCGTCATGGTCGTCGCCGTCGGAATCACTGTCCTGTTCATCCAGGTCTTCCATATCCTAGGAGGAGGAGAGAGGAGAGGGTCTTTAACATCTGCCTGGAGGAAGCTGCTCTCTGAGTCTGGAGTTATTGGGAGTAGAAAGCTTGGAAGCTATAATGAACACAAGTGGTGGGAGGATACTACGCAGCTCATTTTGTGTCTCCCCTGACCCAACCACATATGCTCAATTTAAAAAATGGGCAACATGACAAGCTTGAACGGTTGTTGGAAAAAACGTGCTCTGGCGAAACATATGTTCATCTATGGTGAAACATGTACATATGAAAACAACCTAAGGACTGGACACGTGGGGCACTGAGGATTTAACTGAAAGGCCCTCCATGCCCATACATCACTTCTGGCAGACCGCATGAACAAATGCGGCATGGTAACCCAAACAGTACGTAATTAATAATGAATAATGTTTACATACTGTTTTACCAACTTCATATGTATATACAGTATTGTAGTCAAGGCCTATCCTATTTAACTACTGCTGTACATATACTATCTTCAGATATCCATCTACACAGTGCACTCAGAAAGTATTCAAACCCCTTTACTTAATCCATATATTGTTACAGCCTTATTCTAAAATGGATTCAATTGTTAGTTTTTTTCAACAAAGTACCGAGTTAAAGGTCTAAGGTCGGTTTTATTTTTAATAAATTTGCAAACATATCTAAAAACCTATTTATGCTTTGTCATTATAGGGGGAGGGGGATGCTTTTATTTATTTTAGAATAAGGCAATGACCTGACAAAATGTGGAAAAGTCAAGAGGTCTGAATTCTTTCCGAATGCACTGCACTACAATACTGTCCATATTGTTTATGCATCACACACAAACACGCCAGACTCACATTGCTCGTCCTAATATTTATATATTTCTTAAATCCATTATTTTACTTGTTAGATGTGTGTATTGTTAGATATTACTGTACTGTTGGAGCTAGGAACACAAGCCCTTTCACTACACCTGCAATAACATCTGCTAAATGTGTATGCGACCAATAAAATAGGAAATGACAGTCTTGCAAAGATGCCATTCCGTCATGGCTGCCGGGGGAGGGATACAGTTGACTGAGGATGTGGGTGTGAGTAAGGTGGGGTTGGGGATGTTGACTTGCACTTTCGGACAGGGGGCCTGGTCCCAAGGGAGTGCCTGGTAAACAGCGGCGACAGCTGCAGTGGGCATTAGCGACCGCAGTCGGGGCATGGTCTGCAATTAGACTTCTGAGAAGGGGGTGTGGTAGTGGGATGAGGGCCTTCAACTAGTTTGAGCTGGATCGCCAGTATGTTTTGGATGCAGGCCCTGGTCTTAGCACCCGGCTAGGTGCCAGGGAAGAAGCGAAACCCCAGCCGCATTTCATAAAGACACCAGGATTTAAAAACATTTATTTTTATTTTTTAGAGCATTAGACAGAGATTACCGGCTCTTGTCATTTGGCTTTGAAATGGGGAGAGAAAAATCCCATCATTCCCTTGTGCAAGAAGTCTTGGATGACGACATCATAAGGAACATAATTCAATTTCTCAAAAAGTCTTACTGTTTCGTGCATTATTTCATACACCCGGGAATAGCCTGCTGTACATTCTATTAGTTAGAGAATTTATTACAAACTCGGGTCAGGATTTTGAGTGGGTAAGGTTTGTCATCTCCTTCATTGATGACAGACATGGGCTGCTGGACTAACGACTGTCTCTGCCTTAACGGGTCATGTAATGAGCACGTCTGTCTGGCTGCCTGCTGTGCTTGAAGACGGAGTTCATGGAAGTCTTAGTCAGCCTGACCTACATCATCTCTACAAGACCCAGTTTCCTCCAGGTTGGATTGGAAAGTGGTTGAGTCAGTGAAGTGAGATGGGGAAAGACACCCGACTTAAACACTGATAAATAACACCATGTACATAGCCATTACAATTGTTTCTGCATTGTCCCAAGGCAAAAGGTAGGCTTTACTTGCAGGGAGGACAGGTTGCGATCACTTTTACGTGAACAGGTTGCGTTCACTTTTTAAACAACTTAAAAATAGGTACGTAGGCATGTGACCCCAATTCTAGGGTTACAAGTTAACCAAATCTTCAGGAGAGGTGGGTCTATTCTGGGTGACCTACAGGATACTGAATATCCCCCCAAAAGGCACCTAGTATGATAAGAGGCCTTGCTTGCACAACTCTTGGGCCAGTTTCTGGGGAACACTCAATTGATCAGGATGCGTTGCACCAAAAGTTAAACCTTCTCCAACATCGCTGTATTCTCCTTCCCCGTCCACTAATGCATTGCTCTTACTGGATAAGGGTTGGCTGTATTTCAAACGCATACATTTTTTTGACAACTCAAGCAGCCTTGAGCAACATTCACATTTCAGAGTGTACTCAGCATATGACAGTGTAAAAAATAATTGTGAAAAAGGTGGGTGTTTTCAGATCAAAACTGGGCCTTGAAACGGTTTGCACGATTCCGGTTTCACGTCATAGCAATGCCTTGCGGTTTAATGCAATCTGTCTCGCAAACATAATTATAGTGTCTGCTTAAGGATGAAGACAAACCTCATACCAATCCCAGGTGTGTACTTACATCAATCCCCTCATCCTCCTCCCCTTCCTCTCCAGCCGGTGCTCCGCCATCCTTGCCTCCGCTCTCCAGGAACTTGGTGAAGCCCTCCAGTGTCCTCTCACCATTGTAGTCGACCACCTGCATGGAAGAAAGTCGCATACATCAAATTTCTACAGCGATTTAAATATAAATGGATCATTTTCCTTTGCTTTTCCATGCATCACCAACTATCAAATGTGGCAAAATTGGAGCTATAAAACCAAGAAATTCCAGTGGTCCATTTGTCAAAGAAATACTGAATGTCTAATTATTAAAATCAGCCTGTATTGTCCTTCAACAACACATGCAAATTTGAATCTGGAGCCAATAACCTTTGAGGCCTCTAGCCATCTTCAGATCTGTGCCAATGAGCAGTCAAGAGGAGATATACAGCTATTAATGGATGAGAGAAGGCCAAAGGTGTTGTTTCTAGCCTTTCTCGTTTATAGAACCAGTTACTATAGGGCTGCCCTTGAGATCGGTCTTGAGGACAGTCACAGCGCTCTGCCTCCCGACCCACGTAGTCTCAGCCAGTCAGTTAATACAGAGCATAGCGAGCCAACAGACAGCTGCCTCCATCCCAAGCCATCTCTGGCTCTGTCACAAGCAGGAATGGCTCAGGGTCAGGGGTTAACCCCAGGGCTCTTTGCGAGGGGAATCCCAACACACAGCTCCTAATCTCTTCCAGGAGGCTTTCTGTAGTTGACTGCTATGGGCTATAGTTCAGTAGGGTGGCTGGCATGCCTCTGGGGGGGGATTGAGGGCCAGGGTGGTCTTTAAGAGCAGGTTTGCATTTCGTCTTGAATCTTGTTCTCGAGTGGTAAAATCTTAACCCTAACTAAAACTATTGCTTAACCTTAAAATAAATATATCATTTTTTTAATAAAGCCAATTTTGACATTGCAGCTGGCCTATCTAAGGGGAAATGCTCAGCTCTGCCTCCAAGACAAGACTAATGACAATAAATGACAACCTGCTCTTTAAGAGCTGGGGTGAGGGTCTCAAGAGGATCCCAAGAGGGAGAGAGCATTATCGGGCAGCCATAAAGAGAGGGGTTGGGTTTGGTGGAAGTCGTAAACACCACCACAATGGCCGGGTCACTCAGAGGGCCAGCAGGCTTGGGTTTCTGCATGTGTGGCTGGCGCTGCTAAATCAACCCTCCTGGTGAGTGTGGCAGCTACTTAACCTGATCATAATAATAACCACACACCCACCTGTAATGCTGTGAAATGAAAAATGCTATTTCAGTAGTGTGGATGGGTGGCCAAAAGACATGCTTCTCAGGTGTTAACCGAAAGAGCCAAAGCCCAGAATGGGTGGTGCTACTAACTGACGAGGGGATTAGTTCCCTCTCTTGCGAGGGCTTGTTTTTCAAAAATGAGACCTGTGCTCAAATGCTGGGCAATTTATCACTGGCTATGTTGGGGGAAATGAGCCAATTAAAAAGATATGTTGTCATGTTATCCCAAAAGTGGAATTAGACCTGTAGACCTTGGCCATTCCAAAATGGGGTTGTATGGACGACTTGAATAGTGACGCAATAACCTCATCACATTTGGGTATACAGCAGAGCCCCTCCGTCTCAACTCAATCTCCATCCCCTAGTGTGGGACAGAGGAACTGTCCAGCCGAGGACCATGTCAGTGAAAACGTTGTAATGATACATTTGGGAGTCAACTGCCAACAGTTACAAATGGCTGCTAACACTGGCAGACATTCCACATCGTTTCAGTAGACTGACCGTGTGCTCGTCGCCTGCAGGGAAGAACTTGAGCGTGGGGAAGCTGTGTACTTTGACTGTCTCGATCTCGTTGGCTGTGGAGTCCATCTTGGCCACGACGATATCGGCTCTGTCCTGGTACTCCTCTCCCAGTTTGGTCCAGATGGGGTCAAGCTGTTTGCAGTGGCCGCACCAGGGTGCATCTGCAGTGGGAAGAGCAATCAGGGATAAGAGCATTTTCCTGTCCCATACAAGCTCATTGATCATCACCTGAATGCTTAGGCTGGTTATTGTATTGCATGATGTTACTTTGCCTTTCATTTGTATCCATAGAAGTATCATGACAATGTATCAGCATGGATATAACTACTCACTGATGCACAGATTCGCATGCATGGAAAACAATGCACAGCTGTATGGGATCATTTATACAACGGAAAGTGACTGGAATAGGAGAATGGCTTGCCAGCTGCCCATTAATTCAAGCCTGTGGGCTGTAGTTTCTGAGGCTGGCAGTTAGGTTTACGACAGCTGTGTCTCCCTACAATGCCATCCTGCCCCGGCAACCCAAACACTGGAACACTTCAAACATGCAAAGAGCATGGCACGTGCACCCCCAGCTAAACGCCCCCACTCCTCAATCGGCTAGGAAATACCCTCCACAGCCGTACAAGAATCTGACTCCCCCCACCCCCCCAGTCAGTGACTGTAAGCGACACATTAAAGCCCAGGGATAGAAAACTCCTCACTCTGGCTCACCACAACAGTGGAGGCAAGTTTAGTCTTCGTGAGCTATAAAAAAAAATGTATCCCAATGTTTCCTTACTCAGTCCTGGGTTACGCATCGATTCATGTGGAGGGCTGATGGAATGATCTTCGGTCCCTGTCTCTTGTACATCTGCTGGGGCTTAGCACAAAGGTGCATCGCCAGGGCTAGGAGAAAGACTCCGGTTTCAGACTCAGGATAGCTTCCCACCTCCCTCCCTCCACGTGGACGGTGTAATCAAAAGAGAGCACCTCAAAATATATCAGGGCCATCGACCCCTGAAAAGTGAGCCTGTCGACCACCTGGGGCTTACATATGGTATTGACGAGAGGGGGGGTAGTACTTACAAAACTCAACGAAGACGTTCTTTTTGGGGTCGAAGACGACCTCCTCAAAGTTCTTGCCGACCAGGACTCTGACGGGGTTCTTGTCCCAGTCTTCAGGGATGTCCTGGCTCATGAGGTGGGGCTGTACGGGCGACACACACGAGGAGGAGAGATTTACGATGGATTACATGATTTTTGCAAAACCAAGAACGAGCCGAATTATGTTAGTTCCAAACTAAACACTTGAATTTTGGGTTGTTTCTCTGCTGAATGTTACAGAAACATGATTCCTAAGTCATGAGGCAATCTCCTATAGAATGGGAATGATGCAAAACCTGCACAGTGCACATACTCCCTCACATCACTAAAATAAATATGGAGTCTAACCAATACTTGTATGTTCACGTTCGTGATGCAGGCCCACATTGCATTAAACCTTATGACATAAGAATTGAAATTTGCAACACTTTCTGGCACAGCATGTTAGCCTACATCTGCACTTTCAATCCACTGCCATTGACGCCCAGCCATCGAGGCATGATGACTGCACTGTAGTGCCATAACAGTAAGAGAGACTGGTTCATCAATGTCTACAGTAGGGCACGGCTGTTCTCACCGTCTAGGCTGGGCTGTGGCCTATTGTACTGAACTTATCAGCAGTCAGGGGCACCCCAAAGTCCTAGAAACCCCAGTAACAGCTTAACCCTGTAATCTGAGTAACACTATGTTTCAACATAACCACACACAGAGCATGTACACTTGGATTGTCTGCAGACATTATTAGGCCAACACACCTTGAGTTTTCCCTCGGTGAAGAGTGTGCAGAAGGCGATGATGTTGTCGGCGGTGATGGCCTCGCTCTTGGGCCTGTACTTGGTCATCTCGTCCTCCAGGGTGATGAGGCGGATGGCAGGGCACTCCTCCTTCTTCAGCCCGAAGAACTCCAGGATGCGCTGGTTGTCGTCCACCTCGCTGTCGATGAAGATGAACAGGATCTGGGGAGGAGAGAAAGAGGATGAAATACGAGGCTCAAGTATCTGGCTTTTAGTCTAGGTAGGTATGCGACGTACACTCCAGCACAGTCTCAGTGGTACATACCGAGACGCAGTACCACACATGTAGTAAATTACTTTCAAAGCGCTGGATGAAAAATAACTCTGCCTCACAAATAGATCAGGAAAAACAAGCCTTTACTGGAGATGGGGGTACAATGAATGAAGGTCGTCACTTTGACTCGGTTCAGTCTGGTCCACCCACCTTGCCCTTGAATCCCTCTGATGCTTTCTTGAACTCGGCCATTTTGTCGTTGAAGTCGGAGGCAGTCTTGGGCACGAACATGAGGATGTGAGACTTGATTTCTCCTCCGAAGATCTTGGGGGCAGTCTGCGGAGAAAACACGACGTTATGAACGCGGGGAACAACGCTCAGGATATAAACGCTTGTATTAAAGTTGCGGTAATGGCACCGAAGGGCCTCGTGATAGCCGTCATAGGGCCTTGGTGGGGGATGAGAACTATTTTGTAGCTTAGTGTGACAGAGGAGAAAGTTATTCTAGAAAAAGGTGTATTTTCTGTGTGAGTGTGTATATTTGAGACAGCACATCTGTTTGAGTATCAGCAGTATAAAGAACGGCCATTACCTGCTCGGTGAACTCGATGACCAGGGGCAGCTGGTTGGCCTTGATGAAGGCCAGCAGGTCAGCCTTGCTCAGCTCTCCGTCAAAGGTGTTACGACCCTCATCGAACTGTAAAGGAGAAAACCGATGGAAACAGTTGGTAGCCGAACCCGTTAATACGCCACCAACTTCCCAGTTTAGTCCCATTTTTATTATACTCTGCCTGTGAACTCCCCACAACCCAAACATAGATGTATCAAACAAGCTCATTTAAATCCCTTTGGTAACCCCAGCTGAAGAAAACCAACGTTAGGCTAAATGGGGTTTTATTGAGTGTTAAGAACAGCAGCCCTTACTGGTACACAAAGGGAAAGTTGGGAGACCACAGGAGTGTGTGTCAGGGTTGGATCACACACACACACACAGTAAGCAGACAATAGTGGGGTAGTATGATGACTGATGAGTGGGGGGCTTACCGGGCAATAAGATGGAGGAATCCAATCTATGTCTCATTAGAGATGGAGGGTTACGCCTTTAAAATGACAGGCAGAAATCTATTGAATCGCAACATGTAAAGGCCTGCCGTTGAGCTGTGCCCTCCCTGACCACTAAAGGGCAATGATTTAAAATTCAAAGCAGATTGAGAGAGACGGAAACAGGTTGACTGACAAATCTGGTCTGGTCCAGCGATGAAATTCCAAAGGTTTATGGGTGGCATCTGTTTTTAAATGTCAGATGGAATCGTACTTCTGCTGAATAGGAGCCAAAACATAACTTGAGATCTTACCCACATTTTTTCCCATAAACATCAGTGCATTATTTCTGAAGTTTGATATTCAGCACTATTCCTCATAATGGAAGACTTTCAGACCATGTTTACAACTACTCAACACAAACCCCCACTAGCAGCTGGCTGCTTTCCTTGTTGACCAGTGATGACTTAACAGGTGGACGGAAGACTGTATTTGACATAACATCTGATATCTATGAAAAGGCAGGAATGTGGTCATAATATGTCGCATAACATATCATGGAATGTCCATGTGGACTGTGACCCAGTTCAGCCCAGGTCAGTTTACTCTAAGCTGACAAGATGTGGCTTGGCTTTGAAATATGGATATCCAATTACCATATCTGGTCCTTTTAAGAATCATTGTCATTTGAGGGAGGGAAGAGGGTAAGACCATTACATGTCAGAGCCAAATTTAATGACCAGTTGGCCTGAATGAAGAGGAATCCCTCATCTTGCCATTACCAGGGAAATGCCGGTTCAAATGAGCAAATTCCACAGACAGAGTCGAGACTTGAGTATGAAGGTAGAATCTCACGAGGTCTATATCAAAGAAGATTGCCCCTTTTTCTGAACTGTAAAGAGCTGCGCTCTACTTGTTCTTCATTCACAGACACCAGCCAATGAGACTAGCATGGAAATCCTACGACTTACGACTTACTGCCACTAACCCATCAGTGATCTAGCCATGTCTAGATAGATGATCTCATCGTCTGAAAGGAAGAATGCAGCATTGAGCACAAACGCAGGCAGAATGACAGTCAGACACATTCCCAGAGCAGGTCTACAGGCTAATATTAGCAGGCCAAGACCGGATACTGCTGTAGCTATGGGGTTGTGGGATCCCGTTACCTAGCTGACATCCCAAAAGAATCAAACCTGTCTGCAGCTACCCTGCTTTAAGTTGTCCAGATTGCTGTATGGTTACGCTCATGATATAATCAAATCTGATGACCAGGTCATTCATAATGTATTTATAATCTAGTTAAATACAAATAACTGGTAAAACCTGCCAACATTCACAGCTAGATAGCAAATGGGAGACTGCAAAAACGGTAAGGCATTCACTGCTAAGATAGAGCTTCCAGGCAGTAAACAGTCTACAGAGTCCGATGGACAGAAGGGGTTACACCATGATCAGGGTAGTAATTTTGAAAGAGATGCAAACACTTGGGGTGATTAAATCATACTGAATCAAAGTACTCGCGCCGTACCTTCTTGAAGAGGACGACTCCATCCTTGGACACCTCGAACTTGGAGAAGACGGCGTCGTTGGAGGTGATGCCGAACGGAACGTCATCGACGGCCTCCGCAGCCTTCAGGAAAGCCTTGGCACCCTCAGACTCGGCGTCCTGCAGGACAGAGACGCTTAGCTTAGACGCCATCATTCATGAACCATAGGACTCAATAATGTAGGAAATTATCGATTAAAACATGCCCATCTATGCCTTGATAATTAATTTGAACTGTGAGAGAATGATTTGCATGTATTTCTTTAGAAAATTAGCCAAAACTATTGATCAGTACTGAAAATGTCAAACTAGCTGTCTAGTGGGAAATGTGGCTTAATAGGCACAAACTTTCCTGCAAAGAATCACTACAGATTGGCTTTGTAGCATCACAGTGACCTCGCGCAGCTAGGTCTGAGTAGTAGGTCAGAGGTCATCAGCTCACCTTGAAGAAGCCGATGACTGCTACCTCGTTTTCGTCAATCATGGTCTCTGCCTCGGCGACCTCCCCCAGGGTGGTGGCAGCTGGTCCAGTACGCTTCTTCAGCCAGTTGACGATGTCATCAGCCTGTCTGCCAGCTGCAGGAAGGGAACAACAGTTCTGGTATGTCACTCTGGCCGCATTCAAACAATAATGTATGAGACTGATTCCCTACTTCCTTTGTTTGTTGTACTGTAATGTATTCACTGAGCAGACAAGGTTGGCCATAGGAAACAAGACAACAGAAAGGCAAGCCTGCCTTCATGTTTTCTAATCATGTACAGATCAGAGATGACGGCAAGGGTGGACGCAAGGACGCATTTTGAAGTATTGGAACTGGGCCTAGGTCACATGACCAGGGCTGGCTGAATAGAGACTAATGGTACGAAGCATCAAACAATGCTTCAGGGTGAACAGGTGGAAAAGCAAATGTATTCTGCCACGACTATGGTGTACTTGAGTAAACACAGCTACAAGTATTGCTGCCATTATTCTACTTGAATGGTCGTTATGAGGGACAAAGGACAGTGAAAGACATCTCATTTAATTAAGTATTTCTTATCTTATTTGGTCACACCAGCCTTGTTACTGGCAGACTAACGAAAAAAGTAGCTACATTCCTCCGTGATTTGTTTGCACCAACAGAGAAGACTTAAGCTCTCTAAGAACCAACGTGTCCCAATTAAGTGGACTGACTCATGATTAAACTGCATGTAATTACAAAGATAGCCAATGACGCAACAGTGGAGCAACACCACTGAGCGACGCTGTAGCCAGGCCAGACAGACAGACACAGCTGGAGAAGGGACACTGCTGTCTGCGGCCTTACGAGTACACCGCTTTATGCCCAGAGAGAGCGAGTGCTGGAAGTTAGGGCTGTCCCACACACCCCCGCAAAAAAAAAAAAAAAACAGCCAGTCACAGTGAGCAAACATGAGGAACTGCACATTGCCCAGCTGGGGGGATGGGAGGGAGCAAGAGCATGGATAGAATGTGTGGAGGAGGGAGGGGCCCCTTCATTTAGTCACAGTTATATTGGGCAGAGTGAACGGGCCATTGGCTAACACACACTTGGCTGATAGGAGTCACATTACCAGCATAAGAAAAGGCATTACTTAGTGTCTAACCCATCCTTCAGAAAATAATTCTCATCATACACAGAATCTATGACTGATGATCATAACCGGACTACTGCACTACACGAGACAGCTTATCACTTTGTTGGTAATAGTTGTCCCAGTCCCTGAGGTACTTATGCATTGAGTAATTAGGTTGTTCTAGATTTAGTCATTGAGATCAGCACAATAATTCACAACAGAAAAATTTGCCAGTTGACAATCTTATTTTATATAATTGGTTATTTCAAAATCTGAAGGAATTCAGGGTAGAGCCTTGTCCAATTGACTTGAGAAAGTGAAAAACTGGGATAAATTTGTAACGGCTAACCAAGTACACAGAAATAGCCCAGTTCTGCCTATAGACTCAGTCCACGATCATGTCAAGCGCAGTATATGTTGTAACGATTAATTGTCATGCAAAGACACGGCTGTCATAATATACATTTTTGTAAAAAACAAATAAACGTAGCTTATAGACCAATACATAACAGGAAAATGAGCTAGAACATACCCAATGAAAAAACAGCTTTGGTAACCCCCCTCCTACCCAGTCTGAAAAACATAAGGTTTTGACCACTTGGAACTTTTGGAAATAAAGCTTCTCATCCCGCCCGTGACATTCTGCTCATAAAAGTATCAAACTTTACCCACTTCATGTAAAAATGAACTGCTATTGGGTAAACTACATCTACTTAAATATAAAGTTGAATCACCCTTCTCCTGAAGTTAACGGGGTACGACGATTCTGATCAGTACTTTCTTTAATTCAGTTATACGATAGCTGTACTAGCCCTAGCTGTAACATACATCACAACTCACCAGAGTACTCTTTGGGCGACTCCTTGTCTCCCCCCTTGAAGAACTTGATGGTAGGGTACCCGCGGACACCGTACTCCTGGGCCAGGTCTGCCTCCTCTGTGGCGTCCACCTTGGCCAGGCGGATCTCTGAGCCCTCTGCCTTCAGCATGCTGGCAGCTTTGGCATACTCCGGGACCAGGGCCTTGCAGTGGCCGCACCACGGGGCATCTAGAACAAGAAGGAAATCGTAGAAATACAATTAGACCACACAGCTTCAGAGCTGAGAGATTTTCACTGATGGGTGAAGTAGATGTAAATACTGTAGTGACTCTGTTGATATACTACGTTAACATGTGAGTGTTGCTACGTTTGGGCCGAAGGGATGATTTCTAATTACTAAATAAACACTAATATTGGTACAATGTTTGTATGGAGGGAGACTTGGATCTTTAGAATAGCCAGTTAACTGAGAAAAACATTTACTTACAGTTGGCTATTTAGAGGGTGTGGAAAAAAACCTCCTCTGGCAAGTTAGTTTTCAATGAGATCACTGGAAAGAGTAGCCTTGGGCTCTAACTAAGATAGTGAAAATGTTGCCTGAGGAAATATGTGGATTTCTAATCTGATTCATGAAGGACATAGAATTGTATGCTAAGGTTCTGAATGCATGAACACTGAAAAACCACATGAAAGTTTGAACAAACTTAACCCATTGATTGTGTGATTAATGTGCCTTGAGATGTCAATTTAACACCATAAGCCTGACAAAGTCTATTAAGCTTGGTTGTAAGTTCAAAGTCCAAAGGATATTTACTCAAATTTTAAGAGTCCTACAGCAATTCCTTTTTAACTAAATATTATATTTATCATTCTTTCAAAACTTCAATAAAAATGAATTGGTGTGTTTTCATTGCAATGTTTCTTAGCTTCAGTGGAGAAAGTTCCATCAGCCAGGAGAGTTAAACAAAAGTTGAACAGATGATTGAACTTTGAAGTACACGTCAACCTAGCATCTCATTCAACCTTCCAGGTCCCTCCTGTCCGTGAGCAAAAAGTATTTAGCCCTCCCCCCCTTCACTCATTGGAATGTCAGAGTCGTGGAGTTCTCCGATTGGTCTGCAAGTTTGTCAGATAAAAGTGCAGAATACCTCAGAGCTTGACAGCTGTAGCAGGACTGGCCTGCTGGTTAAATCAAAACTATTCATAAAAGAAACCCACTACACTCAAGAAAAAGTGGAAACCACCAAGTTCACAAGTTAATAAGCATTTAACAAATGTGTTGCAAAACCACAGCAGCAACTTATGTGAATGTTAGTAAACTTACATCAAAACAGCTCCTAACTGAAACCGGGGTAGAAAGTGTGCATGACCAGGAAACGATATCTAGCAATCGAAACTCAAGTGGTGAATGAAATCAAAATCAGACGTCCCTCTTGCAACTAAATGAGTCTGCCTGATGTATTCACACGAGTGAATAATGATATCATCACTCAACAGCTGCTTTGACAGCACTGTTGCACATAGATAGAGTATTCTTAATCGTGCATTAAGTATTGTTTCGAGACTACACAGAAGCACAAGCTAAGCTAAACAAACAAGAATAAGTTGGTCACGTTTATCAACTTCTAGATCCATGAAGCCACCAAGGCTGGTAAAGAAACAGGTACTTGCACCAACAAGTGGTCACAGACGAACGTGACTGTCATTTAGTTGTTTACTTATCAGCCCTGAGACGGCTAGATGGGGATGCACTGAATACTCAAGTTGACTGTGCCAGGTATACTAGTTAGTTAGCTAAACGCAACAAAGTTCTGTACAAACAAGGTTCATCCAAATGTGTTGCAGTAACTAACTACCTAGTTAACGTTACAGTTAGCAAGCTAGCTGGGAAGGACATTCCTTTAAAAAATAGGGCTTAGATTCCTTTAAAAAATATACAACGTTACTACTTGCAATACAATGGCCAGCAGTGTGTGTAATCAACAGATAATGTATGACACAGGCCTAACGTTAACCAGCTAGCGACCAATTTGAATAACGAACGTTTGCCAAGCAAAACCATGGTAACTAAGTTAACGTACACTTGTTAGCTATCAAGAAAGCTAGCTAGCTGACGTTGGTATGCCATTGCACATATCTTTGCGTTAGCTGAAGTGAAGCTTATAACACAGCGGCAAGCGAACGCAGCTAGTTAGCATGCTAGTACAGCTGCGTGAACAAGTTAGGTTGTCTAAGCCTTTATATGATCAAGTAGTTTACTTACAGAATTCAACTAGGATGTTTGGGTGAGCTTTCAAAGCCTCCTCGAAATTACTTTTCTTCAGCACCAGAACACCATCTTCTTCGCCGATATCAGCCCGGCTTGCCACCACCAGTGTGCAGAGTAGGAAAAACTTAAACATAGTTGCTGTCAACTGTGGTTTCTAACAGAAAATGTGTTCGTAGCTACAAGTGAATGAGCTACCGACTTAAAGTGGTGTACGTATGTATTTTCTCTTCTTACAGTTAGAACTGAAGCTTGTATTTTTGTGTCTACCGCTACTAACGTCGTGGCATTACGTGCAGGAACCAGAAGGGTCAGCCGTAGTGCGCAGGCGCATTTATCAGCTTGAAAGCTGCTCGTGTTGAATTGTGACTGGACCACAGCTGAAGGTACCTGGAAGTGAATCCACTTTGTCATTGGATGTGTATTGAAATCGATTGAAATTCTTTCCAGTCGCATTCTTGCTTATATTTGAGAATTGTTGACACAAATAACAAAAATTCCTTAGAATGAAGACTTAGGTTTAATGCAGAACAGGTGATGTAACAGTATAATATGCAGGGAGATGGCAGATGTAATGATGAATGATACCTTGCCGGTTATTAAAGACTGCAGTAAATTTGTTTTTATTTTGCATGGTTTGATAATCGGAGTTTGCTCGTCAATACCTCTTCGACATAAGGTTCTTGGATGATTAGGGTAATATATAGAATCAAATGAAGATTGTACCTCGCGCTCTTACTTTTTTCCTCCAATGGGGGAATATTAAAGGCGCTACATGGTCAATCCGCAATCTGCATTGGACGTGCAGCATTTACGGTGATATGGCTTCTGCAAAAGTCGGGACATTCATACTTCTTGCGCTTTGCAGAGCAGTAGTCAAGGAAGTGAGGAAGTAGTCAAGGAAGTGAGTTTGTCTCTATACAGGACCTCCCGCCCCCACCTACAGTCAACCAATCATGTCATTGCAGAGCTATATGGATCCCTTGGCATTGTTAAAACATTTGGGAGGCGAAAGTTGTAGCTCAATTTGGCGTCTGCATGCCTCTGGAGGCTCCAAATTGCGTCTCACCCGCCATATGGAGCCCCTGACCACATTTTTCAGATCAAGCATAAATTGGCTTTAAGAATGCCCTGAACTCTACAGAGGCTGTATCCCCTTAAATGCTGCACGCCAATGCAGATGTCAGGTTGTGCCTTTTAAGGGGCCGTCTTAAAACTGCAATCAGCCAAACCTGGTGTTTCCAGAAACACTTAATTGTCTCAAATGATCGAGAGATCTTAAACCGACTTAGTTTTCCCCCACAACAATTCGATTTTAAAATTATTTTACCTGAATATTGCTTGTGATAGGTCTAAATTTCAATAGCTCACTGTCCATATGAGCTATAGGTCTACAGACAAGTGTGGTGGGTTCCTTGGCACCTTTTATTTTTTCAAAGTTCCTCCCCTTTGATTTTGACAAATATTTATCATATTACAGCTGTGGTTATTAATTCATGTAAAGATTTCATTTTCAATAGCTTCCATTTCATATAACATATACATCTAACCCCTTGATGTTAGGTCACTGACCTCCCTACTTCATCGTACACCCATTAGAATTGCAATTGTTAATATAACAGATTTTACATGAATATTTCCTGTGATGTCAAATTTTCAGTACCTTCCCATCCATAAGAGCCTCAGGTCTACAGACAAGTGCGGTGGGTTCCTTGACCTTTCTTATCAATGGTACACTTTAAAAAATATATTCCTGCCCTTGGTCCTACTGGAAATATTTTTCAGATTACTGCTTTGGTTACTAATTCACATACAGATCTACTTTTCTATGGCTTTATGTCCAGATGGTTTTGAAATCTAACACTAAAAATACTCTGATTCAGAGGGGTTGGGTTAAATGCAGAAGACACATTTCAGTTGAATGCATTCAGTTGTACAACTGACTAGGTATCCCCTTACCAATATTGTACATATTTAACAGTCACCTGTTTATTAGGTACACACATCTAGTACTGGGTCTGACCCCCCCTTTGCCACTAGAACAGCCTGCATTATTCAGTGGATTCTACAAGGTGTCAGAAACGTTCCACGGGGATGTTGGTCCATGCTGACACGATGGCATCACGCAGTTGCTGCAGATTGGACAGAGGAACATTCATTATGCGAACAGCCTGTTCCATCTCATCCCAAAGATGCTGTATTGGGTTAAGGTCTGGGGACTGCAGGACACTCAAGTAAACTGAACACACTGTCATGTTCCAGTCAATGTTTTTCCACTCCTCAAATTGTCCAGTGTTGGTGATCGCGTGCCCATTGGAGCCACTTCCAACTTGTTTTCAGCTGACAGGAGTGGAACCCGGTGTGGTTGTTTGCTGAAATAGCCCATCCGTGACAAGGATTGACAAGTTGTGCGTTCTGAGATGCCACACCACTGTTGTACTGCACTGTTATTTGTCTGTTTGTGGCCCGCCTGTTAGCTTACTCGATCCTTGTCATTCTCCTACGACCTCTCTCATCAACAAACTGTTTTCGCCCAGAGGACTGCCAATGACTGGATATTATTTTGGTTTGTGGCACCATTCTCGGTAAACCCTAGACACTGTCGTGCGAGAAAAGCACAGGGCAGCCGTTTCTGAGATACTGGAACCGGCGCACCTGGCACCGACGATCAAATTCACTTAGGGCACTTGTTTTGTCCATTCTAATGTTCAATTGAACAGTAACAATGCCTTGATGCCTGTTTTATATATCAAGCTATGGCCACGTGACTCACTGTCTGTAAAATATCCATTTGCGTGAACGGGGTGGTGTACCTAATAAACTGGCCGGTGAGTGTATATTTATGCTAAAAATATTGGGGAAATTATATTATTTTATACTAACATAATTGGTCTGAGAAAGATTTTGTTTAACAAGTCAAACAAAATTCTCAAAAATGTAAGTGTCAAAGTTATTGAACCATCTGTTTTCAATACTCGTTATCCTCCCCTTGTGAGGATAATGACACAGCCTTTTTCTAAAATGTTTGAGATTGGAGAAAACGTTGGGAGAGAAGAGTGTTTTCACATACATAGTGCTCTTTAAAGTGAACTCTAGGAAGAAGAAAAAAGCTGAACAACAAATGTCTTTGTATCCACACTGCCCTTCCTTTGAATGAGGACTCAACACTTGCCAGTTCACCTATTTTGTGGTCAGAGTCCTCTTTGCATTCACATTTCTACCTTTAGAATGGAACCAAGATCTTTTTCCAACATTTACTCAATGTTCTCTGGGTTTTTACAAAGTGCAGGACAAGCCATTCCATCAGAACGTGTTATCGGACAGCTAGATATGCCTACTTAAAACTAATAAAAAGCATTTTGTTAAAAGATGAGACAATAATTGTAATCAGAAGATAGTATTAAAGTAAATATTATCGGTAACAGAATAAACCCAATGTAGGCTACTGGTCGGACGTGCTACCTGTCCCAGACCTGCTGTTTTCAACTCTCTAGAGACAGCAGGAGCGGTAGAGATACTCTTAATGATCGGCTATGAAAAGCCAACTGACATTTACTCCTGAGGCGCTGACTTGCTGCACCCTCGACAACTACTGTGATTATTATTATTTGACCATGCTGGTCATTTATGAACATTTGAACATCTTGGCCATGTTCTGTTATAATCTCCACCCGGCACAGCCAGAAGAGGACTGGCCACCCCTCATAGCCTGGTTCCTCTCCAGGTTTCTTCCTAGGAAAATTGGATTGGAAAAGGAAATCCCGGCCGGCCAAACCCTCCCCTAACCTGGACGATTATGGGCCAATTGTGAGCCGCCTCATAGGTCTCCCGGTCACGGCCGGCTGTGACACAGCCAGGCCCACACGCGGGGGACTTGGATCCTAGATCTTGTTGGTGTGATAAGGTCCATGCGGTGTATACGTTTGTTTCTGTAGCACTCTTGACAGTAGGGTTAAAGTGCATCGTACATGAGCCCTAAGTCCATAACAAACTGTTTTGAGGACAGCCATTCTAGCAACCCCTGGTATATTTTTATGTCTGTGGCTGTTCTTATTACGTTGGATTTGGCCTGCTCAAAGTGGTCAAGCTTCCGACCGAAGGACCTCTGCACACATGCCTACAGTTATTCATCATTCGCGCCACCACCAGAGAGAAGACAAGGAAGAAACCACCATGTATTTAGTTTGTCATTCTACCGTTTTCATGGTATATTTGTGGTATTAAATATCATTTATTTAGAATTGTTCAGAATAAATTTTCCAGCAACATCCCTGGCCATGACAGAGGCCAAACATGAGTTGGCTTGGGGGTGTGGTTTGATGTGGGTGTTTCATGGGTGTGTCTTTGGTACCACCAAGACACACCCATCTGTCAGAACCTTGCACGCAGCGGTTCTTCCCCCACTCAGTCACAACAAACAAACCTCCTGCAGGTTGAGTTCAATAACTAACTACAGATGCCGGAAGGAGCTTTGAATAGGTCAGTAGCTTACAGAGTAATATGAGGAGAAAGCAAGTGCGGAATTTATGTAGATACTCTAAACGAAGTGTTTTGATAACTTTCAAAGATAGTAAAATAAACAACCTTTTACATCAGGGGTGTCAAACTCATTCCACGGAGGGCAGTGTCTGCGGGTTTTTGTTTTTTCCTTTCAATTAAGACTTAGACAACCAGGTTAGAGGAGTTTCTTACTAATTAGCAACCTTAATTCATCAATAAAGTACAAGGGTGGAGCGAAAACCCGCAGACACTCGGCCCTCCATGGAATGAGTTTGACACCTGCTTTACATAATACCAGTGATCTGCTAATAGAACAATGTGTACCTTTCATTGTCATTCCCAGCCAATACAGATAATGTGCCTATAGGCATTTTGTCTGGTGGTAATGGGGCTACTTTGGCAAACATATCAGAGGTCATACCTTCCTGTGTGGTGTGTCCCCTATACATCAGTAATTCCCTGATCCTGATGCAGAATAACAGGGTTTCTTCCTCCCCATTCCATTCTATAATAAAAAAGACAATACAAGAAAGTTTTGTCTAGTAAAATGTGTATGCCGAGTGCCAGGTCTCTCTCCATTCGGAGACATCAGTATCAAGCCCGTCTGTCAGTCTGGACCTCGTCACATCATCTTGCAAGTCTCCATGTGCTGGCTCCATACATGTTTCTGTGAACACATACAGTCAATGTTCTATTACCAATGGCAGTTAGGGATAGGTGATATCTGACACACAAACATATATTATGTTGAAGTTTGAACAGGTCATTCTAAACCTACCTAATTCTGTTCTCCCCATTGATGACCATTGGTGAGCAGGCACGAGGTGAGGTCTTTGCCAGCGCCCCAATGATGGGCATAGTAGCGTAGATCAGCTCCTGGCCCCTGAAACCTGGCCGCAAGTGGGTCTTCCAGCAAGACAATAACCCCAAGCACACATCAAATATATGGTAAATTTACCAGAAATTCTATATTTTGCAATGGCAATCTCCTGTGGTTTGAATTGAAGAGGGCGGTCCAAACACGCTGACAAAGGATATCAAGGATCTAGAAAGATTCTGTATGGAGGAAAGGTCTAAGATCCCTCCCAACGTGTTCTGCAATCTCAGAAATCATTTTATAAAAAGGCTCAGTGTAGAGTAGTGTATTTGTAGAAAATCAAAGGTGAGGAATTAAAAATAAATAAAAGTTGTCCCTTTGATAAGAGAGGTCAAGGAACACACCATACTTGTCATATAGTACATTTGACCTATCACAGGAAATATTGATACCAAAGTTTATTTTCTTCTTCTACTTATTTTCAATGACGGCCTAGGAACAGTGGGTTAACTGCCTTGTTCAGGGGCCAAACGACAGACGTTTTACCTTGTCAGCTCGGGGATTCGATCTAGCAACCTTTCGGTTACTGGCCCAACGCTCTAACCACTAGGCTACCTGCCGCCCTAAAATAAAAATAAGTTTAATAAAACATTTAATTTCTAATAGCCTACTATGGACGAGGGACACACAACTCGGAACACACAACCTATATTACTACTGCTGTACACACCTTTTCAAGTTTCAAGTTTGAATGTCACATGCACAAGTACAGTGAAATGCCTTTCTTGCAAGCTCTAAACCCAACAATGCAGTAATCAATATAAATGTAGCACTAAAGATAACATAAGGTAGAACAAAAACACAAAATAGGAAATAAGAACAAGAAAGTAAGAAGCTATACAGGGTCAATTCTCTATTCATATACTGTCCATATTGTCTATACACACCATTATATATACACTGTATATTTATATTCTGGTCTCTGACATTGTTCGTTTCTTAATTTATCCCCAAAATAATTTTTGGGGGGATTATTTGTATTGTTTTGTTTTTATTGCTAGGTATTACTGACTGTACTGTTGGAGCTAGAAACACAAGCATTTCGCTGCACCTGCTATACCATCTGCAAATCTGTGTAGACAACAAATAACCTTGGATTTGAAGTCTAAGAAATAGGTTTACAATGACGGTATCAAATATTGTGTAAAAGGTTCTGTGCTAGCTTACCGTAAATGTAAACAATATAATACTAAATTATTTATTACCTGATTTTATATTTTATTGTATAACATCAAATTACAGGGCTACTGAATGGAAACACCATGTATGAATTAGAACATTTTATATTATTATTTTAAATTCACGAAATTGACTTCTATTCATTCGCTAAACTGACAGTGTTGAGTTGAATTAATTACAACATTGCTGGCCATATTAACTACCTGGCATGAGTAAGTGTTGGGTGATGTGTTCAGGAAGTACAAAGTCTGCGACGGTCAGGTCACAGGAGCCAGGTCATCCCAAATCAGAGGCCATCAGCACACATCATAATGACTTCTTCCAATTCAGGGTTATCACTACGCTGACGCTGCACTGAGCAAGTTGAATAACCAGGCTATTTCCCAATAGACAAGGATTGTCTTGTGATCTTTAAGGCATGATTGTAACAGTGTGCTGGTGATTACTAACAAAACCTCTGCAGCCATTGGCTTTGTATTGTCCTTGAGTGCACTGAAAGCTAGTCACAGTATTGGTCAATACTGAAACACTGATGACATACATACTCTACAACCGAGTCAGTCAAACTGAGCATTTTCAGTATATATTTCATAAAGATGGCTTCGGGAAAATAAAGCTTACACAAAGTCCATTTTAACAGTTGAGCTGAATAAATGCAAATAGACCAGATAAGGACGTGCAAACAATCTAACTGCCAGCATACCACTGACAAACTGGTATTCTTGCTCAGCCCTATGGGCAAGGGCAGACAGGGCACTTCTTTTAGACAGGTTTCAGCCAATGTTTAGTTCTTGTACTCATTGCTATTGCCCACAATTTTATTTTGAACCCAGATGACAATACTTCATTTTCACCGACTTTTCAAAGAAATAACGTGCATGGATCTAAGAGGTAATTCACACCTGTCTATTAGTTACAGCGCACGATAGGGCGATTAATTGCATTCCCTTGCTTCATTTCAGATTTACATTTACATTTTAGTCATTTAGCAGACGCTCTTATCCAGAGCGACTTACAGTAGAGATAATAGAATTCTTAAACGTTTGGCACCATAATGCTGTTTACATAGATGTGTTTTCCTTCCAAACAAAGACCGACAACACAAATTCACAACTTTTCTGCTTATGTGCAAACACTAGTAGGTGACATCGCATTAACAGGCGCCAGCTCTTCTCACAGTCATCTAATCTGTCATGCGACTGGCTGACAAACTGATTTGACAGTTGCTCTGCTCACACTTGGTTTGTCCACATCATCTCAACTACGGTCATTGGAGTTCATTCTTTTCCCGCCCTGTTCTCACAGTCAGTCCAATCTCCTTCCACTAATGCAAAAACACTGCGAGTACTAAAGTAGGCTACTCTGGAATGACAGATAGACAAAACAAATATATAGGTTTCTCTCCACGCCCATTCACCACACGCCAGTATTAGCAACACTCACAGTGCCTGCAGGGCAGAAACAATAGCATTTGGTGTGAAGGGTGGCAGGATGATTATCTATTGTTTCCTTTTATCTGTAAGTCAATATGCAAATGATATGCAAATAGAAGGGTGTTTGAGCACTGTAACTGTTCCCAGTTACCCTGTCCCCTGCCATTTCATTAGGCCAACGGTGCTATATGTTTGAGCTATAAAACAATGATATTTGGCTACATAACAGTTAAATTATCATAGTATAGGCTACTCATCTTGTCTGATCCAGCAAAACATTACTCTACTTCCCACTCTAGATGTGAAAAATGGTGCGCACAAATGAACCAAATGTATTCATCCAAAATCGCAGCGTCATGATACCATTAACACAGGTCAACTATCGAAGCACTCAAGCGATGTTATGGCCATTCCGGTAATGTCCTTTAATTAGTCTAACAGGCTTCTGACCACGATGACAGAGAGAGCGAGAACTGGGGACATTATGTAAATGGACCTTAGAACGAAGAGGGTTTAATTTGTGGTTGCCATGCCAATGCTGCAATTGCAGTTTCCCAATGGCCTTGAGGTTATCAAAGAGAGGAAATTACAATTTAGATAGATAATTGACGGAAGGTCCTGTTGTCAAGACTACGAGAGATGATTACGAGAGTGTCTCGGTGTTAGCTGACATGTTCGTAAACAACGCAGGAAAGACATTATGCACCGTACTCGAGGAAGCAACACTCAGCGGAAGGAGGGCTACAAAGACGTCACAGCTGTTTGAACGTGTTTTTAAGGTGTGAAAATGGTGTTTATCTGTTTCTAAGACAGAGTTACTCTGCAAGTGCTCTGAGTTTAAGATGACATAGGCCTACATATATTATAGTTTCTCAAAAACCACCAAACTATTTGCATTTTGTAACTTTTAGGGTTACTTTAAGCCTTTTTATATGATAGGAATAGGATTCCTGTCTCCAAAATAAAACAAAAACAGAATCAGGGACTGTATTTAAAACGCGTCTCAGAGTAGGAGTGCTGGCTGACCTAGGATCAGTTTTACCTTTTTGAATAACATTATGGACACCCTAGATCAGCACTACTAAGTTGAGAATTGGAGATATGGGCCCTTATAGCTCTTATGACTAGAAACTATCTGACACATACGACTTTTAGTCACAAGATGGCGGAATCCACACACCAATAACTCTCCACAGCGAATGTCTGTGTGAAGTATAAGGCAACAGAAACATTCTTGTACAAACGTCACTGTATTTTTAAGAGGATGCTGCGCTCTACTGGCCAAACTGAATATTACAATAATGATAAACCACTATACTAGATATTGGTTACAATTACGTTGTAATTTACAGGACGATTGTAACCATTGTCTATTAATATAACGTATTGCTTAACAAACCGTAATAACTCAATATACGATTCTCAAAGTTTAGAAAGATGGATCTTTAAAAAATGTTTTTAACATTACCTTGACTTCACTTGGATCATTTTGTGTGTGATCTTACAAAAACAGTAACTGCAGTAAGAAGGTCATTTAAAACTATGTGCAATATTGCATGCCTGAATCACTTCAAGCCTGACACTTTTCCCCCGCTAACTTTCGACACACTTGGACACAGCCTGGCAGGATGTGACATCACAGATGCCATATGCCATCAGGCTGAGCAGCTGGAGACAGGCAGGTCCTCTGTTTACATTCACTCTTTTTTTCCATAGTTATTTCCATAGTGTGATTCAGGGATGGCCCTACTGGAGAATGCCCTGGTTTGGGTGTGGACCCAGTCTAGTGACAGTAGGGAGGTTATCAGTCCACTCACACTGCCCTGCAACCGAAGTCTAAAAGGGGGATTTTTTTTGCCATCATGACAGAGCGGAACGGTCATGCTGTCCATTTAGGAGATCAAAAGGAACTGTGTTGGAGGGAGGGGGCCAGGCTAACTGAACTCTGGAGCACCCTCTATGGTCATGAGATATGATGAAAAGGTAAACAAAGATAAGAGTCTAGAAGGTATGACAGAACTATAGAGTAAATCCTAATTAGGACTTGTGATTTTATTTGGCTATAAAATTATGCAAAATACCTACAGCTTACATGAGTCAACAATTTTCCTTATTGGGAAAATGTACAGACTACAAGAACAATATTGAAATAAGGACTGGTTACGGTCGGGGGCAGAGGTGGGGATAATTTAGTTTGTGGTCCTAGGATCAGAGGTAACCTTTACTCCACAGGCACTGGGAGGTCATGGTGGTCCTGGTGATTGACCTCCAGCAGGGCCTGGTTGACCTCCGGTTGGTCACCGTTGAGATCGGCGTACTCCACTGAACCCTGCTGAGACAACAGAGATCCCACTGAATATTGACACACTGCACAACAGTGTCAATTATGTTAAACACTGTCACAATGAAAGTCAACACACGTAACTAACCTCAACACCATCACACACAGAAAAGTCCACACCATAACGCAACCCAAATCAAAACTGTTACAGCGCAACTCTACACCCTCACATTGGAACACAATCTGATTCTCTCAAGGCAGGCGAAAAGTCCATCAACTGTTGAAAGTGGTCCTCACAGAACACTACACTGTATTTCACCAAGGCTTCACAGAACACTACACTGTATTTCACCAAGGCTTCACAGAACACTACACTGTATTTCACCAAGGCTTCACAGAACACTACACTGTATTTCACCAAGGCTTCACAGAACACTACACTGTATTTCACCAAGGCTTCACAGAACACTACACTGTATTTCACCAAGGCTTCACAGAACACTACACTGTATTTCACCAAGGCTTCACAGAACACTACACTGTATTTCACCAAGGCTTCACAGAACACTACACTGTATTTCACCAAGGCTTCACAGAAGACGACACTGTATTTCACCAAGGCTTCACAGAAGACTACACTGTATTTCACCAAGGCTTCACAGAACACTACACTGTATTTCACCAAGGCTTCACAGAACACTACACTGTATTTCACCAAGGCTTCACAGAACACTACACTGTATTTCACCAAGGCTTCACAGAATACGAAACGATATTTCTCCAGGGGTAGCGGCACACATTCAAAAACATGCAATGAAATTCTTTTATCACTAAAAACCACCTCACCACAATCTTGGCTGCTCCTCTTTTACCATCAAGGAGTGAATTAAGTGTCTTAAGTGTAGACCATCATGTCATATCCTGACTCATTATGTCAAATTCCCCTTCAAAACAGATAACCCGGCCTTAGTCCCTCAGCTCCAAGTAAGGGCAAACAGTGTGGACTGTAATGGGCTGTCTGTAAATCACTGATGTGTCTTGGTGAGTAGCCAGAGGAGGACAGTGTGGTGGTTGAGGTTGAGCTGTGCATGGAGGTATAATTTGACTGGGCCTTTGGCTGCTGATCTCACTGGGCGATAGGGAAGGAAGCCCCAGCCCAAAATCCCTTTGTTCTTGCCTGGAAACTCTGACCGCAGCTTCTCTCTCCTGCATAGTGAAATTACTACTACCCAAGAGCCTCAGCCCACAGAGTGACTGGGGCTGGTTGGGAGAGGGAAGGAGGAGAAGGTGCGCCCTGTGGCCTTGATTCTGTCACTCCTCACCCTTTTTGTGGGCTGGAGGAAAGGTCAGTTGTGGTTACGGAGTATGTTAGCCGTGTGCGTTTGTTTTCACAGTCACAGACAGTAAAATGTAAGACACTGAGACTCAAGCTGTACTTACATAGTCATAATGGTCACCAGGTGCACCTGGAAACACAAGACACAGGATCAGGGAAGAAGGACAACCTCTAGTCCATTACAGAGATGACATAGTGTATAACCTGTGTCTCTGTGTGTGTACTCCTTCATTTGATAAAGGAATGAGGGACTACTACTCCCCAGTGTGTTATAGGGCCTCTCATTCCTTTATGTGTACCATTTCTTAGCCCAGCATCAGTATTCTCAAGTTCAGGATGTGCATATCACCCTCCCTTTCCCTCTTTCATTAGACCACATTCTGAGGGCATTGAATAATAATCATTCTCTGAATGTATTCATCATGATGTCTCATTTGACAGTTATGACGCCCAGGCCTAGTTGCTGACTCATTGGTTCCCTTGAAGCAGAGCCCATTGTTTTATCACAGCAGGGGTATAACTAAGCCAAAAAAGCAACAAGCGCGGTCTCTGCCCTCTTCCTAAACACCCACCCTTATCGCAAACACCCACCAATTCACCTGAGATGAGAAAATTACAAACAAATGTATGTTACGTGTTTTATGTTCAATTTGTGTTGACAAAGGTACATTTCCACATGGACTGCTTCACTGACAAATTCAACTTGGATTGCGTTCTAAAAACAGGAACTTCCTGCTAGCAGCAAGAGGAAATGGTCACCTTCATACAGACCTGGCTGTTCCAGCAGTTCTGGATACAGTAATGAACACCTCACCTTCCACCTCCTTTTACTCACTGCTGGTGGATGAGGTGAGTTACCCCCATGAAATGTCAAGTGTTTTGAGACCTAGTTCAAAGCACTTTATAAATGTAATCCACATTTACAGTGTGATGCACTCACCTGTTGGAGAGTTCTGGACTTCACTGTACACCGTTTCTGTGCCTTTTCTCAGGGGAACTGCAAAAGATAGAAACAAAATAATGTAACAATGTTTCACAATTGTACCACTTAAACATTGCTCATGGGCACACACACATTAGATAATCATCATCACATATCACTGCATTACAACCGTTACACATTTACTTGTTCTCGTCTCTTAGCAGATGCTCCATCTCCTGGCAAATCATTGTACTGGATACTTAAGGACATGGGCGCAACTTTCACTGGGGATGGGGGACGGGGGCATGTCACCCCCACATACTAAAATTGCATTATTTCCCCATCGGTTTTATCATTGGTATGTGATACAAAAATGAGGCAACGGTGTGCTTTAGGGCCATGCGGACGCCTCCGAGCAGTCGGGTAGGCTGTTTGGACTGTTTATCCAACTGGATAATAATAAAATAAATAGTATGTCCCCCCACTTCTAAAACCAAAGTCACGCCCCTGCTTAAGGATAAGCCCAACCAACTGCCATAGCAAACCCATGGGGACCAACAGAGTATACTAATCAAGGGGGGTTGGTACCATAGAGAGTAACCCGGCAATTAGTTCAGCCCTTCCTGTTTATTTACCAGAAGATGTTTCTGGAAGCCTGGTCACCATGGTTATCACACAGGTTACTATGGAGACGACTTAATCGTGGCCAATTAGACCCCCCCCAGGAAGTGGCGCCGAGTCTTATAAGCTGAAATAATGACGGCAAAGCAAGCCCTCTTGTGATGATTCGATATAAGTAAAGGGACAGAATGAGAGCGGGAAGAGGTAGAGAAAGAGCTATGAGAGGGAGAGGGATAGCTGTTGTAGAAAAGGGGAGCAAGATAAAGGGAATAAGGGGGAGAGGTAGCCCGAGTGAAAAACAGGTGTGTGTGTGTGGTCACCTCTGGCAGGGTCCACAGGTTGACGGTGTACCACTTCAGTGTACTCCACATCAGGCTCATTGTTAGACGCTACACTGCTCTCCCCGTCACTGCCTGCACCAGGACAAGATACATATAAATTCCATCACACAAAACAGCCCAAGACAAGAGGCAGACTTTAGACAACACAGCTTGAACTCTATATGCAACTTAGGTTATAACCCAGGTACTCTGTTGGTCTCACCTGGGTCTACCGGCCTCTCGCTCCAGACACTTACAGCAGCATCCACTCCAACTACAAGACACAAACACATAGATGCACACAGACATAAAGCAATGCTCCCTGACACAAGCTTGGAGATCTAATGATCCAAGATTCCCAGTGAAGTTACTGCCCAGCCAAGTCAAATGACTGTTAGGTGTAACAGGAAATTGAGACTTAGGGTGCTATTAAATTAAAACCGCCAACCGGAAAGTTCTGAGGCGAGGTAAAACATTTAGTAGACAGTTATGTCTATTGTTTCACAAGTTGAATATTATTCCAACGCTTGAATGAATTAAAATCCCCCCACAAATCTTTTCTAGAATTTATTGGAGCCTTTAACAGGCTGCTGAGCGATTAGAACACCGCGAGAGAACATTCTGTGACAAACGAGGAGTGGATATCAGGCCTCCATTTTGATTTCCACAGAGCTGTTCCGGTACCTTACGCACACTGGCTACTGTTTGGTAAACAACAGGAACACAATAGCTCCCTGCAAAAACAACATCCCATTACAACTTCCCATTCGTTAATGCAATCTCAGATTCTATTGAACCTCAGAGTGGGCCTAAGCGATTCATTTCCTCCACCTGCTGCCTGCATTCAAACTCGACTGGTCTGAAACAAACAGTCTGCCCCCAAGTCCACAATTTAACAAACGCCGTTTTATAAATGGTTGGTGCCAACATAGGAAATTCCACACAAACGCTATTGTTTCAGTATTCCTTCAAGGCAGCCTTAGCTAGTAAACTCCTTTAAGGGTGTTGCGTCTTAAAGTACTTTAGCCAACATATTAAGATGGTTGATAAAGCACCTAATATGGCCTACATATACTGGCTAAGTGCACAAAACATTAAGAACAGCTTACAATTATTGAGTTGCATTCCCCCATTTTGCCCTCAGAACAGCCTCAATTCATCCGGGCATGGACTCTACAAGGTGTCAAAAGCATTCCACAGGGATGCTGGCCCATGTTGACTCCAATACTTCCCACAGTTGTGTCAAGTTGGTTGGATGTCCTTCGGAAGGTGGAACATTCTTGATACACACAGGAAACTGTTGAGGGTGATAAACCCAGCAGCGCTGCAGTCCTTGACTCAAACCGGTGCACTTGGCACCTGCTACCATACCCTGTTCAAAGGCACTTCAATCTTTTGTCTTGCCCAGTCACCCTCTGAATGGCACGCATGCACAACCCATGTCTCCGTTGTCTCAAGGCGTAGGCTTCCGTCTTTAACCTGTCCCCTCCCCTTCATCTACACTGATTTGAAGTGGATCATAGCTTTCATCATGATTCACCTGGCCAGTCTATGTCATGGAAAGAGCAGGTGGTAATATTTGGTACACTCAGTGTAGCTACACATTATAGACATTCATTGGTAGCTTATGGTATCTCTGAAAACAAAATGCACAGTATTGACACATTGCTAAAAAAAAAAATGTTTTATTCTAGAAGTGCTTCTTCAAAATCAATCAATTAACCAAACCAAAAATATATACACACATTTCTATTGATGATTGTCTAGTGTACTGTATATACAGCATCAGGTCTATGCATTTAGACATGCACACATTGGTTTTGGACAAACAGACTATTAGACAAATGGGCTAGTTCCATCATTCGATAGACATGCAGTCAGACAGGCAGAGTGAGGTGAGAACACAGGACAAAGACAGTATGTTGATAATGACAGGAAAGTACAGCTCTTCCAGACAGCAGCAGGAGAGGAGAGGGAGCAATAGGGCCAGTTCAGCTGTCTGTCACTGGGACTGATGTTGGCAACAAGTCCCTTGGTGTCAGCCATCTTGAGTCCACTACACCTGTACCCTCTGATATTACATCTACAACACATAACAAATAAGTCATATTTTCTCAAAAGGAAGACATTTTTGGCCATTCTTCCCTCTCTAAAATGTCAGTGGGGATTTTGTTTGTTTGAGCCATTGTTCCAATTGTTATCCTTGGTTTTCATCCCATATATCCCTTTATTCAACCAAGTGGTGCAAAATGTTTGTTCTTTTTTTTGTTCAAACCAAAAAAGTCCCTCCCTCTGTGGGATTTCTCTACACTGTTGCTGGGAGACTGTAGCTGCTCCTGTTGCTGATGCCAGCAGGAAGTGATGCCACACTATCTCGCGTCCCATTGGTCGCTCTCCCCTCCATGCCGTCAAAGGGTGGCGCTGCGTCTGTAATAAGATGATATGGCCACTCTCAACAAACACTCAACACCTGACACAATCACTACTGAACACAGCTGCCCTGTAGCCAGCTACATCCTGCAAACCCCTGCAGAATCTGCACATCTAATGAGGAATGTTTGCTGAAGTAAAACATCAATTGTTAAGACCTGCATCGATTTGTATAAGGAACTAAGCTACTTTTCCTGTCTAAACACACACACACACAGCAAGCTTCTCTGCCATGTCCTCTCTCATGAATTCTAAGTTGCACAGGATGTCTACAGCTGGACGGTAAGACGATGCATTTCTGTTCCTCTAACAGGAAAATATGAGGAGAGGAGATGCAGGGAGTTAAGAAGTCACCTAAGGTCCCCTCAGAGACCCTTACATGCACACAGTATGGGTGTCATGGTATAGACTGACGTTAGGATGACAACTTCTGACACCGACATGCTACAAGCAGCTAGCATGCTAACGGCTAGCATGAAATGGAACACACAAATGGGGGATGAGACAGACGTGGGCAGTTGAATGTCGGTTATGGTTCGAAGCATGACGATAGGTCAAGACGGAAACACACAGGAGAGAGTAGGAAAACGGGCTACCTTCGGGTGGGTTATAAACCTCCATAGTGCTGTGGGTAAGACTCACTGTTAGAGAGTCATCTGATTTAGGGCTCGAAGGCTTTCTGAGAAATGGTGAACATAAAGTCAACGTTGGCAGTGACACAACAAGAGATCATTTCATAATTCTAGGGCCCTTAAAGCTTATTAAAGGGACAGTTAATTCATTATGAAATCAAAGGTTGTTAAATGTTTTCAGCTCACACCTAAAATGAAATGGTGGCATACGAGAAATTGAGGCATACGGCCGGATCTACATAACAGATACCACGGCACATGGATAAATCTTGTCAATAGACCACTCTCAAGATCTGAAAACATCTGACAAACTTTTCATTTTGGAGTGAACTATCCCTTTAAGGCCCATTGGCCGTGCTGTACGTGGCAGCATGGTGCTAAGCACTGACCAAAAACCATTGGCGCCAGCTAATGCTATCATCCTAGATAGCCACTATCACAGAAAACGACTTAGGAAATAGGCAAGCCAACTCACACTGACAGTTCAGCTGCGTTCTCTCTTTTACCTATACAATAAAGAGAAGGGGATGAGAGAGAGAAGAGGCTGTTCATACATAGTCAGACACCAGCAAAGGCCTGTGTTGCTGGGGGACTGTAGGTCTCTCTACCTCTCTTGGAATTGTAGCGCAGCACGCAGGCGAGGACTAGGACAGCCACCACTAGCAGACAGCAGGCCACGATCAAACCTTTCTTCCACATTGCCATCTTCACTGTAGAGAGAGAGAGGGGGAGAGAGAGGAAGGGAGCAAGAGTGGGAGAGGTAGGGAGAGAGATGCAGGGAGAGGGGAGAGAGATGCAGGGAGAGGGGGGAGGTAGGCAGGGTGTTTGTGAGAGGAAAAGGGTAAAGGTTAAAAGAAAGTTAGGGTGGGTGGAGATGAGGACAGAGTGGAGGGGACAGAGAAGGATGGTTGAAAGAGAGAGAGAAAGTCAATCTTAAAGTTCAGAGTCATCTGCTTCCTCCTCTTGGGGTCTGAACTTAAGTGTTCCCTTCATTTCCCCTCTCCTCCCCATCTTCTGCCTTGCCACTGTAGCTGCCGTAGTGCCACTATGGGGGGAAGCAGGCCGGGTCTAATTGCTCTGGCTAATGAGTGCTAGCCACGTCTTGCTGAGGAGTCACAACCCATGGGAGCCTAGCGCGTCGCCACTAGCATCCGGATTGACTGTGCTCTCGCGTTAGCCGTCGGCGCTAACCACACCACAGGACATAGAGGGCAGAGTGGCTACGGGCCAAGGTTAGCTTAGCGGCGGGGTATTTAGTGTGGCTCATGATCATCAACAGCCACAGCAGAGGAGCTCGTTGGGGTTCGTTAATAGTGAGGTCAGATAACCTTGCTGGCAGGCACTGGGGGTGGAGGGATCAGATCAGACGGAAGTAAACTTGTCAGCTGTCACTGAAGCAGCACCTGAACAGTGTTGTGAAAAGAGCAAAACTGTCGCTGCTGGTCCAAAGAGGGTCTTTAGATCTTACACAAGTGGTACTGTGAACGCAAATTAATCTAGACTTCTGCATCCAGTAAGAGCAGTAAATACATGTGTGTGGACTCTATGGTGGAGTGTGTGGACTCTATGGTGGAGTGTGTGGACTCTATGGTGGAGTGTGTGGACTCTATGGTGGAGTGTGTGGACTCTATGGTGGAGTGTGTGGACTCTATGGTGGAGTGTGTGGACTCTATGGTGGAGTGTGTGGACTCTATGGTGGAGTGTGTGGACTCTATGGTGGAGTGTGTGGACTCTATGGTGGAGTGTGTGGACTCTATGGTGGAGTGTGTGGACTCTATGGTGGAGTGTGTGGACTCTATGGTGGAGTGTGTGGACTCTATGGTGGAGTGTGTGGACTCTATGGTGGAGTGTGGTGTTTGTCTGTCTCTCAACCTATTGTGATAAGTACAGCAGGGCCTTGCACATCACTGTACATGTGTGTGTGTCTATCTTCTCAGAGAGTGTGTGTGTGTGTATGCATAACTCTCACCATCTACGGTGACTGGCTGACTCCGGACCATGTTAGCGTAGTTGATAGCCTCGCAGTAGTAGGTGCCACTGTGCTCGTTCCCCAATCCTTTGATCTGGAGGGACTCGCTGGATTGGATTGAGGTGATGGTGAACAGCGGCTGGTTGTTCCCACGTCGGTACCACTTAAAGGTGACGGGCGGGGAACCTTCCACCCCACAGATCAGGTACATCTCATTTCCCTCTGTGACCTCCAACAGATCTGGGACGACGCTGAGTCCTGGATTGGACAGAGGCACTGGGAGAGGGTGAATAGTGTTAGGTGGTGTAACGACACAAAGGTATTTCTGATGATTAAATAATAAAGGTCCAATAATGCTACAATCAAATGAAGCAAGGGACGTGCATTATGTTGTATACCATTCCACACTTCAACAGGCTCACCTATGACTGTGGTGTTGAGTTTGTTGCTGACCACCGCGTCGATTTTGGGGTTGTTCCGCGCCTCGCATTTATAGTCCTGCATGTCGCTGTAGTGCTGGACGGTGATAGGGAAGATGGCCTGATGGTGCGGCTGCTGCACGGTGGTCGAGTTAACCTCAGAATACTTCTTCCACAAGGTGTACTCGATGGGTAGGCTGCCTCGGTCTGAGTGACAGCGCACCTGGAAGGGCTTTCCCACAACCACTCTGCCAATGGCCGTTAACTCCGGTTTACTGACAAGAACTGGGGAATGAATAGAACAAGGAAAGTGACGGAAATTAAAAAATGGACTGTTAATGTGGAGAGGTTACCTTCCAATGACATCCCCAACATTACTTAGCAGCTACACATATGACTAAACTTCGACTCAAAGGTTGTATCTGAGTCAAGATTGAAAGATGGAAATTTCACCTAAAGAACAATTTCCCACATTATCATTTTTGATTGGAGTTCCCCTTTAATATCATATTGTTGTGACAGATACTGCATCCATACATATTATCAGTATATCCTTATGCATATCCTTATTTTACCAGGTAAGTTGACTGAGCACACATTCTCATTTACAGCAACGACCTGGGGAATAGTTACAGGGGAGAGGAGGGGGGGTGAATGGTGATTAGGTGATTAGGTGTCCATGATGGTATGAGGGCCAGATTGGGATTTTAGCCAGGACACCAGGGTTAACACCCCAACTCTTACGATAAGTGCCATGGGATCTTTAGTGACCACAGAGAGTCAGGACACCCGTTTAACATCCCATCCAAAAGATCGCATCCTACTCAGGGCAATGTCCCCAATCACTGCCCTGGGGCATTGGAATATATTTTTTTTTAGACCAGAGGAAAGGGTGCCTCCTACTGGCCTTCCAACACCACTTCCAGCAGCATCTGGTCTCCCATCCAGGGACTGACCAAAGACAAGTGAGATTGACTTACTTTGGGTCACACATTAAAGCCTTATAGGCTGTAGTAGTACCTTTTGCATGGACAGGCAGCTTTGCACTGTACTTGGAGATCATCCTGGCATCTGCTTTACATGAATAAATCCCACTCGAGTTCCGTACCACCCCGGGGACAACATATATCCCATTGAAGCTGCCCGGTGTCAGTGTGTAATTGTCCTTGTAAATGGAGTACTTCACATCCGAAGCGCTGATTCTGTCAGAGGAGTAGTTGGTACTCCTGCAGGTTAACGTGAATTTCTCCTTTTCAAAGACCTCTGTCGGATACATGGTCAGAACTGGCTGGGAAAACAGTTCTGTTGGGTGGATTAAAAAAACATGGATTAATCAACACTCTTGGAGGCTGAGTACATGTAAGAACATTCCCGAGGAATGTTGTGATTAACATTGATAAGGTAATAGATGTGAATAGGGTTGCCCAGGTTTTTTCAGAGATCCTGGTTGGAGGATTCTGGATTTCCTGTTTATTCGCTCCTGATTCCAGGAAACTTCCAACCAGGATTTCTGGAAAACCTAGGAATTTAAGGAAAGTTCACCAGAATGTTTTAACCCGAGCTGCGACTTGGTTATAAACTGATAGAACAGATAATAGCTTTTTTTTAAATCAGCTTTTTTCAACAGCTAACACCACATTCTACATTTCAGATTCCTTGTAAATCCATTCACTCACCTGTAATCGTCACGTTTTCCGTCACTTGCTTGACTACATTTCCCATCTCCAAAGTGCACTGAAACTCCCCAGAGTGCTCGGCCAGGGCTCTTATGCTGTGGTTGGCTTTACTTTGACCAGTACTCAGCAGATTCTGTCCCTTGTTCAGGTAGACTTTGAGCCTGGAGCTGTTCTGGAGGTTACCACTGACACTGCAGGAGATGTCCAGAATGTCCCCTTCGATGATCATTGATCCGTGTGGTCGGACAGAGATTACAGGTGTGATGAACAGCTCTGGAGAACAAAACGAGAAAAATTGGTCTGGAAGCTGAAGGTTGAAACTAAGAGACTTTTCCCCAGACACATTCTATTAAGTTTCAGACATGGTTAAAATGATTAGAGATTCATTGAGATTGAGAACAACAGTAGGGTCCTTGACTAAAAAGGTATTTCAACTGAAAATCTACACTGAATGTGCGCTTCAGTCCAAGACTAGGTCTAACCTGTGTCTTGGAAACCGACCCGAGATGTTCACCGTCGTGTTCTTTTTCTTCTTTTTTTTTCCCACTCACCTTTTACAGTGACCACCACATTGTTGCTGGCAGTGGACGGGACCGAGTCTGGCAGCAGTATGACCCTGTAGTCACAGTGTAGCCTGTGGTCGCCAGCGTTGTTGAATCGCAGCCTAGTCTCCACCTGGTTGGTCATAATAATACAACAACGTTAACTAGAAAAGGACATTTCCTAAAAGTAAACGTGTGTGCTTGCTACTTGAAGTATTGATGTTTGTGAAATAAGTTGTAGAAGAAAAAAACTAAGCAAAGCACACTCAATATTAACGCACCTGGTTGGCGTTGACCATCTCCTCATAGAGCTCTTTGGAATCCTTGTAGAAGTAGAAGACGATATTGCCGGACTCCTCAGGGGCCTTACACCAAACAGTCACCTCCTCTCCCTCGCTGAACACACGCTTGTCGACGCTGAGGACTGGCGTCTGCAGGCCTGGACGGACACGAGTACGAGTGAAAGCACGCAGGAAACACACACAGATAAAAATCACATGCCGTAGACAGAGTTACAAGAGACTACATTCATGCAGGATACAAAGTCGCTTTGTCACATGCGGCAGGTGTAAAACAGTAGAGTGAAATGCTTAACTTGCAAGTTTTTCAGTCCACAACAGAGGAGTTGACAGAGTACTAACCTGTCACAGTCAGTTTCTCAGAGTTGCTGCTTAGCTCCTTGTCCTGTATGTTCACCTTGCATTTGTACTTCCCAGTGTTGGCCACTCTGGCCATGCGCAGAGAGTAGATTAGGTCCTCTGCGGTGGTGATGCTCTCCGTGTGCACCTCGGCGTTGTCCTTGTAGATGGTGTATTTACGGTTCAGGAACCCAGAGCTGCTGACCACGGCCTGGCAGCGTACCGTCACGTTGGTACCCTGGGAGACGTCGTTGCTGGGCTCGAGAGTCAGGGTGACACCTGTGAACACTGGAGAAAGAACTCAAGGTCAATGCTCGGACTGATCAAACGTTCTGTGTAACAAAAGTCCTAGAAAACAAGCCTGTGTGATCTTGTACCAAAGCACATTATTTAGTGAACTCACAACCTTGTAGTCGCATGAATCTGTTCACCAAGGCAAAAAAATATACCTCCATAGTAAGAGAACAGTGCAATAAATCACAGTGCTATATAGCTAGTCATCTTCCAGCTCCAAGATACTCAGGAGATGAAATCACCCACACCAATGAATTGGACATAAACACAGACCCTCAACAAAAACACCACAAGAAGTCTTTTGATTCAGCGCATGCTGATGGCAAACTGTTTTCCCACATTTGTCCTCCACAGAGTGATTCTCTAGATAAGGGGCCTCCCAGTGGGGTCTAGTGCAGACAGTCTGTCAGGTTGAGACCCACAGGCCGGGTGGCTCCTGTCCCGAGGGGGTTCGTCCCAGTAAACAGGCCCCCGCCAACCAGAGGAAGGAAAGGCATTTTGTTAAACAAACAGGCAAACAGACACCCTCTCAGGGGACCCATCGTTATTTTAGACACCGCCGTCCCCACCCAATGTCACTCAGCAGGGCCTGGCGCGACCGAGGGGAAAACCACTGATAGGAGGGCAGAGGGTAGTGGGCAGTTCCAACCAGGGCACGAGCCATAGCGGAACCCCATGGAAAGGCTGTGTGACCACTGACTGGTCTTGGTAAAGCCATGGAGTCAACGTCCCTGCTTAGAATAGAGGTATTCTGCTATTCCAAGCCCAGAATTGCTAATCTCGGCATGGTCAGGATAAGGCGTCCATCTCTACCATTGGCTAGCTGAACTCATTTCTCTGCCCAGTGCTTGGCTTTTTCCCTTATCCTAACAGGAGGAGGCGTGTGACACAGCTAACAAGTGAGTTCCCAAAGCCTTCCACAACCTCGGACTCTAAAAGAGTGAAAACACTGATAAGACAAGATCCAGGCACCATTCTCATAGGACTCCCAGTTATGGTATTTCCAGTGTGTCAATAGAGTTGTACCTGTGTTAATACTACGATTAGGGTATATCGGTCACCTCTCAGTATAAGATATTTCTTAGTAAAACAGGTCCATAGCGTTAGAAAGAAGTATAGAAGCAAGAATGTCCAGTCCCAAAGCACACTATCTACAAATACACACATTTTCACTGATAGGAGAAACAAAACAACAGCGGAATAACATACCACTCCAAAAAGAAAAACCTGAAACACACTCAAGAGTTCCCCTTTTTTGAAAACTGCATTCACTGCACTCTTGACTATCCTATTTTAAGAATCTCCTCAAGAACCCTTTAATACTTACATGCCTGCGATTCCGCCACTTGGCCTGGACGGAACAGGAGGGGAAAAAAACAAAACAGTACATCAATGTAAAGAAAATCCATACTTCCTTATTTCCCCACCCAACCCAAAACCCTCCCAGAGGTAGATTATTATCAAGCTTCCTTACAGGTGGAGAGGAGTACGGAGGTTAGCAGTAGTAGTCGGGTGACCATCCTGACGGAGGGCTGCTGGAGCTCCCACATTGGTGGTGGCTGTCCTGGGCTGATGCGACTGGAGTGACTGGAGGCTGAGGATTGACTGGGGGGCAGAGGTGGGAGGGGAGGAGGGAGAGGACATGGGAGGTGCTCTACCTTGGCCACAGAGTGGGACGCCTGGCCGCTGGTTATCACAGCGAGCAGAGCCCTCGACTTGGCTTAATTTGCCAGGAAGTGACTGTTGTTTCCTCAGGATGTGCGCTGCTGGCGTTTTGCTGTTTTGGAATGTTCTCTTTCTGGGCCGTGTGCGTAGTCATAGACACTGTTCAGCATGCTTAGGGTGCAGTAAGCTGGAGCTAACCTTCCCCCCCCAGTGTCTGGGCCTCTGCAGGTACTATGGGGCAACATGCAGAGGGGCACCCTTGCTTCTGTGCTCAGCAGACCCTGTTTCTTGAGGGTTTACACTGTCGTAAATCACAGCATGCCCTTCAAAGCTGTCAAACTACTGTTAACTTAAGCTCCTAGTTACGATTTTGTTTGTTTTAACTACTACTGAGCTACCTACCGCCGGACATATACCTTATTGGATGAATTTACTAGAACAAAATAAAACAGTTTTACTATGATATACCACTCTTACCTTTGTACCAATATGAAATAAAAAATTATAAATATGAAAATGTATGCACTCTGGTTAAGAGCATCTGGTAAATTACAAAAATGTAAATTTCTTAAGGGCAGGCTAAGTTACTTTCTAAATGTAATCTGTTAACTTTTGGATTACAATAACTCAGTAACGTAATCTGATTACTTTGGATTCATGTCCTTAAGAGGCATTAGAAGACAAAAAAGATACATCAAACGCATTTGGTGTCATCATAGTGGTCTCTGACTTGTGGTCAGACTCAAACTTGCACTTTTTTCAATGCTGACTTGAATGTCATTGTGAAAACAGAAAGGTGTCCATGTATTTTTTCGCTCAAGAACCAGCAACCTCTTTATACCCCCTTAAGCAGGGTTGGGGACTAACTGATCTGATTACATCTGATTACAAAACAAACTAACCTGTTACACTACCAGCAAAAATATTGTAATCAGATTACAGATACTTTAGAAAAACTAGATTTCTTCTTGGATTACTTTTAAATTCACTTAATTTTTTTGGCCTGAGATCCAATTGCACAAGACTGTGAGAGACTGGACTTATCTTAACTGGAGCCAGGGCAGGAGCTAAGGCACACTTATCTCTACTTCCAGACGAGTAGGATTCTATTGCATGTCTAAACTCCGATAAGGGACTGCTAGTTGGCAAGTATCATTGGTTGTTATCAATTAAACGGTCTCTCTTTATACCAAGGCTTTCTTGACCTTTAACCATAGACAAACCAATGTCACAGCAAACAGAGAAACAGTTAACAAAGTTAAGACCTCTATTCAATCTGTCTCGCTGAAGTGTTACAGATTGCACAAAAGAATTGTAAAAGGTCATTTCCCATTGAGCCGAGGATATGCAGCATTTATGGTGAGTATGCCATATCACTGCCATATCATTTCAATCACGCTGTAACACTGAACTTCGGCGATACGGATTGAATACAGCCCCGGATCTGATTTTATCCAGAATATTCATGAAATACCAAACAAAGAATAAATACAAGGATTCAGAATGAAAAACTAAAACAAAATGTAGCAAGCAGCACCTCAAATCTCAGGCTTAATTAAGTCTATGAAAAATGTTTGAATCATCTCTTTGCTATGAAATTCATATCAGGACTGATTTTCACATCACAGACACTCACTCCTCAGGGGATTTTTTTGAAGCGGTCTGGTGAGAAGGATAATATGCCTGATAGTGTTATATTTATTTAAATAAAACATTCCAGCTCAACCGATATGGTAATGACGACATGAATATTGTGACGCAATAGCAGACACATTTGTTTTACACAATACATGTAGAATGAGAGCATGAACATTAACACAAACATGAATATACAAACCAAATAAAAATCACCAGGATTTGTGTTGTGTATTTGGTTTATTTGACTGACTTCAACTCCTGTCTTATAAACCAGTCAGCAAAGCAGTCTACCGTCACAGAGAAACACCTGATTGCCTTCATTTCTCCTTTTACATCTTCAAAGTTTCATTTGTTTCCATATCTAAAATGTTAAAACTCAAAGCAGGGTAACTAGAGATGTGATTCTGAGCATGGCTGACAGACAGCGTTGTGGGGTTTTGCTGTAGGTGTCAGTGATAGCAGTGAAGGCTGCAGTACCTCCTCCGTACCCTAGAGGGGGAGCTACTGAGCGTAGTGGGGCTTGGTTATGACCGCGAGTGCAGCCGCTTATACTGAATGCATGGCATGTGTTACCGGTTACTGTGACCGGTTCAGTCCACAGGCAAAGCATTATTGTCCATTCCTTTCTAGGGTGATAGCCAAGCTGAGGACTTTAGAGGCAAAAAGGTGAGAGTAGCGTCCATGCGGGGAGTACTGTATGAGGAGAGACACCGTGTGGGTAAGAGAATCTGTGAAAGGGGGAGAAACAGTCCTCTCCCATATCTCCATCTCACTGAGGGCCAAGGCAAACAAATACCAGCAAATTAAAAAATATAAAATTACAAAAGTGTGCAAAAAAAAAATTATGTTTCAAAGAAAAACAGGAAGGTAATACAGAGCAAACCAAAAAAGTGACCCCTAATGGAGGCACATTAATGGCGATACCGCACTTGGAGCCAGTGTTGACCAGAGGGGTAACCCTTGTTAAAAAAAAAAAAGGCACCTCAGGACTCTTATTTTGACCATCTTAGTTCGTCATATCAAGAGTAACGTCAGACCTCTGTGAGTCTACCATGCAGAGACGCCGCGGTATTATGTGGTATATCGTGGCTCATGAGGTACCTGAGCTAGTGTTGGAGGTTGACAGGAGAGCTGTGGCTTTTGACAACAAGGACACTGAACTGAAGAAGTGCTATGGAGCGTTACTGTGTATTTACCAGTGCACTGTATTACACAAAGTAAGGTCTGAAGTCACTCCTGTTTTTTGACCCAACTTCTCTATCCCAATCTTCTTGAAACTCCCTTTCTGCTAAAGAAACCAAACACGGCTGGTAAATAAAATCAAGGTTAAAAGAAAAAAATAAACAAAGATAGAAGAAAATTGCCACAGACTGTTCTCCAAAAAGTGTAGCAGATAGCAGGGTGGAGGTTGGTAGTTGGCACACAGGGGAAAGGGCTGCCTAGGGCTGGTGTGTGTGATTCTGGGGACAGTCCATACACAGTTCATACAGTCCTCATAAGCCTGTGTGCGAGGATGCAGAAAAGTAGCAGCAGAACCCCACCCCTGGGGATGCAGTGGGCGCTGTTTCTTCTTGTCCAGCCTCGGAGTGCTTCTGGCTGGGGTCTGTAGGAAAGACTGGGGATGGGCATGGGCCAAGCGGGCCTCAGCCAGAACTCTGGAACTGATACTTCAGGACCCCAGCAAACTGCTCCATGTCTCCCAGTGCTGGGGCTCCTCAGGCGGGTATGGTTCAGCCGATGAGTGGGGGGGACGGGGGGTCTGGAGCAGCAGAAGCTTGGAGGCTGTAGAGAGCTCCAAGCTAATTCATTATTGCTTTGCAGGTAGGGCAGACAGGTAGCATCAGTCTTGGGATTAGAGCTGAGCAGTAGTCAACCATTGCGCTAAGGACATGGGGTCAGCCCTTGGGCATAGGATAATGGAGATGAATGGCAAAGGTTGGTGAGTTTAGCACAACGGGGTGAGGGTGCATGGATGCAAGGAGGTCTGGTTAGTCCTACAGTATAGCATGTACATGTATAGCATGGGGCGGCAGGGTAGCCTAGTGGGTAGAGCGTTGGACTAGTAACCGAAAGGTTGCAAGTTCAAATCCCTGAGCTGACAAGGTACAAATCTGTCGTTCTGCCCCTGAACAGGCAGTTAACCCACTGTTCCTAGGCCGTCATTGAAAATAAGAATTTGTTCTTAACTGACTTGCCTAGTTAAATAAAGGTAAAATAAAAAATAGTGGACATCTGTATGGGCATCGGTTTGTGTCCAAGGCTGTGGGCCAACTTTGGGCTCATCTGTGCTCTGTTCTACATTTCACTTTCTCACACACCAGATGTGCCCCGTAGTCCACCATCTTGTGAGAGAAAGTCTACTAGCTACAGCAGGGGGGAGGGGCTTCAATAAGGGTCATGCGGGTGTCCGTGAGCCACGCCTTCAGGTCCAGAGTCGTGTGTGAGAGAGGGAATTGTCTATCTCTCGATAACCTCTTGACCCCGATGCATAGAGGTCATTCCGAGTTCATTCAAGTAGCGACACCGCCCGTCTCCCCCAGCCAAGGCTGGAACCTTTAAAATAGACCTAATATTCATCTCTGTATACACACAATTAAATATACACGCTCCTCAGCACTGCCAAGTCTACAATCAATAGCTTCATAATAAAGAATATGAATGAAACGATCAAGAATAATAATATAAGTCAACATCATAAACACGAGTTTGTCAGCAGCCATCACTATAGAACATTCAGGGGTGGTAACAATTGCATATGTACATTAGAAGTCATTTACATCCTGGCTCCGAGGGGAGAGGGGTCAGTGGTCAAAGGTAAAGTTCGGGGGGGGGGGGGGGGGGGTTATCTGAGCCTCTTCTCCGCTGAGTAGATGGACATGTAGTAGTCGTTGCTGCCCACCGCCAGGTGAGGCTGTTAGGAAATAGGGAGAGAGAAAGAATACTCGTAAAAACATTCCTTTTCCAAACCATTCCGTGTAATTAGGTGTGATGAAACTACATGTACAGTTTAGTAGGCTCTGCAGAGTATAGTTTAAGAGACATAGGGATAACTCCTTGTACCCACGCAATTCCAACTTATTCACTTTAATGCATTATTCACCCAAACTGTAGTTCCCATGTTACGTTATCTAGTTGGGATTCAGACTATGAATGAAGAGAGTAAGAATGGCATAGTACCCAGTAGGGATGGAAGGCCAAACAGCTGATAGCCCCGATCCTTTGGCCCATGAAACCGTCATAATACTTGATGTTGCTGATCACGTCACCGTTGGAGTTGTACACTGCTATGAACTGGTTCATTGATCCACTGGGAGAGGATGGAGAGAACGAGAGAATGAAGGAAAGAGTGAGAAATTAGTTTCATAGCTGCTATACCAAATGTAGCAAACGTTGAAATCGTCAGACTGTCCCCGACCTTTCACCCGTTGATATAATATTGACCACATTTAATTCCTCAAAGTGAGTTTAGACCATAGAGTTTGATAGAGGGCTAAAACGGTTTACATCCACCTAGAGTACTCTATCGAACTCTATGGTTTAGACCAATTATAAAGGCCCTTCCTGCCGCGTGCCGTAAAACCTGTGAACTCACCAGGCGAACAGGTTGGCCTGCGGATGGATGTCCAGCGCCGTTAAACCCTTCACCGTCTGCAGCACGTTCACAGAGTCCGGCGACCGCAGCTCGAAGAACCGCACGTCTCCATCGACACTGGGGAGGAGGATGAAGGAGTCCAAACATTACATGACATGACATGACATCCATTTAGATCTACAGGAAGTAGGCCGCTGGTCTTGGACCGGGCCACAGACGGCGAGAGAACTAGAGCGTGTGAGAGAGTCAAGAATAGTAGTACCACCATATCTGGACACCTGACCGTCACAGAAATAATCCAATCAATCAACCGTTCAAATCACTACCTGACACTAATGATTTTGCCGTCCGTCTGCTTCTGCAGGTGGGCCTTGACCACCCAGGACGAGTGTTCCCGGTACGTCATCACACGACTGTGGGGAGACAGAAGAAAAGCGTCATCAACTTTAGTCCACCTACAACCACGTTGCTGTTCACGGGAGAGACAGAGGGAGATGTGAAAAGTATGCGGCGTGGGTGGATGGACTCCCACACAGTAATCAACATGCAAGACGCCGCACAGTGTAAAAGTGACCGGTGTTTGAGAATTTAAAGCAGTGTCGTGGTGTTGAACGGAGTCTATGTTATCAATCAATCAAATATATTTATGAAGCCCTTTTTACATCAGATGTCACACAAAGTACTATACAGAAACCCAGCCTAAAACCCCAAACAGTAAGCAAGGCTGTAGTGTGTGTATATGGCCATTGGGTGTCGCCCTCAGTACATGGGTATAAGCACTATTGGACAGCCAATCTCCATGGTAACAGCATCCTTGAGTGACTGAGGCACTGTGATTGAAGACTGAGGAGGAAAGTTGCACCTAAGCACAGATCTATGTTCCAGATGACCTAACCCCAAATCTTAGCTTTAAGAAGTAGAAAACAAAATCTGACCCTGGGCCAGCAGTAAGAAGCAAACAGAACGCCAAAGTGAGGACCAAAACCTATCCTTGTTCCCTTGGCGAAAATAGTGACAAACTCTGTGTAAGAGTGTGCATGATTGTGTGTGTGCGCCTGAGTGTGTATGCAATGCGTGTGTTTGCTTAGCCCCCTACTGGTTTAAAAGGAAAGCACATAGGGAACGGGTGCTACAGTCTCAGTGCCTGAGGGGAAGCTCTTAAATTAACATTAAAGATTTATGGGACACTATGCCTTAATTGCCCTGTTTTCTTTTTTGGGGGGAACTAAAATAATGTTTGGCTGTGGGGGGGGGCATTTGAAGATGCACATGACCGTGTGTACACAGGATGTGGCAGGAGAGCTGGGAGCTCCACAGGTGAGAATACAGCAAAACTCACTTTATGAACAACTCATCAATGAAATGATGTACAGTGATATGAGTCATAAAATAAACAACCAGTTTAATAGGTACAACACCCCGTTCACAAAAATGGATCGCTCCTACAGACAGTCAGTCACGTGGCCTTGGCTTGCTATATAAAGCAGGCAGACAGACATCGAGACATTCAGTTACTGTTCGAATGGGCAAAACCAGTGACCTAAGCAACTTTGAGCGTGGCATGATCTTGGTGCCAGGCGCGCCGGATTCAGTATCTCAGAACAACCACAACCACACTGGGTTTTGCACCCACGACAGTGTCTAGGGTTTATCGACAATGGGCGACAAACAAAAAACATCCAGTCAGCGGCAGTCCTATGGGCAAAAACAGCTCGTTGATGAGAGAGGTCGAATGAGAATGACAAGCTAACAGGCAGACCACAAAGACAAATAATGGCGCAGAACAACAGTGGTGTGCAGAACGGCATCTCGGAATGCACAACTCAATCTGCGTGTGGAGCTTTTCCGACACCTTGGAGAATGCCCCGAAGAATTTAGGTTGTTTTGGAGGCAAAGTGGAGTCCGACCCGGTACTAGATTGATGTACCTAAAACTGTCCAGTAAGTGTATATGAGATGACTAAGAAAAAAATTATTAACAACTTTACCTATTTTGCTTTGCTCATACGATTTTACAGTGTGTCTGATGATAACTAAGGGAATTTAAAAAAGCACTCCTGCATAAAATATATCCGATGCTAATGAGGCCTTCATAAAACATTAAGACACACAGCTTCTCTTTGTGCTACTGGGAATAAGCAACCCTATGATTAGTAATGAATTAGGAAGATTAGAAGCACATTCACGTTTACCTCCAGTCACATTTTAGACAGAATAATGTGATGAGGTCCATGTGCGTGCAGGGATGATTCTCATTGTTGAAGCCTTATGAAAATCAAGGTGTGGAGGCAGCATTAAAAGTTTGTGTCTGCGTTTGTGTGAGTGCGCGTGCGCTCGACCACTCACCACTCGTTGGCGCCCATCCTCCTGTCATAGAGGCGGACCGAGCCGTCGCCCAGCCCCGCTGCGATGAGGGACCGCTGTGAGTCACATGATAGGCTAGTCACACAGCTGTCTGCCCCCGTTGGGATGTCCTGGTAGACACACACACACAATTAGTTCAAGCAATGTTGGAAGAATTTAAAAAAATGTAATTACATAGTCGTTGCCGTGACATAGCGAACGTTGTGGTTGTCACGGCGCTCATTAAACTTTGAGTAACTGGCTAACAACTCGATCAATCACGTCTACAGCTGACTGATGGAGAATGTCGTCTGGGTTCTGCCGTCAATACAGCCAGAGACAGGGTAGGGCTCGCATGCTTCCCATACTACTGTCTGTCAAATAAAGGGTTAACAGGTTGAATGGAAAAACAAACCGATAATGTTGAGCCAGGTGCTGAATACCAGGATGCATACAGTGCCTTCAGAAAGTATTCATACCCCTGCACTTATTCCACATTTTGTTATGTTACAGCCTGAATTCAAAATTGATTAAATAGATTTTTTCCCTCACCCATTATTCTGTACAGGCTTCCTTCTTTTCACGCTGTCATTTAGGTTAGTATTGTGGAGTAACTACAATGTTACTGATCCATCCTCAGTTTTCTCCTATCAGAGCCATTAAACTCTGTAACTGTTTTAAAGTCACCATTGGCCTCATGGTGAAATCCCTGAGTGGTTTCCTTCCTCTCCAAGTTTGGAAGGACTCCTGTATCTTTGTAGTGACTGGGTGTATTGATACAGCATCCAAAGTGGGATACTCGATGTCTGCTTTCTATTTTTTACCCATCAACCAATAGGTGCCCTTTGCAAGGCATTGGAAAACTTCCCTGGTCTTTGTGGTTGAATCTGTGTTTGAAATTCACTGCTAGACTGATAATTGTATGTGTGTGGTATAGAGATTAGGTAGTCATTCAAAAATCATGTAAAACACTATCATTGCACACAGAGTGAGTCCATGCAACTTATTATGTGATTTTTAAGCACATTTTTCCTCCTGAGCGTATTTAGGCTTGCCATAAGAAAGGGGTTAAATAATTACTCAAGACATTTCAACTTTTCATTTTTTATACATTTCTATAAAAACAAAATTCCACTTTGAGATTGGCCAGTGACACAAAATCTAAATGTAATCCATTTTAAATTCAGGCTGTAACACAACAAAATGTGGAAAAAGTCAAGGGTGTGTGAATACTTTCTGAAGCCACTGTAAACCGATATGCAAGAAAGCAGGGGGAAGTATCCACAGTTCCAGAGTGTCATAACGCTCCCAATGTACCTATTGGATTTGAGATTTGTCACCTGAGAAATCCTGGATGTGCAATAGGCAACTGTGACATTTCAAAACAACGTCATAAATAAATAAACAGGTTATTTATGTTCAGTGTGTTTCTCTTCACCTGGACCTTCATCTCCCTCTCCGTGTCCCAGATCCTGATGACCCTCACGTCTCCAGACGTCATCAGCAGCCCCGTCTCCTGCTCCCAGTCCACCACCATGCCTGCACCTAAGAGGACACTGGTTAGTAACACAGACAGAAAGATACAAGGGAGCACACACAGGCGGAAACCAATGGTTACCATTGACAACGACCCAGCTGTTAATGCCTGGGAGTTTGACGCATGATCTACCAGCTGAGCACGGGTTCTGATGGCATCTGCCAAGAGTTCTCAGACACTCAGACTGGCGGATGTAAACAGGAAACACACCATCTGAGTCAACTGTGGGTCAAATGAAAGGTCACTGTCTGACACCAGCCATCAGGATATCACTAATACCTATCCAACCCTAAGATTAGGGGGCTAGGGGTCGATTTGGAAGTGGACAAAAAGCCTTTCAGACGGTTGCCAACCCTGTGATTCACAACAGGCTGGGGTTAAAAGACCCACTCCTCTAGGGCGGCGCACAATTGGCCCAGCTCCGGATTAGGGGCGGGCTTTACTTTGCTCATCGCACTCTACTGTCTCCTTGTGGCGGGCCGGGTGCCTGGTCATCAGGTGAACAGTGTTTCCTCCGACACACTGGTGCGGCTGGCTTTCGGGGTCAAGCGGGCGGGTTTTAAGAAGCGCGGGTTGGCAGGTCAGGTTTCGGAGGACGCGTGACTCCACCTTCGCCTCCCGAGCCCGTTGGAGACTTACAGTGATGAGACAAGATGGACATTGGGTAGGGGGAAATAAAGGGGGTCAAAATAAATCAAATAGGACCAACTCCTCCACCAGATGTTGCTACTGGCAGGCAGCAGTGACAGGTTCTCACACCCAGAGAGAGAGAGAGGAGGACGAGAGGAGCCCTCAGCACCTCCATATGCTGCTACTGAGTGTGTGACACCCGGCAGAGGGCCGGGGGCGTAGCCTAACCTTGACAAACAGGCAAAGACTGGCAGAGGGAGACTGCTTCCCGGAGTGTTGTACTTGTGCTGTGTGATAGACAGGTGTGGAGAGGAACAGGGGATAACTCTGAAAAAGCGGCTACGGGCTTTGCAACACACACTGTAAACACACACACTTTCTCTAAGTGAATCGCACACAGCTTCTCTTCCTACTTTTCCACCTCCTACATATGATCTCCTTTCCTCTTCCCCATCATCAACAATCCCAACCCTGTTCTATCAGTCTGGTCCAAATCCCTCACAGCCCTGTTTCAAAGCCCCAGTGTGGCTAGCTCTGGCGTCACAGCTACGCGGGCTGTTAGCTAGCTCAGGCTCACATGCAGACGCGTGGGGGAACACTTCACAGAGTGTACTCAGTCACCCACAGAGCTGGGACCCTCACAACACACAAACTTCTGTGATTCCCCCGTTAAGCACACGCGTGCACACACTCACACACAAGCACACACACAGAACGACTGGCCCCATTCAGAGACAGAGGAAGAGGAGGCATTCCTTTGAAGTCCGGAGCTCTCTGTTAGTGAGAAATCTCTGGTTGATGAAGAGAGAGGAAGAGAATGCAGCAGAGAAACCCTGACCTTGTTTATTCTTACTATTCCAGGCAGATAGTACTAAAGTCAATGAATACAAGCAAGGGTTGGAAACCCCAAACATTTTGTTCTGAACAGAAGCACAATTTTGTTTTAGTTCCATTCCAATGTTCCGACCAGCATAATAAAGTTCTGAACCGGTTCGAACCAGTACCGGTTTATATATACACTGAATAAAAATATAAACTAAACGTGTAGTGTTGTTCCCATGTTTCATGAGCTGAAATAAACGATCCCATTCATTTTCCATATGCACAAAAAGCTTATTTCTCTCAAGATTTGTGCACAAATTTATTTACCTCCCTGTTAATGAGCATTTCTCTTTTGCCAAGATAATCCATCTACCTGACAGGTGTGGCATATCAAGAAGCTGATTAAACAGCATGATCATTACACAGGTGCACCTTGTCCTGGGGACAATAAAAGGCCACTTTAAAATGTGCAGTTTTGAGGGAGCGCGCAATTGGCATGCTGACTGCAGGAATGTCCACCAGAGCTGTTGCCAGATAATTTAATGTTAATTCCTCTACCATAAGCCACCTCCAAACGTAATTTCAGAGAATTTTGTAGTACATCCAACCAGCCTCGCAACCTAACCTAGAAAAATAGCTGGCAGGCAGACACTGGAAGGAGAAGTGTCTGTGTGACAGAGTGAGTGCTTTGAATGTCGCTTTTTGTGGGACAAAAAAAGAGAACGTTAATAACCGTCTCTCATGCTTTTAAAATAATAGTTATGTTCCCGAACACTAGAGATAACTTTCATTACCGGTTCTGTTTACGTTCCTCAAAAAACATAATTCTTTCCAGTTTTCGGTTTTGTTCTCTGAACCGGTTCCAACCCCTGCTTACAAGTCAACACACTGACTAAACCCAATGCCAGGAGAATAAGAGAACAAAACGGTCCACCCCATCTCGCTTGCTTTCTCTCTTTCCATCCCATCTTTTTTATACTCCCACTCCTTCACCACCTCAGGTTTTCCTCCACTCACTCCATCACCTCTCTTTTCTTCACTCCCTCCATACAGTTCAACCGTAACCAACTCCACTCAAAAACATTTCTCAGGCGTTGAAAGATTTCCCTTGCTTTAGGTCACATCAGGGTCAACGCATTGAGTTCATACACAGACTCTATATGCTACTAGTCAACTTCCCTAAAATGAGAGAATCAATCCCAGTTCCCTATGGCAGCCTAACCAGTGAGGCAGGGATTTGAGAAGTCCACACAGAAATCAATAGCGACATTATGTATGGAGATGTGTGACTGAGGGAGTGGATGAGGGAGTGCAGCCTAGGCATTGCTGCCTCGTCACAATCGGATTCTCAGGGTTCTTCTTATACACAGGGGAAAACCTCCTCGAATATATACTCTACCTCTCTCCCTCATTCTCACACTATCCCTCTCTCCCTCCATCTCAAATTCCCTCCCATCTGGAGGCCCATTGTTCTCCTTAATAACGACTACAAAAGCGGCTAATGATTTAGTTAGCATTAGCATCATGTATAATTGAATGGATATTCGGGGCTGCCTGTGCGTGGGTGTTGCTGGTGCATATATGTGCTAGTTGAGGTTAGCCCTATAGCTAGCGTTTGCATAAGCTAGCGTTAGCGGTCTCCAGTGGCTACGATAACCCCATTCCACTATTCACCTCTGCCCCTGGCTCTCATCCCTAATCCCCTTCTATAGCGCTCCTTATATATCCCTCAGTGTCACGTTATATTTCCATCACTCGTTATTTCTCTCTAGGGGACTAGCACTGCCTCTGCATTCTCATTCCACACCATTAATCACCTGTTGATGGACTGGCTCTCACATGCCGCAGGTTATTAAAGACTGCGCCCCGACTTCACACTTCCCTCCTCTCTCTCTTTTATTCCCTTAATCGTGTTTGCTTTGAAAGTGTCCTCCAGGACCCAGGTGATGGAATTAACTAGGACTACGCTGCACAAGCCTGTAACTAACGATGAGGCCGTCACCATGGATGGGGTTGATTTGATGGACACTGACACCGGTAGTTTATGACGCTTTTGGCGCTAGGCTAGTTAACCTGTGAGCTGACGAGAGAAAAAAAGCTCTAGAGTGGAGCCTGTATTTAACCTGTATTACAGGCTAAGGGACTCTGAGTGTTAGATCAGTGATTACTAAAAACTTTGGCACAGATATTTGGGTTGGGTCCAGAGTCGCTGAGACATCTGAGCCTTCTCTCATATTCAGTCTGTTTTAGTTTCTGTTTGTCCCTCTCTTCGTCTGTCTGTCCTCCCCCCTCTGTTCCACTCTCTGTGTACTTATCCTCTTTTAGTCCTGCATCTCCCAGCCACTACCTCCCAGAGGCCTTTTTAACAAGCCTCCAGCCATCCAGTGTATGTGGAGTAGGACTGCCCTACTTTCACTCAAACTTCCCCAGTCTCGTAAGAAAAAAAGAAAAAAAGAAAAGAAATGAAAAACTTCCTCAAGCTGCAGTAGAATGAGAGGAGAGATAGACGAGAGAGAGAATGAGAAAGGGGGGAGAGCGCAAGATGTTATAAACGACATCTGCATGAGAACTTAATTAGGTCTGCGCTCTGTCTGTGTGGACGGGAAGTCAATGTGGGTCTCCCTCTCCGGAATGCTAAACAAACACTAATGATAACTCCATAGGGTATAATGAGGGCTGAGAGGGAGACGGCGCTGCTCCACAACAGATAGAAAATAAACAGCACCCAAACAGGCAGGCAGGCTCTCCCATCTCTCACCCATCGCTTTCCCCCTCTCTCACTTTCCTCCGCTCTCGGTCAACCCCTCACTTTCTCTCCTCTCTTTCTCTCCCTGTCCCATCCATCTCTCTACCCTCCTTCCCAATCTCTATAGTCTTCATTCCGACACACTTCGCATGCCAATTCAGCTGCAGGGGAAAAACCCAAGTCTGGATGAAGACAGTTTTAAGGCCCCTTGCTTGGCTGTGGAGGGAACTAATCATGGGTACTGTAAGGAACTAATCATGGATACTGAGGCCAGTACCCATGAACTAATCATGGGTACTGGCCTCAGGGCTAGAGGAAGGAGGTCCATTAGTTCTACTATCAACATCCCACATTACCAGCAGGCCTCTAATTATACACATGATCCTCTAATTAGATGATTGAGGATGCCCTAAATATAATATGTTATAACCCATATGGGGGTGCCGTGTTGACAGTTGTAAGACTAATGGGGGTTCCCCGATTAGTACACGACTCCCACTGGAACTCCTGCAATTCCAACCCTGCAACGATACTGGGCCGATAGAACCAGAAACGGCACGTTCACGCTGGAGTTGAAGCATTGCTCTAACTACGTCTACACAAACGTTTTTTGTGATCATTTATTCATAAGGGTACATTTTTTTTTAACAATTCCTGAAAACTAAAATGACAATCACGCTATATCTGTGTGTGAAAGCTTACAGTTCAAACTAGACAGTCGTCTGGGCAGAGTTTGTCACCCTTCATGTCTGTTTTGTACATGACCACTGGTAGGAATACATGATACCAGCTTTGGCCAGTGGAGAGAGGGATACTGAAGAAAGGGAGGCCTGGGGGGGTGGGGGATCGTCAAATGGAGGGATGGACGGGTCAGGTTACAGGAGGAAGAAGTAGTGCAGGGGGCAGACTGCTGGAGTTTGTGCAGCACACTGAGTCAGGCGAGAGGGAAAGACGACGGCAGCACTCACCTCCCTGTCCCTTACTCCTGTCAAGATAGATGGAGACCCGCCTGGCCAGACCTGCAAGGGGAGGAGCAGAAAGGAGGAGGGAGATGGGGAGGCGCCGGGGAGGGGGGAAGGAGAGTCAGAAGCACATCAGCCCCAGCACGTCACACCGTTAGCAAGGACCCCCACATGCACAGACACACACACTCACTCTGACGCATACACGCAGTCTCGCACTCTCTCTGTGTATTAGTTTGTGCGAGTCTGACAGACAGACGGAGACCGACAGACACAATGAGCAGCGGAAGAACAAGGCCACAGTTTCCCCAGCATGACATCTTCCAAATGAACACCACTGACACGCCCGGATCAAAAACAGAGATATTACACTACTGGCTGTGCATTTAAAACAGGCTCCAGATAGCTACACTCCATCTTAAATCATACACTGCTCAAAAAAATAAAGGGAACACTAAAATAACATATCCTAGATCTGAATGAATGAAATATTGTTATTAAATACTTTTTTCTTTACATAGTTGAATGTGCTGACAACAAAATCACACAAAAATGATCAATGGAAATCAAATTTATCAACCCATGGAGGTCTGGATTTGGAGTCACACTCAAAATTAAAGTGGAAAACCACACTACAGGCTGTTCCAACTTTGATGTTATGTCCTTAAAACAAGTCAAAATGAGGCTCAGTAGTGTGTGTGGCCTCCACGTGCCTGTATGACCTCCCTACAACGCCTGGGCATGCTCCTGATGAGGTGGCGGATGGTCTCCTGAGGGATCTCCTCCCAGACCTGGACTAAAGCATCCGCCAACTCCTGGACAGTCTGTAGTGCAACGTGGCGTTGGTGGATGGAGCGAGACATGATGTCCCAGATGTGCTCAATTGGATTCAGGTCTGGGGAACGGGCGGGCCAGTCCATAGCATCAATGCCTTCCTCTTGCAGGAACTGCTGACACACTCCAGCCACATGAGGTCTAGCATTGTCTTGCATTAGGAGGAACCCAGGGCCAACCGCACCAGCATATGGTCTCACAAGGGGTCTGAGGATCTCATCTCGGTACCTAATGGCAGTCAGGCTACCTCTGGCGAGCACATGGAGGGCTGTGCGGCCCCCCAAAGAAATGCCACCCCACACCATGACTGACCCACCGCCAAACCGGTCATGCTGGAGGATGTTGCAGGCAGCAGAACGTTCTCCACGGCGTCTCCAGACTGTCACATGTGCTCATGTGCTCAGTGTGAACCTGCTTTCATCTGTGAAGAGCACATGGCGCCAGTGGCGAATTTGCCAATCTTGGTGTTCTCTGGCAAATGCCAAACGTCCTGCACGGTGTTGGGCTGTAAGCACAACCCCCACCTGTGGACATCGGGCCCTCATACCACCCTCATGGAGTCTGTTTCTGACCGTTTGAGCAGACACATGCACATTTGTGGCCTGCTGGAGGTCATTTTGCAGGGCTCTGGCAGTGCTCCACCTGCTCCTCCTTGCACAAAGGCGGAGGTAGCGGTCCTGCTGCTGGGTTGTTGCCCTCCTACGGCCTCCTCCACGTTTCCTGATGTACTGGCCTGTCTCCTGGTAGCGCCTCCATGCTCTGGACACTACGCTGACAGACACAGCAAACCTTCTTGCCACAGCTCGCATTGATGTGCCATCCTGGATGAGCTGCACTACCTGAGCCACTTGTGTGGGTTGTAGACTCCGTCTCATGCTACCACTAGAGTGAAAGCACCGCCAGCATTCAAAAGTGACCAAAACATCAGCCAGGAAGCATAAGAACTGAGAAGTGGTCTGTGGTCACCACCTGCAGAACCACTCCTTTATTGGGGGTGTCTTGCTAATTGCCTATAATTTCCACCTTTTGTCTATTCCATTTGCACAACAGCATGTGAAATTTATTGTCAATCAGTGTTGCTTCCTAAGTGGACAGTTTGATTTCACAGAAGTGTGATTGACTTGGAGTTACATTGTGTTGTTTAAGTGTTCCCTTTATTTTTTTGAGCAGTGTATATGCACCCTACGGCCTTGGCCAAAAGTAGTGCACTATATAGGGAATAGGGTGCATTTGGGATGCAGATTATATCTCATCCAAAAGCCTGGAGGGCAGAAGAGTCTAAATCCCCTGTACCACAGGGAAGACGAGTGTGTGTGTGTGTGTGCACCTTGTTGAATGCACGTGTGGTTGGTGTTCACGTATGCGAGTGTGAATGAGTGTGTATGTATGTATGTATGTATGTACACTGAGTGTACAAAACGTTAAGAACAGCCTCATAATATTGAGTTTCACTCCCTTTTGCCCTCAGAACTGCCTCAATTCGTAGCGGCATGGACTCTACAAGGTGTCAAAAGCGTTCCACAGGGAAGCTGTTGTCTCCAATGCTTCCTAGAATTGTGTCAAGTTGGCTGGATGTCCTTTGGGTAGTGGACCCTTCTTGAAACACACGGGAAACTGTTAAGCATGAAAAACCCAGCAGCGTTGCAGTTCTTGACACACAAACCAGTGCGCCTGGCACCTACTACCCCATTCAAAAGCACTTACATATTTTATCTTGCCCATTCACCCTCTGAATGGCGCACATACACAATCCATATCTCATTTGTCTCAAGGCTTAACAATCCTTTAACCGGTCTCCTCCCCTTCATCTACACTGATTGAAGTGGATTTAACAAATGACATCAATAAGGGATCATAGCTGTCACCTGGATTCACCTGGTCAGTCTATCATGGAAAGAGCATGTTTCGCACATGAATGTGTGTGTGTCCATGGGTGTACTGCGATACAACAGGACTAACTGCATATAGCATAGTGACAATTAACACCAATACAACTATTACATTGTGGAGGAGCTGGCAGCCTTGTTCTGCTAGAGGAAGATGAAACATAAAACCAACAAAGTCAACGTAGCAGGAAAGTAGCAAGCCAGAGTTAGAAGATCTCAATGAAAGGAGGCAAAATGACGAGGAATAGCACCCGACACAAGTTACTGGATGGAGGGGAGAGCCTGTGTTATGGAGATGGGGGAGATTTGGAAGGTCTGTGTTTGTGCTTCTGAAGCAGTTACATATCGGTGCCAACGATGATCTCACGATGGCATCTGTTCATTTGAACGGCGCTAGCTTGAGCTGTGCAGACCCTCCCTACCCGTCTCTACCCGTCTCTACCCTTCTCTACCCTTCTCTACCCTTCTCTACCTCCAAGGTAAAGTGGCGGTTACCCTGCTAAATCCTGATTGCGGAATACCTGACAGCTCTCCCTGTGACGCTAGTTAAGTGTGTCGCCTCTCAGAAGGTAGCCTGAGCAGGGACGCTGCTCATCTTTGTTAAGGGGGACACACAGAACACACATACACTCATAAGAATATAATTAATTTTTTATTTTACCTTTATTTAACTAGGCACGTCAGTTAAGAACAAATTCTTATTTTCAATGACGGCCTAGGAACGGTGGGTTAACTGCCTTGTTCAGGGGCAGAACGACAGATTTTTACCTTGTCAGCTCGGGGATTCGATCTTGCAACCTTTCGCTTACTAGTCCAACACTAACCACTAGACTACCTGCCGCCCCAGAGCGTGTCTCATTCTATGACTCTACACAGAGCTGTCAGAGCTAACGTCCTACCAGCTAGCGCACTCGCCTGCCCTCCTCCTACACGCCCACCACAGATAATAATTGAATGTGATTCAGCTATGTATTGAATGTCATACAACAGCTCATCCTTGACCTGTATGTACTCACACACTTCTTATATTTCTACTACCGTACATTTTAGTTACACTGTTTATACTCACCGCATACTTATTCATATACTGGATTCCTGACATAGCTCAACTCTTAATCGAGTGCTGCACATAGCATTCTTCGTATATCTCGTGGAAATTCATCTGGTGTACATACGTACAGATTGCGTTTGGATTACTGTTTACAGCGCTTTTTGGGTTGTTAATTAGATTCATACCGACGCGCTTCATTTCTTTACAGTTTACTGCATTGTTAGGAGCTAGTAACCATAAGTATTTCACAGCACCCGCTATGACATCTGCTAAACTGTGTACGCGACCAATAAACGTTGTTTTGATTTGACGCAATTCTAACTCAAGCCTATACTGCACCAAAACCTGGTGATCTGCATCAAAATAAATTCCTAGATTAGTATGAAACATTGCACATCGTCCCTGACAAATGAATGAATGAATGCAGAATGAAGCAGCCAATTTCCTGCACCTGCCATCCATAAGCATAGCCTATAATTCTCTGAATGGCCACATGTCAGAGAAATACAGAGAGGAACATAGACAAGCGATTGGCAGATGTAGAGTGGGAAATATGAGGGGGTTGGAGAATTAGTGGAAAGGGGATGTGGGGAGATGCGGGTCTGAATTCTGAGCGGGTGGGGAGGAGGGGGGACTTGAATGATTGTGGACACGAGGACTCGGTGGATTGAGGGTTTGGGGTAGTGGGGTGGTTGGGAATGGGTAAAGGTTGTATTGTGTGGCGGTGGTGGTGGGACGGGGGGTAAAACTGAGGTCGATGTGGCGGTACACTGAGGGTCTAGGCTGATAAACGGAGAGGGTCTAGGGGGGGTAAATAACGTGGTCTTTACTGTGGGCGCTGGAGGAGGGCTGACCTCGGGTGGTGGGGAGCATGTCGGACAGGCCCTGCCACGCCGTCACCATCTCGGGGTTCCGCTGGTCCGCAAAGTTCTTCCAGATACGCAACGCCCCGTCATCTAGAGGAGGAGGGGGGAGAGAGAGAGAGAGAGAGAGATAAGAGAAAAAAGAGCGAGAGAAAAAAGAGAGCAAGAGAAAGAGAGAGAGAGCAAAAGAGAGAGAGGATGGTTGGAGAAAGAGAGGAAGGGGGGCGACAGAGAAGGAAAAGTAAAGAGAAAAAAATGTTAGATATTATCATACAAGGTTAGAGGTCGCTAACAACCACCATATTTACACTTGCAAACACTTCCTCCCTTTGTGCCCAAGAGAGACGAAGCATGTGCACATGGATTTGCATTAACCACTATGGCCTCGAGCGCGTCCGTGACCTAAGAGTGCCGAAAGAACACAACAGAAGCACAGTCTATGGTTGTATCCCAAATGGCACCCTATTCCCTAGATAGGTGCACTACTTTTCACCAGAGCCCTATGGGTGCACTGTATAGGGAATAGGTTGCTGTTCGGGAGGCATCCTATCCCTTAACATGTATCTCTTAACAAATCTCTGAACAAAAGTTCTTACATTGGGTCTACACAAAGCAACTTTCAAGCAATTTGACATCGTCTCTTCAGCCTCTAGCCTCCTTCAACTTAACAAACTCATATGTACAATACAATGCGCTTGTGCCTCCCCTTCAAGCCTGGCACCTTCCCACTGCTTTCAAGCCTACACACACACAAATACCATGCTCCCTGCCACCCATTGTACAAAGGCACCGCAGACTAAACTGAAACTAAGTTCAAGGCCGTGTTAACAGGGTCTTGTTTCTCTAGTCCTCCTGAACAGACTGCCAAAGAATCCCAGAGCGTTCAGTTGAGCCACTTAGCCTAGGTAGCCATGTTTCAATGTACACTCTGTTCTTCCTAGAAGTAATGACTCATCGTGCTCAATCCTTCACGTCAAGGTAGGGAAGAACTTCAAATACGGATGTATTTTGAAAGTATTCAGACAGGATCGCAAACCTGGGTGAATGAATGGCCATGTTTAAAATGACAGACAAAACCACATTACTGTATATGACTTTGGAGCCGCAAAGCATTTTAACACAGCCCAGCGATAATTGGTTTGACATGAGAAATAAAGTGAACAGCAATTCAACATAATGCTGCCGACTTCATTCCTTTTAGAATTATTTAAGAGTGCATTTTTCACCCAGGGAACAATGTGTGCGTGCGCGCTCCTGTCTGAGGATGTGAGGTAGGCGTTTGAGGCTGGCTTATTAAGGCTTCAAGGTCTAGGAGAAAGAAAACATGCACATTTATTTACTGCAAATTGATGGTGTCCTTGAATTGAGGCAACTTGGGTCCATTTAGTTTCTGCATTTAGTTCGATTGGGTGACGCTGAAGTGATTGACTGACTGGGAGTTTGTTCTATTATTTTTTTTTTTACGTGTGTGTGTGCTTGCATATGTCTGTGTGACGCGCAAGATGATTGAGTCTGAGTGTATGTGCGTGTTCGTGAGATGATCGAGGGGGGGATAATTTATATTCTACTTTATCCACAGCAACTTAAAGGAGCAATTCGGGTTAAGTGCCTTGCTCAAGGACACGGCAGCAAATGTTTCACCTAGTCGGCTTGGTGATTCGAACCAGCAACTTTTTCGGTTACTGGCCCAACGCTCTTTAACCGCTAGGCTACCTGCCTGTGTGTACAGTAAATAGGTGTGTACAGTGAATAGGTGTGTACGGTGTATGTGTGTGTGTGTGTGTGTGTGTCTGACCTGTAGCAGTGAGCAGCAGGGAGTAGTCATGTCCGTTGAGGTACTCCATAGCTGTGATGCGAGTGTAGCGAGGGTTCCCGTTGTAGAAATAGTCCAACCTCTCCGCCTTCTCCCAGTCCCAGAAACTACAGAAAAACATATACACTTCAGTCACTTCCGTCACTTCCAGCACTTCCAGCACTTCCAGCACTTCCAGCACTTCCAGCACTTCCAGCACTTCCAGCACTTCCAGCACTTCCAGCACTATACATCAAACAAAGTGTCTGTAGCACTGCCAGCTATGTCTCTATGTGCGTCACTGGACTGTGTCATGGCCCTGATAGGGGACAGACTTTTCTCAGGGCTGCCACTACAGCATGTGTCTGAATGACCTGGTTCTGATGACTTTCAAACTCTTTTCACAGAGAGGAACACAAATAACCCACACCATATGGCTTGTTTCCACATATCCAGTCCTCTCAGATCAGCAAACAAACACAGTCAATGGACACATCTCGAATGGCTTCCTATTTGTCATATACTGCAGTGCTCCTTGTGTGAATAGTTTCTGAAGGCGCTGTTTGTCTCTGGCCAAAGTAGAGCATTACGTACAGGGACAGACTCATATGAGACAGTCAATAACGCGCTTCAAATATAGCTGAGGCGTCGCGAACAAGATGGCAGTCTCTCACCAGATGCTGTCTTTGTCTGCCACGGCGATGCAGGGGTTGAAGGGGTGGAACTTGACCACGGAGGGAACGCCAGGGTTACGGTTGATGAAGATCTGGTCGTCCAGACGGGTCACGCCTAGAGGGGGAGGAGACACCGAGCACTATCAGTCACCTGACACCAAACAAGAATCAAACAGTCAGTCATAGATAAATAAAAATGTACCAAACGTAAACGGTCAAACAATACAATCTATATATATTATTTGGCTTCATCAATTCATGAAAATAAGTCAAGTGGTCTGTATTTATATGGGCGTGTGACTGTAGTATCACGATAGTAAAGATATGTTTGGATGAAAACCCTCTTGTAACTCCCATAAAGACCAGAATATTTGCTAGTGAGAGCCCTATTCAATAGTCCTACAGTCACGTTTACAATCCTCGTCTAAAAGGTCTGGCTACGCTGCCATGACAAGCATCGCTTGTGTCGTCGAGGTGTCCTTCGGCTATCTGGAATGTCTCAAAGTGGACTGTCAGGAATTTCAGAGAGGAAATACTAATTGGAAAAAATATTTCATAAAGTCGGGAACAAAAGAAATACCGGAGGAAAAGGTTTTTAATCTAGCCTAGCAAGACCTTGGCAAGGACTTCCGACTCTGTACTTGGTGATCAAAAGCTGAAAAGGTGTTCATTAAAAGCTAGTCTTGTCTGTGTCGTTTTCTCTACCATGCAAAATTCAATACTGCGAGCGGGAAACCTTGTATTGTTGCTTTCAGCAAACTCATCACGTTTTTCATCACAAATAAAACAGTGAAAAACAGACTTCAATCAGTTTTTTTAGAAGCCTTTGAGGTTGATTCCCCGGCTCTCTTCTTTCCTGTCTCTGTTCCCCGGCTCTCTTCTCTCCTGTCTCTGTTCCCCGGCTCTCTTCTCTCCTGTCTCTGTTCCCCGGCTCTCTTCTCTCCTGTCTCTGTTCCCCGCCTCTCTTCTCTCCTGTCTCTGTTCCCCGGCTCTCTTCTCTCCTGTCTCTGTTCCCCGGCTCTCTTCTCTCCTGTCTCTGTTCCCCGGCTCTCTTCTCTCCTGTCTCTGTTCCCCGGCTCTCTTCTCTCCTGTCTCTGTTCCCCGGCTCTCTTCTCTCCTGTCTCTGTTCCCCGGCTCTCTTCTCTCCTGTCTCTGTTCCCCGGCTCTCTTCTCTCCTGTCTCTGTTCCCCGGCTCTCTTCTCTCCTGTCTCTGTTCCCCGGCTCTCAATCAGTTTTTTTAGAAGCCTTTGAGGTTGATTCCCCGGCTCTCTTCTCTCCTGTCTCTGTTCCCCGGCTCTCTTCTCTCCTGTCTCTGTTCCCCGGCTCTCTTCTCTCCTGTCTCTGTTCCCCGGCTCTCTTCTCTCCTGTCTCTGTTCCCCGGCTCTCTTCTCTCCTGTCTCTGTTCCCCGGCTCTCTTCTCTCCTGTCTCTGTTCCCCGGCTCTCAATCAGTTTTTTTTAGAAGCCTTTGAGGTTGATTCCCCGGCTCTCTTCTCTCCTGTCTCTGTTCCCCGGCTCTCTTCTCTCCTGTCTCTGTTCCCCGGCTCTCTTCTCTCCTGTCTCTGTTCCCCGGCTCTCTTCTCTCCTGTCTCTGTTCCCCGGCTCTCTTCTCTCCTGTCTCTGTTCCCCGGCTCTCTTCTCTCCTGTCTCTGTTCCCCGGCTCTCTTCTCTCCTGTCTCTGTTCCCCGGCTCTCTTCTCTCCTGTCTCTGTTCCCCGGCTCTCTTCTCTCCTGTCTCTGTTCCCCGGCTCTCTTCTCTCCTGTCTCTGTTCCCCGGCTCTCTTCTCTCCTGTCTCTGTTCCCCGGCTCTCTTCTCTCCTGTCTCTGTTCCCCGGCTCTCTTCTCTCCTGTCTCTGTTCCCCGGCTCTCTTCTCTCCTGTCTCTGTTCCCCGGCTCTCTTCTCTCCTGTCTCTGTTCCCCGGCTCTCAATCAGTTTTTTTTAGAAGCCTTTGAGGTTGATTCCCCGGCTCTCTTCTCTCCTGTCTCTGTTCCCCGGCTCTCTTCTCTCCTGTCTCTGTTCCCCGGCTCTCTTCTCTCCTGTCTCTGTTCCCCGGCTCTCTTCTCTCCTGTCTCTGTTCCCCGGCTCTCTTCTCTCCTGTCTCTGTTCCCCGGCTCTCTTCTCTCCTGTCTCTGTTCCCCGGCTCTCTTCTCTCCTGTCTCTGTTCCCCGGCTCTCTTCTCTCCTGTCTCTGTTCCCCGGCTCTCTTCTCTCCTGTCTCTGTTCCCCGGCTCTCTTCTCTCCTGTCTCTGTTCCCCGGCTCTCTTCTCTCCTGTCTCTGTTCCCCGGCTCTCTTCTCTCCTGTCTCTGTTCCCCGGCTCTCTTCTCTCCTGTCTCTGTTCCCCGGCTCTCTTCTCTCCTGTCTCTGTTCCCCGGCTCTCTTCTCTCCTGTCTCTGTTCCCCGGCTCTCATCTCTCCTGTCTCTGTTCCCCGGCTCTCTTCTCTCCTGTCTCTGTTCCCCGGCTCTCTTCTCTCCTGTCTCTGTTCCCCGGCTCTCTTCTCTCCTGTCTCTGTTCCCCGGCTCTCTTCTCTCCTGTCTCTGTTCCCCGGCTCTCTTCTCTCCTGTCTCTGTTCCCCGGCTCTCTTCTCTCCTGTCTCTGTTCCCCGGCTCTCTTCTCTCCTGTCTCTGTTCCCCGGCTCTCTTCTCTCCTGTCTCTGTTCCCCGGCTCTCTTCTCTCCTGTCTCTGTTCCCCGGCTCTCTTCTCTCCTGTCTCTGTTCCCCGGCTCTCTTCTCTCCTGTCTCTGTTCCCCGGCTCTCTTCTCTCCTGTCTCTGTTCCCCGGCTCTCTTCTCTCCTGTCTCTGTTCCCCGGCTCTCTTCTCTCCTGTCTCTGTTCCCCGGCTCTCTTCTCTCCTGTCTCTGTTCCCCGGCTCTCTTCTCTCCTGTCTCTGTTCCCCGGCTCTCTTCTCTCCTGTCTCTGTTCCCCGGCTCTCTTCTCTCCTGTCTCTGTTCCCCGGCTCTCTTCTCTCCTGTCTCTGTTCCCCGGCTCTCTTCTCTCCTGTCTCTGTTCCCCGGCTCTCTTCTCTCCTGTCTCTGTTCCCCGGCTCTCTTCTCTCCTGTCTCTGTTCCCCGGCTCTCTTCTCTCCTGTCTCTGTTCCCCGGCTCTCTTCTCTCCTGTCTCTGTTCCCCGGCTCTCTTCTCTCCTGTCTCTGTTCCCCGGCTCTCTTCTCTCCTGTCTCTGTTCCCCGGCTCTCTTCTCTCCTGTCTCTGTTCCCCGGCTCTCTTCTCTCCTGTCTCTGTTCCCCGGCTCTCTTCTCTCCTGTCTCTGTTCCCCGGCTCTCTTCTCTCCTGTCTCTGTTCCCCGGCTCTCTTCTCTCCTGTCTCTGTTCCCCGGCTCTCTTCTCTCCTGTCTCTGTTCCCCGGCTCTCTTCTCTCCTGTCTCTGTTCCCCGGCTCTCTTCTTTCCTGTCTCTGTTCCCCGACTCTCTTCTTTCCTGTCTCTGTTCCCCGACTCTCTTCTTTCCTGTCTCTGTTCCCCGACTCTCTTCTTTCCTGTCTCTGTTCCCCGACTCTCTTCTTTCCTGTCTCTGTTCCCCGACTCTCTTCTTTCCTGTCTCTGTTCCCCGACTCTCTTCTTTCCTGTCTCTGTTCCCCGACTCTCTTCTTTCCTGTCTCTGTTCCCCGACTCTCTTCTTTCCTGTCTCTGTTCCCCGACTCTCTTCTTTCCTGTCTCTGTTCCCCGACTCTCTTCTTTCCTGTCTCTGTTCCCCGACTCTCTTCTTTCCTGTCTCTGTTCCCCGACTCTCTTCTTTCCTGTCTCTGTTCCCCGACTCTCTTCTTTCCTGTCTCTGTTCCCCGACTCTCTTCTTTCCTGTCTCTGTTCCCCGACTCTCTTCTTTCCTGTCTCTGTTCTCTCCTGTCTGTTGCCTGCCCTCTTTTTTCTTCCCCACTCTTGACCCTCTATCCTGTTTTACTCGTCTCCTTTCTCACTTACTCAGTCTCTACTCCTCCCTCTCTATTCTTTGTCACCCTCTAACTCCCCCTATCGGTCTCTCTCGCTTTCTTTTTAAATGTACCCCCTCCCTTCCCCTGTCTGTCCATCTCCCCAGAGGCAGGAGAATGAATGAGGGCAGCCCTGATCTTTTAGTCTCTCAACTTTAGAGGATGGCAGAAAGGGATGGTTAAAAGCGGAGAGAGCGATACATGCGTATGTGAGCCTCAGCTCTGACGCCAATGGACTCGTGAGTGTGTGTTTGTGTCCTGTGTGTGTATGTCCTGTGTGTGTGAGTGTGCGTACGCCCGTGTGTGTTGTAGGAGCTGGCAGTGACGTGGGAGTGTTAGCCATTCTGTTTGAGCAGGCTCTGACTTCAAAGGGGGAGCTGGGGAGCTGCGCTGAAGCCTGGGGTCTTTAATGTGTGTGTGTAGTGTGTGTGTGTGTGTGTGGGGGGGGGGGTGTCTCTCTGACACAGAGAGACCCGTCTGGCAGAGCTTTTGGAACAAGGGGGGTTTCCAATAGATCCTCGCTCCCACTCTAACTTCATATGCATACTCACGGTCCCCTCACTGGTTTGTTTCACTCTTCAAATATCTCCCTATCCCTCTGCCACGGTATGTGTGACAGTGCATGGGCACAGTTTTTTTCATCTATACTGTGGGTGAGTGACAGCAAATCTACACAAGTGTGTGTGTGTGTAGATATGCATAGTGTATCTGCGTATTTATGTGTAGCTACGCATAGTGTTTGTGTGTGTCACCTCTCTGTGTGATGCGTTGGCTCTGTTTTCGAACGCGGGCGTTCCTCAGGAACCTCCACTCCCTCTCTTTCCTCACCTGACTCTCCACATCATGCTCCTCTGGAATCTAGAGAGAGAAAGAGAGAGAGAGTTGAAGTTGGAAGTTTACGTACACTTAGGTTGGAGTCATTAAAACTCCTTTTTCAACCACTCCACAAATTTCTTGTTAACAAACTATAGTTTTGGCAAGTCGGTTAGGATGTCTACTATGTGCATTACACAAGTACATTTTCCCACAATTGTTTACAGACAGATTAATTCACTATCACAATTCCGGTGGGTCAGAAGTTTACATACACTAAGTTGACTGTGCCTTTAAACAGCTTGGAAAATGATGTCATGGCTTTAGAAGCTTCTGATAGGCTAATTGACATCATTTGAGTCAATTGGAGGTGTACCTGTGGATGTATTTCAAGGCCTACCTTCAAACTCAGTGCCCCTTTGCTTGACATCATGGGAAAATCTGCTAAGACCTCAGGGAGCAATTTCAAAACGCCTGAAGGCACCACGTTCATCTGTACAAACAATAGTATGCAAGTATAAACACCATGGGACCACGCAGCCATCATACCGCTCAGGAAGGAGACACGTTCTGTCTCCTAGAGTTGAACGTACTCTGGTGCGAAAAGTGCAAACAATCCCAGAACAGCAGCAAAGGACCTTGTGAAGATGCTGGAAGAAACAGGTACAAAAGTATCTATATCCAGGGTAAAACGAGTCCTATATCGGCATAACCTGAAAGGCCGCTCAGCAAGTAAGAAGCCACTGCTCCAAAACCGCCATAAAAAAGCCAGACTACTGTTTGCAACTGCACATGGGGACAAAGATCGTACTTTTTGGTGAAATGTCCTATGGTCTGATGAAACAAAAATAGAACTGTTTGGCCATAATGACCATCGTTATGTTTGGAGGAAAAAGGGGGACGCTTGCAAGCCGAAGAACACCATCCCAAACGTGAAGCACTGGGGTGGCAGCATCATGTTGTGGGGGTGCTTTTCTGCAGGAGGGACTGGTGCACTTCACAAAATAGATGGCATCATGAGGTTGGAAAAGTATGTGGATATATTGAAGCAACATCTCAAGACATCAGTCAGGAAGTTAAAGCTTGGTCGCAAATGGATCTTCCAAACGGACAATGACCCCAAGCATACTTCCAAAGTTGTGGCAAAATGGCTTAAGGACAACAAAGTCAAGGCATTGGAGTGGCCATCACAAAGCCCTGACCTCAATCCTATTGAAGATTTGTGGGCAATACTGAAAAAGTGTGTGCGAGCAGGGAGGTCTACAAACCTGACTCAGTTACTTACACAACTTATTGTGGGAAGCTTGTGAAAGGCTACCTGAAACGTTTGACCCAAGTTAAACAATTTAAAGGCAATGCTACCAAATACTAATTGAGTGTACGTAAACTTCTGACCCACTGGGAATGTGATGAAATAAATAAAAGCTGAATCAATAATTCTCTACTATTATTCTGACATTTCACATTCTTAAAATAAAGTGGTGATCCTAACTGACCTAAGACAGGGAATTTTGACTAGGATTAAATGTCAGGAATTGTGAAAAACTGAGTTTAAATGTATTTGGCTAAGGTGTCTGTAAACTTCCGACTTTAACTGTACATGTTTTATTTATATTAGATTGAATAGGGCAGAAGCATGTCTAAACTGGAAGTGGTTACAGAGCTAAAAGAGGAAGACACACTTGCTTCCCTTCCTCTCTTTCTCCTCCAATTATACTCCTTCATGGTCTTGTATAAAGACAAGAGCTTCTTGCTACTGGGCTAAATGAACATGGTTGCCTCTCAGGCTGCTAAGTGTTCTCTCCCACGTTTCAACCCACCCTTATCCTCTTCCTGCCCATCTAACACTCTCTTATCTCACCCTCTCCTCCTCCTCCTCCTCTCTTTCTGTCATCCCATTCTTTGGAATGATGGGTTAATGAGATAAATGAAGAGGATCGCCTCGTAGGCTTGAAGTGTTAAAAGCTCTATCCTTGCTTGTCTTCTCTCCTCCCCCCTCTATCCATTCATTAACCCCTCCCTCCCTCCCTCCCTCCCTCCCTCTCCATCCATCCATCGCCTCTCTTTGAGGGCTGCCTCTCAGGCTGTGTTGAGGGGTTTTCTCCTCCCTCACACTCCCATAGCCCCCTCTTTCTCTCTATCCATTCATCCCTCTTTTTGAGGGCTGCCTCTCAGGCTGTGTTGAGGGTTTCCTCCATCCCTTAGTCCCTGACAGGGAGAGAATCATTAGCGAACATCAATGGAGGTCCTCTGGTGTAATTGCAGAGGGCAAGGAAGGGATTGAGTTTATGTGTTTCTGTGCATGTGTGCATTTCTGTGTAGATATGTGTGTTTCTAAGTGGATGTGTGTGCATGTCTGTTTCTGTGCGTCCGTGTGTGCGCACACATTTCTATGGAGATATGTGTGTGTACGTGTCCCTGTATAGCTGTAACCATTAGCATTATGGACAGGGCTGGTAATGTACAGAGAAAGGCTGTAATGGAGTGTAATGGTGAAGTGTTGTGAGGCCAGAGTGTTGCTGCTTATTAAGTACATGCCCCACCAGGCTCCCTGCTCTGCCCTCTGAATACTAAACACTAACAGAGCAGCCACACACTGACTGCATCCCAAATGGCACCCTAGTCCCTATGTACTTTTGCCCAGGGCCCATAGTGCGTTTTATAGGGGATAGGGAGCCATTTCGGACACAGCCACTGACTGCTACTGCAGCTGCAACCGCATGTGGATTCATATGCTCTGGTAATCACCACCAAGCACTCACAGTGACATAACATGTAGAGGGGTGGAGGGAGGGACAGATGGAGGGGGGTGGAGCGAGACAGGGAGAGAGACAGGGATGGTGGAGACAGGGAGAGAGACAGGGAGAGAGACAGGGATGGTGGAGAGAGAGAGAGTAGAAGGGGAGAGAGAGAAAGAGTCGAAGGGGGGAGAGAAAAAGAATGATTAAATAAAGGAAATAGCGTGTGCAAGTCACTGTTTGCTTGTACATCTCTACAGAGCTAAGGCCTGCCTCAGTCAGAGCTGATGAGTGTGTGTGTCAAGGTGAGAGGCTGTCATGATGCTGGGTCTCAGCTAGGGCTGCAGGATATGGGCAAATAATCTAATTGGCATGACATCGAATGAAAAAAGCCCTAGCTGGGTGTAGCGACTCCTATAACTGCATTGCCAAGGCACGTGTGTGTGTGAGAATGTGTGTGTGTGAGGACACAGTGTGTGTATGTGTGTGCGCAAGTTTGTGTGTTGGAGTGAGTGAGTGTATGTGTGTGTCTGTGTGGAGACAGCCATACACATGACTCAGCTGCTTCCTCTGACCATCAAAAGAAGGTCAGGTGCTGTAACAGGCTTAACAGCTTCCTTGAACAGGTACTGAGACACACTACAGTTTTATGTGTGTGTGTGTGTGTGTGTGTGTGTGTGTGTGTGTGTGTGTGTGTGTGTGTGTGTGTGTGTGTGTGTGTGTGTGTGTGTGCAAGAGAGACGGTGAGAGAGAGAATGTGAGAGCGAGTATGTGAGAGCGTGTGAGAGAGAGGAAGAAAGAGGGATGAAAATAGAAAGAGAAGTGTAGTACAGTACCTTCATAACAGGCTGAGCAAAGTACTTGGCGCTCCAGTCACACAGCCCTGTAGACAGGTTGGCATTCATGTAGGCCTTGTGACCTCCTGGGTCATCTGCATCATCCCCGGCCTGACACACACGCGCAAACACACACAGACAATTACAAATATTCAAATTTTAACACACTACCACCAATACACACCACCACAGTCTCAGAATTCACTGTAAAAGATCATCCAAAAATAATGAATCAAACAGATGAAATTGACAAAAATTAAGCAACATTTTTTATCCAGAAGCCTTAATTGAGCAATTGAGGTAATTAGCATACAATTCTGGTTCTAATGGGTATGCTAGTGGAGTCCAGAGACTACATTTCTTCTCAAGTGCCACTTCTTCCTTTACTATAGACTTCAGAAGAAAGTTAAGAAAAGTTGCTGTCCCTCAAAATGTTCTTCCGTTATTTCTTCCGTTTCTCCTTTAAGAAACAAGTTGAACAGAAATGAGTTCTTAGATGTCAGGGTACCTGTTCAGAGCCGGAGGGCCCCTTGTCGAACATCTTGCGCGTGCGGGGGAACTGGTGGGAGTGGGGGGCCTGTCCGCCCAGCGTGGGGGTGTAGGGGGGTCGCGTGGGGGGCTGTTCTCCACCACGTGTCGGGGGTTTGGGCACCTCGTTGGTCAGACTGGAGCTGCTGGCACTGGGCATGGGGGGAGAACCACTGGGGGAGAGGTAGATTTGGGAGGGAGAGGGAGGTTAGTGTCGGTGGCAGGAGAACATTGGTGAGAAAATGAGGACGGTGGATGTAAAGTAGTGTGTGTGTGTCTGCTACGCCAATATTCCTGGTAGGGTTAAGAGTATGAAGACTGTGTGTAATATGAGTTGAGCGTGCGTCTTGTGTGTGTGAGCGCATGCATGTCACTCACCCTGCCTGGTGGATGTGTGCCCCCTTGCTGGTGGGGCTGGCGGGGGCCGACTGGGTGAGAGAGCCAGAGTCCAGGATCCTCTGGGGCCGAGCGTTCATAGTGGCCTGGGGAGACAGAGACAGAGACAGGGCCTGAGAGACCGGCGACAGGAGGAGAAGAGAGACGGAGAGACCGGAGGAGAGAAGAGAGAGCAGGAGTACAAAAAGTGAGGAATGAGAATAGCCATGAAGAGCTCAATGCAACATAAGCAAACAGGCTAAACCACACTTTGTAAGGAAACTTACTGTACTATGTTCAGTAACTTGGACAGTGAACTTCTACTGTATTTCAACATATTACCCTTCAACACATGATCTACACAACAACACCAGCAACAGCCAGACACCTTGAAATCCTCCCGGTACTGCACCCATCAATAACAGAATCAATGCCAGTACACACTGAAACAGATATTCACCAGAGGAGAGTAAAACTCAATAAGGGAAACCTGATGAATAACAGTGAGTTGTTTACAAAAGCCTGAGCAGAGAGAAAAACCTGGTTAGCTTTAGGAGATACAGTTAACACCAGCAAACATACTTTACCATCTGGAAATGCCAGTAGTAGTGTGTGTATTGTGTGTGTGTGTGGGTTGCGGCAGCATCAATTACTTGTGTTTGCAGGCGAGCGCTTCATTAAAAAGAAGCACAGAAATGACAGTCGTTACGGACGGGCTGTCACTAATCTGAGAGGCTTCACAAACCGCAGGAGTAAAATATGAATAAGGTGGGAGAAAACAAGTAATTATCACACACCACCACGTTGGCGCATCTTGGCAAAAATCTCTTAACATGCGCACACGCACAAACAGACACCATCACAGCGAGAGAGAGAGCTGAGAAGCAGTATTTGTTTGTTTTTTGACAGAAATCTTCAAAAGGGTAAAATTTCTCTCATCTCCCACTGGGAGTCTTTGCTAAGTGTTAATTGAGATGCTCATATCAACTAAGGAACAATGGAGATATGGAGCTTTCCCTCTGTACAGAGTCCAGGTATCATTATTAAACAATAGTCATAGCAAGTGGAAGAAAAGGAGAGAGAATAGCAAAAGGAGGAAGATGTGAAACGTGCCATTTTATGACAATCAGTAAGAGCTGGTGATGAAGTCGGTCTGACAGCGTAACCGGGATGTAACATACACTGTCATAATGATTCTTGCATGGAAGACAATAGGTATCGTTACCCCACAGACTAAGCTTCCTGTATGCAAAACATACCATTGTTGAGTAACTGTGTCCCATAATTGTATGGTATAAAGTGCTTGGTTCGAACCGACGCGTTCCAACATTGGCGCATAGTCATCATCGACGCATGGAAAACATGCGTATCGTTCCCCAATTGGCAACGCTTCCCAGCAGAACATAGAATTGCTGCGTAATTGTGTCCAATAATTGCATGGCATTCAGTGCCCGGCTGGTTCAAACCAACTCGTTCCACCACCAGTGTGTGCATAGTCATCTTCGCCGCATAGCTGTATGGTTTCCCCATAGACAACGCTTCCTAACGTAATGCACTCAAAACATGACATATTGTTGCATAACTGTACGCTGCCCGAGTTCTTCACTCGAACAGACGCGTCCAGTTCCGCCACCGGTGCACTTAACGGAGACGCCAACGCGGCGCTGAGGAACATCCTGCCCCCCCCATCTACTTACTTCCCTTACTTATTCATCACTTCCAAAAGCCAAGCTAACAAAATGCACACAGCTAGAGAGATACTGTAGAGTATATATAAACCCTGTTATCACAAGGGGCTTCCCGGCGGGCCAGGAGACCTGCGGCCCAACTGCTTCTGCAGCAGACAACGTTAACGGCAGCTAGGTCCCAAATGGCACCCTATTCCCTATTTGGTGCACTACTGGGCCCTGGTGAAAAGTAGTGCACTGTGTAGGAAATAGGGTGCCATTTGGGATGCAAACAGCCAGTATCTCTATACTTGTGAGTGTTGAATTATTCAAAAGGGGGATTTAAATGTTCTGCGGGCGCACACAAGTACAGAACACCTCCCTGATCAACGATAATAGCCCCGTGAAGTGGTCTCAAACTGAGGTGTGATTGGTTGGAAGGGGACGTGGTCTGATTCAAGGAGCAATCTGATTGTTAGAGGGAGTACCGAGGGGGAAGGATTGTGGAAGTCAGAGTGGTGATTTTCTGCTGAGTAAGACAGTAAGGCCCAGAGATTGTGGGTTGAGAAGAGTGGGTAGGTCATGATCTCATGCAGTGGGTTTTAAAGCTTTTTCTACCAGTGTTTCCCCAAATGTGCAAGAGACATTCATCAAGCCTGATCCCAGATCAGTTTGTGCTCTCTTGCTAACTCCTACTGGTGGTCTGTAGGAGTCGGCACAAGAGAAAACCAGATCTGGGACCAAAAAGGGGTATTCATTCGGAACCAACCAGAAGCAAACGGGCTGAAATGGGAAGGGACCTACCTGAACTTGTGCAATAAGAAACCCTGTTGCAGGCTAACATTCACCCACAACGCACCGGGACGACTGATATTAGACTGTGAGAGAGTAGCAAAGACTCGCATCCAAATTCTACTTCAATCTTATCATCACAAAGTATGGACCACATACAAAAATAACCAATTAACCTTTAGGCTTAAACCTCTTAAGGGGCGGCAGGTAGCCTAGTGGTTAGAGCGTTGGGCCAGTAACCCGAAAGATTGCTGGATCGAATCCCCGAGCTGACAAGGTAAAAATCTGTCATTCTGCCCCTGAGCAAGGCAGTTAACCCACTGTTCCCTGGGCGCCGATGACGTGGATGTCGATTAAGAAAGCCCCTCGCACCTCTCTGATTCAGAGGGGTTAAATGCGGAAGACACATTTCAGTTGAATGCATTCAATTGGACAACTGACTAAAAAATGCACTAAATGTTCATTTGGAGAACATAGAGACTTGCATGCGTTTCACACTTCCATCCTCCTTGGCACCTGGCAACTAGGCGCTAAAAATCCTAATTAAAACAGAATTGGATTTGCTCGGTTGGACACTTAAACCAATGAGATAATTTCTCTGCTTGTCAATGGAAGGTTGTCGAGAGCTCTGTCTTTAACGGACGCGGGCTGCACCAAACTGTTACGCACTCCAGTCAATAATGTGTTTAGCACGGGACACTGAATACCTGGATTGACACTTGTTTTTAAGTGTGTGTGTGAAGGTGTGGGTAGACCCGCTTTGTTCTTCCCTTTGAAGTGCTGCCAGGCTGAAGAGTGTGTGAGGACTAGGTAAGTGGGAAGTAGAGAATCACTGCATCCGTGTGAGATGGCCTTTTCTTGTTGACGGGAGTAAAGTTGAAGTTTCAAGTTTTATTAGTCGCATGAACAGGACACACATGGTAGACAGCGTCCAATGGAATGCTAACACGCAGGTTCTTTAGCGACAACGCAACAAGAAAAAGTGACGCTAAGAATACGAACATAAAATCAACGGCTCAGTAGGATAGAATGGGTTGCATAAGCGTAATACAGGAAGACACAATTTACAGTGCACTATTTGTTTGTGTGTGTCTATGTCACATCACAGACACAGTTTAAGTCTTCTCCATCTCATTGCTTGTTCATTAACTTTCATTTCACCGGGTAAGTTGTTAGAGAAAAAAAGTCTCTACGGCAATGATCATTTAGAGGTTAAATCAGTCAATTTGAACCTGGAGTAGAATGTATTGTGAGGGCGGGGTGGCTGATAAAAGAAAATCCTCCTAAAAACATCTTAGGAAGGAAAACTTTCGGGAGATGAAACAACCACTGCAATAGAGAGATGATAGTTCCTCCCATGCTCATCTACAGACGGATCAAAAGAGCAGGAAACAACAAAGAGAGAGATGTGCATCCCAAATGACACCCTATTCACCATGTAGTGCACTACTTGAATAGGGGGTCATTTTGGGACACGTACAGAGATGCACAGGGATTTCCACCTAGGCTTCCCCCCGTTTCTGTCTCAGAGAAGAGTAGCACAGGACTGTGGATTGTGTTGAGGAGAAAGAGTGAGTACACTGGAGACGATAACTTTCCTGAGACTGCAGCAGTGGCCCATATTGTATATTTTAAAAATACTGCGGCATCATACATTCGAGTCTATTGCAATGTTTCATACATTAGAGTCTGTTGCAGTGCCGAATACATTAGAGTCTACTGCAACGTTTCATACATTAGAGTCTACTGCAACGTTTCATACATTAGAGTCTACTGCAACGTTTCATACATTAGTCTACTGCAACGTTTCATACATTAGAGTCTACTGCAACGTTTCATACATTAGAGTCTACTGCAACGTTTCATACATTAGAGTCTACTGCAACGTTTCATACATTAGAGTCTACTGCAACGTTTCATACATTAGAGTCTACTGCAACGTTTCATACATTAGAGTCTACTGCAACGTTTCATACATTAGAGTCTACTGCAACGTTTCATACATTAGAGTCTACTGCAACGTTTCATACATTAGTCTACTGCAACGTTTCATACATTAGAGTCTACTGCAACGTTTCATACATTAGAGTCTACTGCAACGTTTCATACATTAGAGTCTACTGCAACGTTTCATACATTAGAGTCTACTGCAACGTTTCATACATTAGAGTCTCCTGCAACGTTTCATACATTAGAGTCTCCTGCAACGTTTCATACATTAGAGTCTACTGCAACGTTTCATACATTAGAGTCTACTGCAACGTTTCATACATTAGAGTCTACTGCAACGTTTCATACATTAGAGTCTACTGCAACGTTTCATACATTAGAGTCTACTGCAACGTTTCATACATTAGAGTCTACTGCAACGTTTCATACATTAGAGTCTACTGCAACGTTTCAAACAGAGTCTACTGCAACGTTTTATACATTACATCGCGATCAACTGGTCAATCTTCAAGGCATCCCTAGTCGATCACCAAATATTTCTGTAGAAAAGCCAACGAACGATAAAGGCTTGCGTTCCTTTTTTTATCGCGTTGAGCTGTTGCCGGTAGGTGTAAAATAAAAAAGCAAATTATTTCAATTCAGGCTAAACAGTGCCTCCCTCACAAGCGCTAAACCAACTGATCTATTTTGTTATCAAAGCTCGAGATCTGAAATACAATATTGGCAGGCCAATCATATAGCCAATATGCTGTGATAATGTATTAGGCCTACTGCCCAAACCTCATTCCTACAAAACTGTATGTGAGCTTTAATGTAAAAAAAAATAATACATCTGAGGAGTAGATCTCAGCTTGCTTTGACTGCGAAAGTGATCTTGACTCAGAAAAGGTTGGTGACCACTGCATTAGAGTCTGTTGCAGTGTTTCATACATTAGAGTCTATTGCAATGTAATATCTAATATGTCTTGTTTTTTTACGGGGCTTCAGCAGGGAGCCCTAAAGATGAGATGAACAGTTCTGGGGACTGCGAGGAACTGGTGGTGTCAGCAGCAGGTAATACAAGGGGGCTCTCTCCAGCGCGAGGGCGCAACAGTGGTTATTACACCTCCTTAAGTAACGGCAGGCTTCTCCTCTCTGCAGTGGCTGGCCCGGGGGAGTCGTTTCGCCTTAATTGCATTTGCACAAAAGTAATGGTCTCGAGGTGGGGAAAATGTCAGGGAAGAGGGAGAGTGTGTGTGAGAACGAGAGAGTGGGTGTGCGTGTATGAAACCACATGACCTTTTCAACGCATAAAACACCCCTAAAGAAAACCAAACAAACAGACACACAGCAGAGGGAGAGAGAACAATGTGTATGTTTAGTACCTTGTAGGCGATGCTGTTGAGGACCTTCATGGCCAGGTCAGACACCTCTGGGAACGGGTCGGCCGCCAGGTGCAGGAGAACCCTCCAGATCTGTGTGTAAACGCTGTTGAACGACACCCCTGCAACGACACACACAGCATGACTACCCATATACATTATGATCCAACATTCACAGACAATGTGACTTACAGTTAATACACACAGGCACACAGCATGAATTACCATCAATACACACACACACACACATTGAATTACCATTCACCTAATGACCCAACGCAGTGTGAAAACCATCAATATACATTAGTGAACATTCTGTCTCCCATTCTCAACAAGCACGTAAACACAGCATGATTAGCATCAATATTTGATTAGCGACCATCAATAAGAGCCAACCTTCTCACCATCTCATTTTCTCACGTACGCACACGGCATGCTTTCCATCAACACTCAACAATCTCTCGCTCTCTCACACAAACACATGCTTAGCGATCACACTCAACCACTGAATTCCCCGTCATCATCATAGCATAGAAACGCTAACATCCAATTGATGCTAATCACCCATCATCTAACATCCAAAAGCATTCACACTGACTGGCCATTGTCTCACTTCTCCTTCACTCAGTCATCTGCTGAGGTGCTGGGGCCAACATGGCCGCCGTGTCAGGTAATGTAACTCATTAATCAACACACACAATGAAGGCAGCTGGCTTCTGCACCATTGCTGATTGTGAGAGGAACATGACTGCCAACTGTCGTCATTATGCGGAATATGAATGAGCAAGTGCTCTGCTATTGTCTTTTTTACCTACCGAGGGCGACAGGTCTGTGTGTGTTTGTGAGAAAGTGTGTCTTCACTTTGACGATTATTCCCTCCCTTTCCACCCAGGACTACCTCCCCCCTCCATATTTTATTTATCTCCCTCTCCTGTCGTCCTCTCTGCGGTGTCATCCCTCATTCCAAGCTGCCACTCAACCTGACAGAACACTGCAGTGCCGCTGAGCTGTGTTCGAGAGAGACGGTCACTCACCGGGTTTGGCCACGAAGGAGCTGTCAACATCAGTTTGTTTTGCTCCGGGCCTAAACCTGCCTGTCACCATTCTCTTTGTATTAGGAGTGCCTCCTCTTCTTCTAGTTCACTATTATGGCATATTGACTCTCAATTTGCATGGAACACAGCACTCCCTCTCCCTAGTTTCTTTGCTGTGCCCATCCTCGCTCAAACATACATACACGATCTCTCTTCCTCTGTCTGATGCAATCTTCTGTTCGTCTCGACGCCCGGCAGTGAAGGTATCCAGCTGTTAATGCTCTCCCTCCCTCCCTCCCTCCCTCCCTCCCTCCCTCCAGCACTTCATACTTGTAGATAGCGAACAGAATGAAAAGTGTCCTTAGGGAGTTGAGTCACTTTATGCCGAGGATCAGAGGACACGGTCTTAACCCCTAGACAGGACACACACACATCCTCCTCCAGAGGCTGTAGAATGAGGGATGTGTGAGGGGAGGCGTGGCAGGCTATCACGAACTGTTGCGGCTAACCAGTGCATTTCATAGAGACACAGTGTGTGAAAAATCGGGAGCTCTGGTTAATAGTACTGCAGCAGATTGTAGTGTGGGTCGAGGGTGAGAGCTGGAGGGGGAGGGCGGGGAGAGAGCGGTAGCAAGGGGGGTAAAGCAAGAGCGGAAGCATGAGAAGGAGAGAGAGCACAGGGAAAGAGGGAGCGAGAAAGCAATCAAGTAATCAGGCAAGAGAGAGGGAGCGAGGGAAAAAACGAGTGTGTGTAAGCGAGAGCGGGTGAGCGAGGTAAAGAGGTGATTAGGTTCTAGCCCGGGGGCATGAATGTGATTAGGTGCTGCGGTAAACAGCCCTGGTGATGAATGTGAAATACTGTTTCCCCTCCATTTAAACAGGGAAATACTTCAGTTTTCACTGGCATAGACACATTATCACCACAGCACCCTACACAGTTCAACATGAGAGACTGACTACAGATCATTTCCCAGGCTGAATTGGGTTCAGCAAGGCCTGGTATGAGGACCTTTGCAACATCTGCACTATTTTACAACCATGTTAAATCCTAAACTATATTTCTCACTACAACAGCTACATTTGGAGCTTCCCCTGCAGTATTCGAACAAGACAGAGGAAAAATGTCTCAAAGCTCATCTGTTAATGCATATTTAACACCCAATCCAATATAAGTCTTGGTCAGCATCTGAAAGCTACGGTATACCCATTTCCTTGCATCTTAAATGCACTGACACAGGGAGAAGCTGAGCCAAGTCCTTGCTGTGGCCAAACAGAAACGTCAGGGAGGATATCAGAATGCCTTAGAGTAGGTAGGGTTGCTCTGGGTGGTATTTTGCTGTGTAAGACATTTTCCTTTTTATCTTAAAGGCCAGATTCACTAAGCGTTTCCAACTGTTATTTTCAGGAGGGAATAGAATCTCCTGTTTCTGTAGCGTGAGGCAGCTTGCTGTACAAGTACACTCCCTGGACAGAACTCTAGTCTCTCTCAGGGCCTTAAAGAGGTAGTTCTCCCAAAAGTCCATATTCTGTGCCATCTGTTGTGTTGATTTGGGACAGTCCCTTTTACGAAGAGCATTTCTATCAACTACCAGGTATTGCCCAATCAATGATATATTCTGTGGGACTGACCAGTGTTAGCTAACTCAACCCAATTGTGCTCCTGCAACATGGCTCCCAAACAAGTAACATATCTAAATGTTTAGGCATCGAGTCAGCACTATGCTAAACCTTCTATGGTAAGATGCTAAACTGGACAGAGCATAGTGGGGCTAATTTCATACTCAACCTGTTTAGAATGAATCAGACCTCATGATGGTGTGAGGGAGCCCAGTGCAGCTTGGAAAGGGTTTAGACAAAGCCTGAATGAATGCTAAACGCACCGGTTAAAAGGGTAGCGACAGAAACGTCTACCAGAATGTGAATTGTTTATTATACAAAAATATATTTTCTAACCATTTCCTGGTAATTTATTCGTCAGACTTCAATGGTAAAGCGCATGCCACTGTGTCCTGAAAAGACCCATAGATGTGGCTGTGATGGACTTTATTAATACTGGATTATTTGATTAATCTGAGTTAACGCAGTGGTGTGTTCCCATGGGTCAGTGGTGCATTGGAGCGATGCGTGTGTAGTGTACTCGTCTGTCTGTCTGTCTGTGTGTGTATGTGTGTGTGTGTGTAGCCGTGTCCTCGTCTTTTGGAGTAGTGCTTTCCAGCTTTGGTCCTCCAGTACCCCAAAAGTACACATTTTCACTGTAGCCCAGACAACACACATGACTCAACTTGTCAACTAATCATCAGGCCCTCAATGATTTGAATCAGGTGAGTTTCTACGGAGCTACAACAAAAATATGTACTTTTGGGGGGACTGGAGTTGGGAAACACTGTTTGAGTACATTGTCAAATACAAGGGCAGTTGGTGTGTGAAGTGGGCATTTCTCTAAATGGCAACATAAGGTAGGGAATCCCCATCTCTCTACCCCTTTCTCGCTCCCTCCCTCCCTCGTGTTGTCGGTGAGTTAATGCTTTTTCTCCACACACACACAAACTGAGTGTCGGGACGCATCAAGGCCTCTGCCAATCACCACAGCATAGGAGAAACAGAGCGGGGCCAGCCCTCAGTGAGAGCAGGAAAAGCACTCAGTCTTTTGGAGCCAGGGGCACCCTCGTGAGTTGAACAGTAGAGGATGGCAGGTTGAGAACAAGTCTTACCTACGGGTATGAGGGAATTGAAGCAGGAGAAAGGGAAAAGTACAGGAAGGCAGGGCTCCATACTGCGACCATTTAATCCCATTTTGACCTGGCTGTGCAGGTAAAAAAAAATGTATTGGTTGCATCGGTGCGAGCTGAACATTCATTACAAGGTCAACTCACTCAAAAGTTTCAAAACGTCCTATTTTTCTGGCAGCTAAAACCATGATTTGGCCAAACAGTAGAGTGCATTATCCTCAAGATTCCTGTAATGAAAGTGTCTGCCCAGCCCCCGTAACTGTTTCGCTGGTGCCTGTTGTGACACGCGAGCCACACGCTCTCCCCCGGGAAAAAAAGGGTTCTGATTGTATAACATTTAAAAATCCAATTGTGGGAAAAACAGAGTTGGAAGCAACAACTATTGAAACTGTTGAAGAGAGAATGTCCTCGGCTTTCTGTGGGTATACTTTTTTCTCAACTCTATATATTGAGCTCAATAGCAAATATTTTACAACCAAGATATTTTATACTGAACAAAAATACAAACGCAACATGTAAAGTGTTGGTCCCTCATGTTCCATGAGCTGAAATAAAACATCTCAGAAATATTTCATACGTACAAAAAGCTTATCTCTCTCAAAATGTGTTTTCCATCCCTGTTAGTAAGCATTTATTTCTCCTTTGCCAAGATAATCCATCCACCTGACAGGTGTGGCATATCAAGAAGCTGATTAAACAGCATGATCATTACACAGGTGCACCTTGTGCCAGGGACAATAAAAGGCCACTAAAATATGCAGTTTTGTCACACAACACAATTTCACAGATGTCTCAAGTTGAGGGAGCATGCAATTGTCATGCTGACTGCAGGAATGTCCACCATAGCTGTTGCCAAAGAATTTAATGTTTGTTTCTCTACCATTAGCCGCCTCCAACATTGTTTTTAGAGGATTTGGCAGTACGTCCAACCAGCCTCACAACCGCAGAACACGTGTAACCACGCCATCCCAGGACCTCCACATCCGGCTTCTTCACCTGCGGGATTGTCTGAGACCAGCCACCCGGACAGCTGATGATACTGCGGTCAGTAGTAAGGGTAGCGTAGGCCAGTAGTAAGGGTAGCGTAGGGTCAGTAGTAAGGGTAGCGTAGGGTCAGTAGTAAGGGTAGCGTAGGCCAGTAGTAAGGGTAGCGTAGGTCAGTAGTAAGGGTAGCGTAGGGTCAGTAGTAAGGGTAGCGTAGGGTCAGTAGTAAGGGTAGCGTAGGGTCAGTAGTAAGGGTAGCGTAGGGTCAGTAGTAAGGGTAGCGTAGGGTCAGTAGTAAGGGTAGCGTAGGGTCAGTAGTAAGGGTAGCGTAGGGTCAGTAGTAAGGGTAGCGTAGGGTCAGTAGTAAGGGTAGCGTAGGGTCAGTAGTAAGGGTAGCGTAGGGTCAGTAGTAAGGGTAGCGTAGGGTCAGTAGTAAGGGTAGCGTAGGGTCAGTAGTAAGGGTAGCGTAGGGTCAGTAGTAAGGGTAGCGTAGGGTCAGTAGTAAGGGTAGCGTAGGGTCAGTAGTAAGGGTAGCGTAGGGTCAGTAGTAAGGGTAGCGTAGGGTCAGTAGTAAGGGTAGCGTAGGGTCAGTAGTAAGGGTAGCGTAGGGTCAGTAGTAAGGGTAGCGTAGGGTCAGTAGTAAGGGTAGCGTAGGGTCAGTAGTAAGGGTAGCGTAGGGTCAGTAGTAAGGGTAGCGTAGGGTCAGTAGTAAGGGTAGCGTAGGGTCAGTAGTAAGGGTAGCGTAGGGTCAGTAGTAAGGGTAGCGTAGGGTCAGTAGTAAGGGTAGCGTAGGGTCAGTAGTAAGGGTAGCGTAGGGTCAGTAGTAAGGGTAGCGTAGGGTCAGTAGTAAGGGTAGCGTAGGGTCAGTAGTAAGGGTAGCGTAGGGTCAGTAGTAAGGGTAGCGTAGGGTCAGTAGTAAGGGTAGCGTAGGGTCAGTAGTAAGGGTAGCGTAGGGTCAGTAGTAAGGGTAGCGTAGGGTCAGTAGTAAGGGTAGCGTAGGCCAGTAGTAAGGGTAGCGTAGGGTCAGTAGTAAGGGTAGCGTAGGGTCAGTAGTAAGGGTAGCGTAGGGTCAGTAGTAAGGGTAGCGTAGGGTCAGTAGTAAGGGTAGCGTAGGGTCAGTAGTAAGGGTAGCGTAGGGTCAGTAGTAAGGGTAGCGTAGGGTCAGTAGTAAGGGTAGCGTAGGGTCAGTAGTAAGGGTAGCGTAGGGTCAGTAGTAAGGGTAGCGTAGGGTCAGTAGTAAGGGTAGCGTAGGGTCAGTAGTAAGGGTAGCGTAGGGTCAGTAGTAAGGTTAGTATAGGCCAGTAGTAAGGGTAGCATAGGCCAGTAGTAAGGGTAGCATAGGCCAGTAGTAAGGGTAGCATAGGCCAGTAGTAAGCGTACCTACCTATGAGGGAGTTGAGGGAGGAGTAGGAGGAGACTCGTCTCATCTTGTCGATGGTCTCAAAGGAGAGGATGTACTCATCGTTATCAGGGCTACCCAGGGTGCTGCTGGCACTGCTGCTGGTGCTCAGGTTACCTGGAGAGAACGCCACCGGACCACCTAGACATACAAATTACAGAACAGTAGTTAACCAACAGAATCACTATACCCTGAAATATACCATATTATACCACAATAATTATATGCTGAAATAAACTAAATGATACCAGAATAAATATACCCTGAAATATACCACATGATACCAGAATAAATATACTATCTGATACCAGAATAACTAAACGCTGAAATATACCATATGATACCAGAATAAATATACCCTGAAATATACTACATGATACCAGAATAACTACACCCTGAAATATACCATATGATACCAGAATAACTACACCCTGAAACATTACCCATATTATTCCACAATAATTATACGCTGAAATATACTAAATGATACCAGAATAAATATACCACATGATACCACAATAACTATATCCTGAAATATACTATCTGATACTAGAATAACTACACGCTGAAATATACCATATGCTACCAGAATAAATATACCCTGAAATATACCACAAGATACCAGAATAACTACACCCTGAAATATACTATATGATACCAGAATAACTACACCCTGAAATATACCATATGATACCAGCATAACTACACCCTGAAATATACCATATTATACCACAATAAATATACTCTGAAATATACCACAATAAATATACTCTGAAATATACCACATGATACCAGAATAAATATACCCTGAAATATACCACATGATACCAGAATAAATATACCCTGAAAAATACCACACGATACCAGAATAACTACACCCTGAAATATACCATACGATACCAGAATAACTATACCCTGAAATATACTATCTGATACCAGAATAACTACACCCTGAAATATACCATATGATACCAGAATAACTATAACCTGAAATATACTATCTGATACTAGAATAAATACACCCTGAAATATACCAAATTGTACCAGAATAAATATACCATATTATACCAAAATAACTATACCATATGATACCAGAATAACTATACCAAATTGTAAAAGAATAAATATACCATATGATACCAGAATAACTATACCCTGAAATTTACTTTGACACCAGAATAACTATACCCTGAAATATACCATATGATAGCAGAATAACAATACACCATATTATACCAGAATAACTATACCCTGAAATATACCAAATTGTACAAGAATAAATATACCATATGATACCAGAATAACTATACCCTGAAATATACCATATGATACCAGAATAACTATACCCTGAAATATACCGTATGATACCAGAATAAATACCATATTATACCAAAATAACTATACGCTGAAATATACTATCTGACAGCAGAATAAATATACCCTGAAATATGACACCAGAATAACTATACGCTGAAATATACTATCTGACAGCAGAATAAATATACCCTGAAATATGATACCAGAATAACTATACCCTGAAATATACCATATGATACCAGAACTATACCATATGATACCAGAATAACTATACCCTGAAATATACCATATGATACCAGAATAACTATACCATGAAATATACCATATGATACCAGAATAACTGTCTGACACCAGAATAACTATATGCTGAAATATACTATCTGACAGCAGAATAAATATACCCTGAAATATGATACCAGAATAACTATACGCTGAAATATACTATCTGACAGCAGAATAAATATACCCTGAAATATACCATATGATACCAGAATAACTGTCTGACACCAGAATAACTATACGCTGAAATATACTATCTGACAGCAGAATAAATATACCCTGAAATATGATACCAGAATAACTATACCCTGAAATATACCATATGATACCAGAACTATACCATATGATACCAGAATAACTATACCCTGAAATATACCATATGATACCAGAATAACTATACCATGAAATATACCATATGATACCAGAATAACTGTCTGACACCAGAATAACTATATGCTGAAATATACTATCTGACAGCAGAATAAATATACCCTGAAATATGATACCAGAATAACTATACCCTGAAATATACCATATGATACCAGAACTATACCATATGATACCAGAATAACTATACCCTGAAATATACCATATTATACCAGAATAACTATACCATGAAATATACAATATGATACCAGAATAACTATAAGCTTAAATATGATACCAGAATAACTATACCCTGAAATATACCATATGATACCAGAATAGCTATACCCTGAAATATACAATATACCAGAATAACGATACCCTGAAATATACCATATGATACCAGAATAACGATCTGATACCAGAATAAATATACCCTGAAATATACTTTGACACCAGAATAACTATACCCTGAAATATACCATATGATAGCAGAATAACAATACACCATATTATACCAGAATAACTATACCCTGAAATATATCATATGATAGCAGAATAACAATACACCATATTATACCAGAATAAATATACCCTGAAATATACCAGAATATTTACACGCTGAAATATACCATATTATACCAGAATAAATATACCATATGATACCAGAATAACTATACTCTGAAATATACCATATTATACTAGAATAACTATACCCTGAAGTAATGCATATGGAACAGCATGAAATGGAGAGTGAAAATAAAGTACTTGTTCTGCTCTGATTTTTAGATTTTGTGTGTCTATGTGTGTGTGAAATATACAATATACCAGAATAACGATACCCTGAAATATACCATATGATACCAGAATAACGATCTGATACCAGAATAAATATACCCTGAAATATACTTTGACACCAGAATAACTATACCCTGAAATATACCATATGATAGCAGAATAACAATACACCATATTATACCAGAATAACTATACCCTGAAATATATCATATGATAGCAGAATAACAATACACCATATTATACCAGAATAAATATACCCTGAAATATACCAGAATATTTACACGCTGAAATATACCATATTATACCAGAATAAATATACCATATGATACCAGAATAACTATACTCTGAAATATACCATATTATACTAGAATAACTATACCCTGAAGTAATGCATATGGAACAGCATGAAATGGAGAGTGAAAATAAAGTACTTGTTCTGCTCTGATTTTTAGATTTTGTGTGTCTATGTGTGTGTGTCTGCAGGTAAAGTGAAGTGTCAACTTTTTACTAGCTCAAGAAATTAACCCCCACCAGCTAGAAAACTAGAAACTACAAGCTATTGACTGGACCTTCCATTCAATCTCCCCAGCCTATTCTAACTGTCCGCCCGAGTCATCACACTCTATAACTTTACACAACTCCCCATTCCCATCGCATGACTCACACAAAA